>NC_143576.1:97756305-98066659 GCF_048544385.1 Mastigoproctus giganteus | reverse complement strand
CCTCATGAATAACTCCTCATGTGTGAATGTAGATGCAAAATACTCATTCAGTTTATCAGCTACCTGAGCATGATCATTAATAGTCAACCCATCTGTGTTAAGTGGTCCAATCTGATTCATCCCTTTCCTTCTAGAGTTTACATAAGTAAAGAACTGTTTGCTGTTTTTCTTATCATTAGCAGAGGCATACGATGCAAGAAAGCAAGCTTATGCAGCATCAGCCAAAAAAGAAACGCTCCCATTTCACCTCTCCGTTCGTTTCAAATACCAGTCCAGCTCAGCCTTAAATTTATTTAGGCTATCAACTTCCACAACAAAAGATGGAGGTCTGTTCCACCTATCAACTAACTGCTGGCTAAAGGCAAACTTCCGCACATCTATCCTACAACTGTCTTTCTTCAATTTGAATTTATGCCCTCTGAGGTGATTATTCTGAGCAAGAGAAAGAATCCCATCAGCATGGAGCATGCTCAAACCATTCAAGGCTTTATACACCTCAATCAGATCACCTCGCAGGTGCCTAGTCTCCAGACACTGTAATCTGCAAAACTTAACCCTTTCTTCGTAAGAGCAACCCTTCATTCCATTCACTAATCTTGTTGCCCTTCTCTGTACTCGTTCCAACAGCTCCACATCCTTCTTAAAATGAGACCTCCAGACCTGTATACAGTACTCAAGGTGTGGACTGACCATTGCCTTATACAAGGGGATAATCACCTTCTTTGCATCCTTTGCCAAAGATTTCTCGTACTCTTGCCTCCTGCCTAACATCCTTTGTGACTTGATTACAGACTAGTTTATACCTGCCATAGGCTTCTGTGTCACCTGATTCTTTATATGCATCCCATACATTCTTCTTCTCTGCCATAAGACTCATTAATTCATCTGACATCCATTTAGGCCTTAAACACCTTGAACAGTATTTCTCAGTTGGAATGAAAAGCCTAGTAGCCTCCAAAATTAAGTCCCTTCTTTGGTGTAGGCAGAAAATGAACCAGGAGATTTGGAAATAAGCTAATTACAATATGCAACATTCTTCTCTTGAACAGCCTTAGAGTATGGAATAAAGAATTTCATCCCTACTAGAATAATTTCACTGACACAATCTGTTGACATAAGAAGATTTGAAACCATAATATGACTAAAGAAAAGAAATCTCAAAGATCATCCCATTTTGCATTCTTGTAATGCCAAACAACATGAGGTTAAGAATGGCCATGAGAAAAAGTCTCCACTGAAGAAGAGACCATCACAAAGTTGTGATCTGAGGTGTCTTGAGGACCACTCCCTGGACTGTGTACTCAGGATTGTTTATAAGAAAAAGATCAAGCATGTTTGCTGCATAGTTAGGATTGTCTGGTCTTCTGATAGGTAAATGAACAATCTGTGCGAAGTCATTAGTAATTGCAAAAGCCTCAGCATCTCGACCACCATGATCCGTGTAACTAGAAAACAGAAGCCAGCTGGAGTTGTGAAAATTAAAATCACCAAGGCAAATTACCTCACTGTCAGGAAAGTTGGACTGCAGAAAGTCAAGTTTCAAAGAGAGGTGGTGAAAGAGTTCCAAGTGATTAGTAGAGTTGGGAGAATGAAAGAGACAACAGATGAATTTGACAAAATGTGGTACAAAAATTTTAAGCCAGAGTAAATCAAAAAGAGGAGATTCCAAATTACTAACAGGGAATATCGGAATGGACAAATGCATAGGTACCATCTTTGAAGCAAAAGGTACCATACAGCAAATAATTCAAATGACTGAGTTGAGCAGTGGTTGAATAAACCTATAACTGGAATTCTGTCAAAAAAATATGGGGTTTGGCAGACTGTAAGTGGAAATGACCATCGTTGAGATTACAACTGACACCATGTATATTTGTGAAATGTACGAGGATGCATTAGCATTAGTAGAGGCATATGATGCAAGAAAGCAAGCTTATACAGCATTAGCCAAAAGAAAAAAATCCCATTTCACCCATCAATTCACTCTAAAAGTTTGTCCAGTTCTTCCTTGAATTTATTTTGGCTATCAATTTCAAGACAGATGGAAGTTTGTTCCAGCAATCAACTACCCACCGCCTAACTTTAGCCAGTGGGCAAAGGTATTTCCGTGCCCTTTACTAAGGATATATATATTTTTTGCCTCATTGTTCTTCTGTTTTTGGTGCCCCTTAAAGAATAGCTCCCCGGGCAAGGGCTCTGCTAGCCCGTACCTTAATCCGGAACTGCATTCTCCGCTACCCTGAGTGTAGTACCATGCAGTTGGTACATTTCTTTGGGATTACTGCTACCCATATGCAGTACTTTGCTTTTGCCAATGTTAAACTTCAGCTGCCACTTTCTCAGCCCCCACTACCCAACTTTTCTAGATCCTGTTGCTATCAGCAACCCTGCCAACCTTTGTATGCAGGGTTTTCAATGTTAAACAAAGGTTGTTACCTTTGTCAATGTTAAACTTCAGTTGCCACTTCTTGGCCCATCTGTCCAACTTTCTAGATCCTGTTGCAGTTAACAACCCTGCCAACCATATAACGAAAATTTCCATATAATGAACTGATTTCGAGAGACCCGAGTACACAATGTTCGCACCTCTGGCCTTTAGGCAATAGAGCTAATGCTGTAGAAAGCAAGAATTAAAAGCTAAAAGGATTAAGAATTAATACCTTTAGCTTTTAAGAGCTAAGGGGATTAATTCCATGAATTAAGAGGTAAAATATTTTACAATTTAGTGGTGCACATAAAACCCTGCAGTAGGAAACTGGCCAACCATATCACGGGAAAGAAAAAGATGGAAGCTTTTGGGAGGGGCTTTGCCCAGCAGTACGTCAGCATTGGCTAAAAAGAAGAAGTAAAACGTATACATCCTATACACCAGGGGTTCTTAACCTTCTTAGTTCCACGGACCCCTTTGCCAGTCAGGTGAATGCAACGGACCCCTTCTCAGAATAATGTTTTTAAATGCATAAAATAAAATTACAAAAAAAAACAGTTTAATGAAATAGTTACCAAAATTTAAAAAAAAACATTATACAGTAATATATGTGTTTCTTTCTTAACACATTGAATAATAATACAATACATTTAAAATATAGGAAAGTTGAAGTTAAATTTATCTTGGTTCAAGATAAATTTATCTAAGTTCAAGTTAAGTTTATCTTGAATAAGAACATTAAACTGTGGTGTGGTGTGGTATTTGACAAGGCAACACGCATGTCACGTTGGACATCTAATCGATTTCGATTTTTTGTTTTCATTGTTACAAGTGCTGAAAATCACGATTCGCACAGATATATTGTTGCAAATGGTATCAAAGCTTCCATAGCTCCCTTTACAAGACGAGGATAGGCTTCTCTCAGGGAACACCAGAATTCTCCAAGGCTTTTTGAGGTAAACTCCAATTACAGTAAGTTTTTTGACCTAAGATCAATGAGTTCATCTTTGGTTAAGTCAACATCTTTGATACAGTTTATATCAGAAAGAAAAGGATTTTGGATCCATGGTTCAATTTTCATGCCATCAAGATAGAAATAACTTTTAAAAGAGTTCTGTAATGTTTTCAAGTGTTTGCAGATATCTCTTTTCAAAAAAATTGAGAGAGAAGTTTTCATTCCAACTACATCTTGGTAAAGCACTTCCTGCAACTGGAAAGTTTGCAAGAATGTCAGTCTCTACTCTCTTCTTCTATATTGGTAACTTAGCCAAGAAAGCTTGTAATATTTCAGTTGCATCGATTATGGTGACTTCATGACCTTGAATGGAAAGATTTATCTCATTCATATGGTGAAAAATATCTGCCAGGTAAGCCAACCCATGGATAAAATCCTTCCTTTCAAAAAGTGGGTTTTCTCTTTCTTCCAGAAAAAGTGAAACTTCTGCCCTTAGTTCGAACAAGCGCTTCAAGACTTGTCCTCTTGAAAGCCAGCGCACTTTTGTGTGGTAGAGAAGCACTTCATATTCTGCTCCCATTTCTTGACAAAATCTTTTAAAAATAAGATGATTCAGAGAACTTCTTTTGATAAATACTGTAGATTTTAGTGTTTTGCACCAACCTTACGTAAAAATAAAAACACAAAGGAAACTGGACTTTTAATAAC
This sequence comes from Mastigoproctus giganteus, assembly GCF_048544385.1. Taxonomy (NCBI): domain Eukaryota; kingdom Metazoa; phylum Arthropoda; class Arachnida; order Uropygi; family Thelyphonidae; genus Mastigoproctus; species Mastigoproctus giganteus. The sequence continues at coordinate 98,062,568 of NC_143576.1, read as the reverse complement.
TGTGTTTATAATAAATTATAATAACCTGTATTTACAATAAATTTAACTTTACGATAAACTATACATATAAAATATTAAAATCTGCTACATTAAAAACAATAAAATGCATTAAAATATACTAAGTTAAAAGCGATAAAAAACCATAGCTTTCAAAGGCTCCAGCCTTCTTCTTCAGCGGTATTTTCTTATTCTGCAGTACATCTTTAAATATCAGCAGGTTCATGGTACTCATCACGTGTTTCATTCTCACGCGTTCCGTTCTCTTGCGTTGTGGAACTGGAAGTGGCTTGAGCGGGAGTCATACGGAACCGTTCATCCCTTCTGAGGATAGTGGCCTCAAAGAGGGATCATATCTTAGTATTCTAGCTATATGACTGATCATATAGCTAGAATACTAAGAAAGTACCAGACACGTTGTGTGCAGCTTCCGGGGCGGAGGCTGCACACAATCGTGTCTCAGGTTAAGGACCCCATTCAAAAAGAGAACACAAGTGGGGTCGTATATAGCATTAGAAGCCCGGATTGTGGGGAATGTTATGTAGGGGAAACAAAACGCTGTCTCAAAGATCGTCTGGGGGAACACACTAAGGCAATAAGAAATGCGGAGTATGGCAAATCCGCCGTGGCCGAACATTTTTGGGAGAAGCAGCACCAGATCTCCCCGGACGATGCTATCATCACCGATCGGGCACATAAGTTCTGGGACCGTAAGTGGCTCGAGAGTTTGCGGATCTGTTCTACAATCAACATTAATAGAGATAGAGGTACGCGGATTCATCCCCTCTTTGAGGCCACTATCCTCAGAAGGGATGAACGGTTCCGTATGACTCCCGCTCGAGCCACTTCCGGTTCCACAACGCAAGAGAACGGAACGCGTGAGAATGAAACACGTGATGAGTATCATGAACCTGCTGATATTTAAAGATGTACTGCAGAATAAGAAAATACCGCTGAAGAAGAAGGCTGGAGCCTTTGAAAGCTATGGTTTTTTATCGCTTTTAACTTAGTATATTTTAATGCATTTTATTGTTTTTAATGTAGCAGATTTTAATATTTTATATGTATAGTTTATCGTAAAGTTAAATTTATTGTAAATACAGGTTATTATAATTTATTATAAACACAGTTATTAAAAGTCCAGTTTCCTTTGTGTTTTTATTTTTATTTTTACGTAAGGTTGGTGCAAAACACTAAAATCTACAGTATGAATATACCCAACCTCAGAGGCCTGTTTGAAGAATTCTTTTGATAAAGTTGACAACTTTTATGGCTGTTGACAATACTTCTTTCAGGGTTATTGGAAGAGTCTTTGTTGCCAGTGCATGTCTGTGTAAAAAGCAATGAGTGACGATGACTTGAGGAGCTTCTTTTTTCACTAAATTAGCAAAACCAGATGTATTACCAAGCATCGCAGGAGCTCCATCAGTGCAAAGAGAATGAAGTTTTCCTTTCCATTCAAAGTTTTGTTTGTAAAAAAAAACTTTTACCATTTCAAAAACGTCGACGACCTTTGTAGTTTCCGAAAGAGACTCACAAAATAAGAATTCTTCTTTGATAGCGTCAGCATGCAAATAGCAAACAAAAACAAGGAGCTGGCTACATTGAGAAATGTCTGTAGTTTCATCCAATTGCATACTGAAGGGGAACGGCGAGGCTGCCATTTCCTCGATGACCTGCTTCAAAATATTAAAAGACAACTATTCTGGAATGTATTACATCATTTGACAAGGGAACAGCTTCCAGTTTTTTCTCTGTTCCAGTACACAGACCAGTTCAACCATTTCCAGTGCACATGGCTTTACTAAAGTCTCTCCAATAGTGTGGGGCTTCTTTTGCTTGGCAATCCGGTAGGCAACTTTATAGGATGCTTCAAGAAAAGGTTTTCGTGAAATGGCAAATCCAAGTTTTGGAAGTGTCCCTGCTTTTTTTGAATTGAGATTTTTTCGCATGAAAAAACCAGCATCTTTAGATGCATTTTCAGCATGGACAGACTTGAGATGGTCTTTCAGTTTTGCTGGCTTCATACTTCCATTCGCAAGAATTTTTCCACACAAAAAACACTGGGATATTTGAGTCCCGTCAAGTTCATTAATGCACGTGAAACCAAATAATACATAGTTTTCATCATACTTCCTTTTCTTCGACATTTCAACTGTAACAAATGTTAAATAATTAATGTTAAAATAATTAATGCAATATTAGCAACTAAGAAAGACATATACGAAGACTGTATGCATCAACAGACACACGGTAGACATGCATACACGCCTGGTAGCACTGCAGGGGCCTCCACTGTTGGACCGGTATACACGCACATAGCAGCAAAAGGGTTAAATTACACACTTCAACTGTTATCTAAACCGTAGGACGTGTTTGAACATACCTGGTTTATACTCGTAGCCAGCGTGTCTATTTAGGCGCTGATTTTCCGGATAGTTTGCCAACTACGACGCACGATAGTCTGTCCACAGCAGGACTGCAATCAAGTGCGATCTAGCAACAGGTCTAATAACTGCCATAATTTCAAAGTAACGATGAGCGTAAGCGATTTTTCGAGATATGCAATAACTATAATATGATATGAAAATATCTGTTATTTCTATTGGTGACTACAGATACAGCTAATACAATTGTAATTTATTACATACATTCATAAGTGAAGGAAATTAATGAGTTGATTTTTTCCCATCCAAGCTCACGGACCCCTGAAATCCTTCCATGGACCCCAAGGGGTCCGTGGACCCCTGGTTAAGAAACCCTGCTATACACGAAAGAGTAAATACTGGAAAACATTTTCTACAAAAACCTGCAGGACTTTGGATTTTCCCTGGATGAAATCATATAGAAGATGACATTTAGATGCTTCCCCCAATATCCTAAAACACATCTTAGGTAATAACATAATATTCTTAGGGGTATTCTCACACAAATTTAGAAGATTCACAGTGGTGTCTAAATGCTTCAAATTCTTGCCCTATGGTCACTCATTTCAATACTGCACACACAAGGTTATGTCTTGCAGACAATGTGCAGAAGGTGGTAAAGTTTTTGCAGACTGTCCACACAAAGCAGCCTCCCCAAATGTGTAAATTGCAAACACAGAAATAAGCATTACAACCACTCTGTCCCGGACTCCAAATGCCCTGAGTCTCCATACAGTTGAATTAGCCAGTATGAAAATCATCCATGAATAGCACACTAAATTACAGCACAAACCAGAAAAACCAATACCATGGGTCCAGAATCAAAATCCTTTGGGTAAATGGACATCGCTCAAGAATGGTGGTGGATGGGATCAGGGTTGTTGCCCTGGAGAGGGAATCTATTTGCAGGAGACATATTCCACCTCCCGAGCTGGTGGAAACTCTTTCAAAATCATGGGATATCCCATTACATCTAGGATATTCTATACTACAGCAGTTTATCCAAAGGCCGCTATTATCATCCTGAACAATCAGATTGTTACCACATTAATATCCAGCCTGTGTACCCAGAACTCCTCCTGTATTCATGTTGCTACCCAAGAGATATCCTTCTACCTTGTTTACCTCTACTACCCACCAGCAGGTGATATTCAAGAAGCCCTAAACCAAACCTACTTGAGGACTTCCACAGCAGAATGGGACATGCCAACCTTGGCATAACAACAGATTCTAATGCCAAATTCCATCTATGACAAAGTAACCAAACTGATTCTTGTGGCACCCTCCATGAGGACCCTACACTTTCTCCAAAGTGCATGGGGAGTCCAACATTGACCTCACTTTAACCTCACCCCCAGTTTCTAATCACATTGCAGAGTGGGACATGCTTACAGTTATTTCTAACAGTGACCATCTCCTTCACTATCACAGTGCAACACCAAAGAACAACGGCAACAATTTGGAGGACCTTAGAAGATTCTTAATCCGAAACATTAATTGGGCTAAATTTAGAGCATCTCTGAATCTTGACTTCAAAGCAACAGCTTCAAATCTCAACAACATCTCTGCAGCTAAATATGCTTGCTACGTACAGTCACCCCTCTTCAGAGCCACTGAATATGCTGCCAAACGAAATAAAGTCCACACTCCTCATACTCCTTGGTACACACAGGAACTTACTGATCTCAGAAAACAAATGCAAGTGGCACGGAGAGCTTTTCAATGGTGCAGGCACTGGCCTGATCCTGACGTTAATGCTCTCAAGCAAGAGTACAAGACAAGTGAAAAATCTGCCATAAAGCCATTATGGAGAACGAATTAAGGTCTTGGAGACAATTGGTTTCCCAAGCAGGGAACACTGACCCCTGGGGGGCTCATATACAAGGTCTGTAGGAACAAAATTATCTGCCCAAATATATATACAACACAGCTCAATATCAAAACAATGAAACATATGACTGGCACTCAACAGTTGAGAAAATCATTGAACACATATTTCCTGAAGAAGATCCCAATCTTGACAATATGCATCAAATTCAAATTCAAGCAGACAATGCCACTTACAAAGACACCCTGGACAATGATCTTTTCACTGCTGTTGAAATTGGTGCTGCGGTGACCAAGTTGAATACTAAAAAGTGTCCAGGCCCTGATCTAGTGCAAAATGCAGTCATCACCAGATTTCATGAGCTCTACCCTAATATTTTGTTAAATATTTACAACAAGTGCCTCTTGGAAAGAATATTCCCCAATTCCTGGAAGCAAGCACTGCTTAAAATTATTCAAAAACCAGGAAAACCTAATACTGACCCAAGGGCTTACCGCCCAATCTCTCTGTTAGTCAACTTGGAAAAGCTGTTTGAAAGAATGATTGGTCCCAGAATCCAAACTGTCCTAAACTCACAAAACCTTTCGTCCAACTCACAGCATGGCTTCAAGAAAGGACCCTCTACAGAAGATGCCACTGCAGCCCTTGTAAATCACTATCACAGCAGTCTATGAGATGGTCATCTTCGTGGATTTTGAGGGTGCCTTTGATACCCTTTGGTGAGAGAGTGACCGCAAGTTCCTTAGACTGGCAAACTACAATCAATATCTTTATAAAGTCATAAGGTCCAACTTCAGTAACAGATCAATGCAGGTCACTGCCCAAAACCTGCCATATTCAAAATTTATAAACAGACATAGCCCACAGAGGTCAGTGCTAGGCCCACTCCTTTGGAACTCCATACTTGATCAGTGGCTCACCAGACACTTTGACAACTGTGTCAATTTTGCCTATGCAAATGACTTGGTTATTTACATTGCAGGAAGATCCAGGAGGACCCTTGAGGACCAAGCAAAGATTGTCCTGAATGACCCGGTAAGCTGGACCCTCATGAATAAATTAAAAATATCAAACACAAAAACAAAGCTAATGATCTTCAAAAACAGGTTCGATTACCGCAAACCCCCTAAAGTGCTTATTCACAGGAAGCAAATTCCATACGTGGCACAAACTAAACACCTTGGCATCATATTGGATGACAGGCTCAGTTTCCAACCACGAGAACAGTGTAGCGAATAAAACCAAAGCCTTCACTGCAGTCATCAGGATCTCCCGTTCAGACTGGGGACTCACCAAAAGAACGCTATCTCTCTACTATAAAGCTGTGTTCTTAACAATTGCCTCCTATGCTGCTGGGGTCTGGTTCCATAGGGTCACTAACAGCAAAATCCGGGCCAAACTCCTTTCCATGCAAAGAACCATGCTGCTTGCAACACACCAAGTACCAAGAACAACCTCAACTAATGCACTGCAGGATGTATCGGGGGGCCCTTCCCCTGGACGTATATATAGCTTATAGAGGTTGCATCTACAAACACAAAAAAGATCTACTGGCCTTGCTCCTTGGAATAGACTGCAATCCTGCTACAAATATCAAACAGGAAAAAAGAAACCTATGGAATAAACTCCTCTCCATTTGGCAGGTTAGATGGGATGACAGTCCCACTGGAGGGGTCACCAGACTTTTCATCCCAGTTGTCACCTTTGCCATGAATAAGCCACATTGTAATTGGTTGTACCCATCCATGAGCACATCCTAACAGAACATGGTGCCCTTAAAGCAAAACTTCCAATTCGGACTGGCAACAAATCCTCATTGCTCCTGTGGAGAAGAGGAATCCTGAAACAACATCCTATTGTCCTGCCTCAACTATGAAGAACAACACTTAAAAATAAGGTTCAGAACATCTCAGAAGTCAATCTTAAAGCCTTAATTGAAAATGAGACTAACATTCAAGCCCTTCAAATCTTCACCAATGACATCTTCAGCAGAAGAATGCAGTTGCTTTACCACACTAGATAATTCGACAAATTCTTGTTGAACTGTTCCCTGTGTCACCTACTAGCCATCCTGGACTTGAATTCTTTTGATTTCTGAGGTTGTTCAGAGATGTCAACCAGTGATGGGTTTTTTATTATTATTGTTATTATCATTTTATTTATTATTATTTTTTATTACTTTAATTATCTATTTATTTATTTTTTATTATTTAATTTATTTCTTATTATTTTTTTTTTTTCTGCTGGTACTCAGGACTGGGCATCCTGAGTACAGGATTGCTGGCATCCACTGGTATTGCACTACCTCCAGTGGAAGCGAGATTTCAGCATACTGAGACACAGATAGTAGATTATGCCCGGTTCCATGTGCTCTAGGCAGCAGTTGCTCATGTGTTAGCTGCTCACATTTCAGGCCCTGATTACACAGATTCTGTAGTCAAGACAGAGACAAATTTGTGGAGATGGACCCAGGTCCTGGAGCCGCTACAAACAGGCCCCACACATACATAAATGTCACTGAGTGTACATACATTTTTTCTTTTACTTTTGAGTCTTTGAGAGTTTTGTAGCATTTTACAATTTTGTAAGAGAAGCTCCATTTTCTGCTGGAGTTTCTTACACAAGTTTGAATGATTATAAATGGAGATTGTTTCTGTTTATGTATTTTTTGTATTTTTGTAAATAAAAAAAAAAAAAAAATACATCTTATACACGACTGTACTGAGAAGTCGCACTGCTCAACTGTTACCTATGTGTCCACAGTCATTGGCAAATATTAAGGCATAGTCCTGATGCAGGCATTATTATTATCGATTTATTACCCCAGGAAAGTGTGGGTCACCACAAGGTTTCTTACAGGTTTGAATGATTATAAATTGAGTGTTTCTGCTTATGTATTTTTTGCATTTATGTAAATAAAAAAAAAAAAAAATAATACATCCTATAGACAACTGTACTGAGAAGTCGCACTGCTCAACTGCTACCTATGTGTCCACAGTCATTGGCAAATATTAAGGCATAGTCCCGATGCAGACATTATTATTATCAATTTATTACCCCAGGAAACTGTGGATCACCCTGGGACGGCAATGTGCAAGGAGGGTGTGAGATTTACATACTAAGGTGTAAGAAACCATACCTACAATGAACAAGGGTATGTGCGTTTTTTTTGTTAGTAGTTGTTGGCGCATCGGCTTCTATGGCCATAATGCACCTCCCAAGGTTTTTGCAGTACTTTGATCCAAGCCCGAGGCAGGATTCGAACCCGCGACCTTTGGGTTGCTAGGTAGGCACTTTACCCACCCGGCTAGCCCAGTCGGCGGTATGTGCGTGCTCAACCTGATACATTTACAGAGATGAACTTACAAGAGCTGGAAATAAAAACAAAGTTTGTAATAAACAGCAAGATAAATGCAGCAGGCAAAAAAGTCCAGGTGTAGGTGGACGTCATAGATTCAATAGCTGGTAACAGTTCTTAAGTATTTCCTTTCTGTACAGCTTGTCCTCGCAGAACTTATCGGGGTGGATGCCTAATTTATTGTAGATATGAAGGCAATTGGCCGGGGACATATCCCTAGGGGAATCAATGTTTGTAAGATTAAGCTGCAAAGGGAGGCAGGAATTGGGGTGTTCTCTTGTCATCTTAGGCCCAAAGATTAATGGAGATATATATGGGGCATCAATTTTACCTGTGATAAGCAGAGATAGCGTGAGTGTATTTCTTTTCATGACGAGAAGTCTCCAGGGAGTGGTGCCTAGATTAGCTTGGAGGATGGATCTGGAGATAGTAAAAGGTTGGCCCACCAACCTGTTCATCCAATCTGAGCAACCAATATTCCACAATGAGGTACATTTTTAGGTGGGAGGCAGGAGCAGATGCCCAAATTTCAGATGTGTAGAGAGGGATAGGGGTAATGCACCTCAGGATGTGCCAAACAAGCAGTGTTGGTTGATGCACTGCCCAAAGTGCCGCATACATCTTCTGTCTCATCCTGGCAAAGTGAGGCTGGAAGGCGAGTCCAACATCCCAAGTGAGTGTCTAGGTCTGTATGGGAAGTTACCCTTTGCACCCTTTCACTGCTAACAAAAATGTGAACATTTTTGATAGCCGTGAAAGGGTGACAGGTGAAATTCACTAAATTTCACCTGTCTCTATTTACACGGTAGGTACAAGTGGTGTCTAATTTCAGTTTTGTTTTAGCTGCTGTGTAAGTAACCTTACAGTGTCTAAGCGTAAATCCTTGAGTGTAGTGTGAAAAGGTGGAAGTGCTTAATAGTGCGAGGCATTAAAAAAAAAATTGCTTTTAAATTTGGTATTCCTGCCGGTAGTTGTTGTTATTTGGTTTTTAGGAACATTAGCAACTAAGGCCACATTGCTCCGGGGTTATGCGGTGGTTATTCCCTGACCTTTCCACATCCTCCGTATTTGGTGGGCACGGGCTCGAACCCCGTTCTAATCAAGAAGTGTATGCTACGCACTGCTGCTCCTGCCCACCTGGCTACGGAGGCGCCTCCTGCCAGTAGTGTGTTAACCATTCTGAAAAACTGTATTTCGAATTTCAAATTACTTGAAGAAACAGGACCCAATCAGAAGCAGTGAAATTATGCCTGTATGAAGATGTAGTGAAGCAGTTTTTAAGTGGATGAAGTTGATTCAAGACCAAAACGTGCCGATATCAGCGCCATTAATAAAAGAGAAGGCTAAGGAATATGCATCTTTTCTGGAGCATAAAACATTCCAAGCAAGTTCTGGTTGGCTGGTCAAATTTAAAGAGTGCCACGACTTACTCGAAAAGCCATTTCTGACGAAAATGAAGTTGCAATCGAAGAAATTTGAGCATTGGATTTTAAATTTTGATAGAAAGATGATGAAAGAAAACAGAAAAATTGCATTGATTGTTGACAACTGCCCTGCCCACCTTCACTTGGTAATTCCAAAACTTACGAGTGTGAAGCTTGTTTCCTTCCCTCCGAATATCTCATCTAAACTGCAGCCAACGAAACTGATTTGGAAATGCACTACTGAAGGTGCATACTGAAAAAAATTAAACTGAGAATAGAAACCAACCAACCTATGGATTCTGTTATAGATTTGCGGATGTGCATATCAGAGTTGGCAAAAGTGTGGAGTCAAGATGTAACGGAAACAATGATTACGAATTGTTTTGCAAAAACAGGTTTAGCTAAAATACTAATTTAACAGTGATGAGAGGGATGAACTACAAGACACTGAGCAATCTTGAGAAGAGTTCCAAGCGAGGTTTGGTCAGCAGAGAAACTGTTCTTGAAGAATATTTAAGAGTTGATAATGGTATCGTAGTAACTGAATCTGAGTGACTCCAACCTTTTCGAGCATATTTAAAGAACTAGTGACAATATCGACGATGAGTTGGATGAAAATGAGGGCAATAGCAATATTAAACCTTCCAAACAAGAAATGTTAGCAGCATTTGAAACTTTGCATCGAGGCCTTCAGTGGGAAGAAAATGTAACAGAAAATATATTTGAGTGTTTAAACAAATGCGAACATTTTTATAAATGGTGTACGGTAGAATCCATTGTACAACAAAAAATAACCAAATATTTTACGATATAATTCTTAAAAGTGTACTAATACATTGTGCGCATCATGTAAGTAGTAATTTCTTAATATGTATGTATTAATAAATTAATTGTTTTAAAATGTGAGAAATTTTATTCATTCCCATGTATTTCTGAATTTATAGTATTTTTCATTGTTGAAAAGGTCATATTTCTTTATAACGAAATTTCTGTTTAAAGAATTTTTTCAAGGGAACGATCGATTTCGTTATATAGAAGTCAGACTGTATTTACCAATTTGGTGCTGTTATTTGGTTTTTAGGAGAATTAGCAACTAAGGCCATATTGCTCTGGGGATATGCAGTGGTCATTCCCTGAGTTTTCCCGCATCCTCCTTATTTGGTGGTCATGGGCTCGAACCCCGGTCCAATCAAGAAGAGTGTGCTACGCACTGCTGCTCCTGCCCACCTGGCTACAGAGGTGCCACACTTAATCTTGGAGGCTGATAGGCTTTGCATACCAACTAAGAAATATTGTTCAAGGTTCAGGCCTAAATGGATGTCGGATGAATTAATGAGGCTCGTGGCAGAAAAGAAAAATGCACAGGATGCATATAAATTATCAGGCGGCACAGAAGCCTACGGCAGATATCAGCATTAGTTGAGGCATATGATACAAGAAAACAAGCTTATACAGCATCAGCTAAAAAAAACAAAAAAAAAAAACACTTTCCATTTCATCCATCCAGTCACTCGAAATGTTTGTCTAGTATAGCCTTAAATTTATTTAAGCTATCACAACTTCCATAACAACAGATGGAAGTCCGTCCCAGCAATCAACTATCCTTTGGCTAAAGGCAAACTTCTACACATCTATTCTACAACTGTCTTACCTCAACTTGAATCTATGCCCTACCAGGTTCTTAATCTAAGCAAGCGGTAGTATCCCGTCAGCATTGAGCCTGCTCAAACCATTCAAGCCCTTATACACCTCAATCAGATCACCTCGCAGGTGCATAGTCTCCAGATGCTGTAACTTGCAGAACTTAAGCCTTTCTTCATAAACATACCCCTTTGTTCCTCTCACCAATCTTGTTGCTCTTCTCTGTACTCGTTCTAGCAAATCTACATTCCTCTCTAAAATGAGGCAGCAGACCTGTATACAGTATTCAAGGTGTGGCCTGTACAACTGCCTTATACAAAGGGATTAGCATTAGCATTAGTAGAGGCATATGATGCAAGAAAGCAAGCTTATGCAGCATCAGCCAAAAAAAAAAAAAAAAAAAAAACCCTTCCACTTCACCCCTTCGTTCGTTCGAAACACCTGTTCAGCTGAGCCTTAAATTTATTTAGGCTATCAACTTCCACAACAAGGGATGGAAGTCTGTTCTACCAACCAACTACCCGCTGGCTAAAGGCAAATTTCCGCACATCTATCCTGCATCTGTCTTTCCTCAATTTCAATTTATGCCCTCTCAGGTGATTATTCTGAGCAAGTGGCAGTATCCCATCAGCATTGAGCATGCTCACACCATTCAAGGCTTTGTACACCTCTATCAGATCACCTCCCCGGTGCCTAGTCTCCACACATTGTAATTTGCAAAACGTAAGCCTTTCTTCATAAGAGCAACCCTTCGTTCTGTTCACTAACCTTGTTGCACTTCTCTGTACTCGTTCCAGCAGCTCTATATCCTTCTTGAAATGAAGCCTCCGGACCTGTATACAGTACTCAAGGTGCCGCCTGACCATTGCCTTATACAAGGGAATAATCACCTCCCCATCCCTGCTAGAAAAATACCTGTATATCATTGATAAGATACCATGAGCTACTGTTGCAGCCTGTCTGCACTGCTCAGAGAACTTTATATCTGCCTGCACAATTATCCCCAGCTCCTTTTCATTCTCTACCACTGTTAGTGTAGTACCACAGAGTTGATACGTTGCTCTGGGGTTGCTGTTTCCCATATGTAGTACTTTACATTTGTCAATGTTAAACTTCATTTGCCACCTCTCAGCCCATCTGCTCAACCTTTCCAGATCCTGTTGCAGCAGCATAGCGTTAGTAGCATCCTTAACAACCCTGCCAACCTTTGTATCGTCTGCAAACTTGGACATTAATCTTGATATCCCATCATCAATATTATTTATAAATACAGAAAACAACAATGGACCCAACACTGAACCCTGAGGGACTCCACTAATAACATTAGTCCACGATGAGCAGTGTCCATTAATTACCACTCTCTGTCTTCTGCCACTCAACCATCCCTTTATCCATAGCAACAATTTGTGCAGCAGTCTTCCATGTGCAACAGAATCAAAAGCCTTTCTAAGATCCAAATATATAATATCAAAGTTATTTCCTGCATCCAATTCTTTTGTGATTACATCATAGTATCCAATCAAATTGATCAGGCAAGACCATCCCTTAACAAAACCATGCTGTGTCTGAGCTATAACTGAATTCTTGTCAAGATGATCCTGCAGTGCTTCTTTAACCAGTGCCTCCATTAATTTTCCTGGAACAGAAGCTAAACTCACAGGTCTATAATTACTTGTGTCAGCCTTTGATCCTCCTTTGTGAATTGGGGTTACATTTGCACATCTCCAGTCTGTGGGTACCTCCCCCGAGTCCAAGGAAGCTCTCATAATTATTGCTAACGGATTGCTTACTTCCTTTGCTGCCTCCTTTAATATAACTGGATAGATCCCATCCACCCCAGGTGCCTTTCTTGTATTTATTTTCAACAATTTCTCCTCCACTTTACTCTCAATTATTACAAGATCATCTAGCTCACTGCCAGTGTTTACTTCATCTATGGCATTCCCCTTCCTGAATAACTCCTCATGTGTGAATGTAGATGCAAAATATTGATTTAGTTTGTTAGCTACCTGAGCAGGATCATGAACAGTTGAACCATAGATATCAAGTAGACCAATCTGATTCATCCCCTTCCTTCTAGAGTTTACATAAGTAAAGAACTCCTTGCTGTTTTTCTTTGCATCCCTTGCCAAAGATTTCTCGTAATCTGCCTTCGCCTGCCTAACCTCCTTTGTAACTTGGTTACAGATCAACTTATATCTATCATAGGCTTCTGTGTCAAATGTTAATTTATATGTATCCCATGCATTTTTCTTCTCTGCCATATGTCTCATTAGTTCATCTGACATCCATTTTGGCCTGAACCTTGAACAATATTTCTTAGTTGGTATGTAAAGCCTAGTAGCTTCCAAGATAAGTTCTTTGACTGCTTCCCATTTTGAGTTTGCTGTTGGTAACATCATCAGTTGGTCCCACTGTATAGAATTTAAATACTGTCTCAGACCATCGTAGTCGTCTTTACGAAAGCAATAACCCTTCCCTTTACCCCTAATGGTAGTTACCTCTTTGAGTAAATCCCACTTCAGCACACTGTGATCACTGCCACGTAGTGGTTCATTTATCTGCAGATTCTTAATGCATGAAGAATCACTACTGATAATCAAATCAAGAGTATTGCTCCCTCTAGTTGCCTCCCGAACATGCTGAGGTAGAAAACAATCATCCAATAAATCCACAAAAGCCTTGCTAGTGTGTGAGTGACCACCCCACAAATTCCAGTCAATATCTGGGAAATTAAAATCCCCCATTATAAGACTCTCTGATTTACTGGCCCACTCTATTTCCCTGTACAGTTTCTTATTATACTCATCAGAGTCATTAGGCCTATAACACACTCCTACCCTCATTTCTGATCTCCCAATGCTTATGTCACACCAAACTGACTCAACACTGCACTGTCCAGCGATGTCGACTGGTTTCACTTCCTTGGATTTTATGTGTTTCTTAACTAACAGCATAACCCCTCCTCCCTTCCTATCCTTTCTATAGACGTTGTACTCCCCAAATTCCAGTTCTGAATTACTTATATCTGTGTGACACCACGTCTCTGTTATCCAACAATATCCGCCTTTGATGCTTTGAGCAATACCTCAAATTCATCAAATTTATTTATCAAACTCCTAGCATTGGTGTACACGTAAGTATACATGCACCTGTTCTTTTTTGTAGCTACCCTAACACAACCCATGTGTTTACTTGTACTCCAATGACTCCCAGCAGTCTCTGAAATATCCTGCATCTTATTTTCCAAGCTGCTTCTCATTGAAATAGAAGCAGTGCAAGAATCACTTTCACCTCTGCCAGTGGCTACTGTTAATCTATTAGTCCTTGTATCCCCCCAATCTAGCAGTTTTCCGACCCACCTAACACTGCCTCGATAGCATCAGCAAACATTCTTGCATAATCACCTCCTTGTCTCTGCTAGCAAAATTCCTATATATCAGAAGTGGCCAACTTAATTTGTGATGCGATCTACTTTTTTCCTTCAAAATTTGCCATGATCTATCATCTCAAAAATTTCATTGCACAAGGTGCACAAATCGAGGGATGACTGTATATTTAAAATTCGTTGTGATCAACCGAAATTAAATCCGCGATCGACTCATTGGCCACCCCTGCTATATATCATTGACAAAACTCCATGACCTGCTCTGGTAGCCCTTCTGCATTGCTCAGAGAAATTCATACCCGACTGCACAATTAACCCCGGTCTTTTTCATTCTCCACCTTCCTCGGTGTAGTACACACGGTACATTTCTCTTGGGTTACTGCTACCCATATGCTGCGCTTTGCACTTGTCAATGTTAAACTTCATTTGCCACTTTTCAGCACATCTGCCTAACTTTTCTAGATCCTGTTGCAGTAGCATATTGTCTTTACTGTCATTAACAACCCTGGCGACCTTTGTACCGTCTACAAATGTGGACATTAAGCCTGATATACCTTCATCAATATCATTCATAAATACACAAAACAACAATGGGCTCAGCACCGAACAGTGGGGGTATTCTACTAATAATATTAGTCCACGTAGAACAGTGTCCATTTATTACTACTCTCTGCAGTCTCCCACTCAACCATCCCTTTATCCATTGCAATAAATTGCCCTTAATGCCATACCGCTCCAATTTGTACAGCAGCCTTCCATGTGCAACAGTATCAAAAGCTTTCCCGAAATCCAAGTATATGATACCAAAATTATATTTTGCATCCAGTTCCTTTGGGACCACATCATAGTATGCAATCAAATTGATCAGACAAGACTTCCCCTTAACAGACCCATGCTGTGTCTGAACTATTGCTGCTGTCTTGTCTAGGTGATCCTGTATCACTTCTTTAACCAGTGACTCCATTAATTTCCCCAGAACAGCAGAAGTTCAACTAACAGGTCTGTAATTATTTGTGTCACCTTTGTACCCCCTTCGTGAATTGGGGATACATTTGCACATCTCCAGTCCATGGGCACCTCCCCTGGTTCTAAGGATGCTCTCATAATTAGGGCTAAGGGTTTGCTTAATTCCCTTGCTGTAATAACTGGATAGATTCCATCTGTCCCAGGTGCCTTTTTTATGTTTAACTTCAACAGTTTCTCCTCCACTTTGCTCTCAGTTATCACAAAATCACTTAGCTCCCTGTTAGAGTTTGATAAATGTCTGGCATTTCCCTTCTTGAATAAATCCTCATGTGTGAATGTAGATGCAAAATAGTCATTCAGTTTATCAGCTACTTGAGCAGGATCATCAATAGTCGAACTGTCTATGTTAAGGGGACCAATCTGACTTATTCCCTTCCTCCTAGAGTTTACATAACTAATGAACTCTTTGCTGTTTTTTTTCCCATCCTTTGCCAAAGATTTCTCGTAATCTGCCTTTGCATGCCTAACCTCCTTTGTGACTTGATTACAGACTAGCATATATGTCATAGGCTTCTGTGTTGCTTGATAATTTATATGCATCCCATGCATTTTTCTTCTCTGCCATGAGCCTCATTAATTCATCCGACATCCATTTAGGCTTGAACAGTATTTCTTAATTGGTATGAAAAGCCTAGATTAAGTCCCTGAAGGCTTCCCATTTAGAATTCCCCATTGGTAACATCATCAGTTGATCTTAATGTATAGAATTTAAAAACTGTCTGAGACCTCTGTAGTCACATTTACGAAAACAAAAACCCTTCCTTTACCTTTGAAGGTAGTTACATCTTTTAGTAAATCCCACATCAGTACACTGTGATCACTGTCACGTAGAGGTTACTTTATCTGCAATTTCCTAATGCATGAATAGTCACTGCTGATAATCAAATCAAGGGTATTATCAAGGGTATATTACTCCCTCTGGTTGCCCCTTGAACATGTTGCTGTAGAAAACAATCCTCCAATAAATCCACAAAAGTCTTGCTAGCATGCGAGTGACCAACCCAAAAGTTCCAGTCAATATCTGGAAAATTAAAATCCCCCATTACAAGACATTCTGATTTACTAGCCCATTCTATTTCTCTGCACAACTGTTCATTGTACTCATCAGCATCATTAGGCCTATAACATACTCCTACTCTCATTTTCCCTTTCCCAGTGTTTATGTCACACCAAACAGACTCAACATTGCACTGTCCACCCGTGTCAACTGGATGCACTTTCTTAGATTTTGTTTCTTAACTAACTGCATAACCCCTCCTCCCTTCCGACCTTGTCTGTCTTTTCTGTGCACATTGTACAGTATTTCCAATTCTGCACTGCTTGTATCTGTGTAACACCATTTGTCTCTGATATCCCAACAATATCTGCCTTTTATGTCTTTATGTCAAATTCATTGATTTCATTTACTATACTTCTAGCATTAGTGTAAATGCAAGTATACATGCATATGTTCTTACTCTTAGCATACAGCCCATGTATTTACTTGTTCCATAATGACTCCTAGCAGCTCTTGAAATCACCAGCAACTTGCTCTCTAGGCTGCTGCTCTCTAGTGCAAGAATCACTTTTGCTTCTTCCTGCAGCTACCATTAACCTTTTAGTCTGTGAATTCCCCCCAAACTCAGTTTTCCAAACCCACCTAACACTGCCTCGATAGCATCAGCAAAAATTCTTGCACCCTTTCTATTTAAGTGTATCCCATCCTTGTAGAAGCAGTTTCTCCTGTTAGCAAGCACAGACCCTACTGAAAAACAATCTACCCCATAAGCTTTGCACAATTCTCCAGGGCCGAATTGATTGACAAGGCTCTCATCATATACTCCCTCCTATCATATCTGGGCAGAATTCTAGTCTATAATCAAGTCACAAAGGAGGTTAGGCAGATGAAGGCAGATTACGAAAAATCTTTGGCAAAGGACGCATTCATCCCCTTCCTCTAGAAGGAAGGGGATGAATCAGATTGGTCCCCTTAACATAGATAGTTCGACTATTGATAATCCTGCTCAAGTAGTTGATAAATAATCTAGTTGACAAACAATCAAAAAATTATTTTGCATCTACATTCACACATGAGGAGTTATTTAAGGAGGGGAATGCCAGAAGTTTATCAAACTCTAACAGGGAGATAAGTGATTTTGTAATAACTGAGAGGAAATTGGAGGAGAAATTGTTGAAGTTAAACATAAAAAAGGCACCTGGGGCAGTGGAATCTATCCAGTTATATTGAAGAAGGCAACAAGGAAAGTAAGCAAACTCTTAGCTCTAATTATGGGAGCATTCTTAGATTCAGGGGAGATCCCATGGACTGGAGATATGCAAATGTTACCCCAATTCACAAAGGGGGTTCAAAGGGTGATGCAAATAATTATAGACCTGTTGGTCTTTTCCAGGGAAAATAATGGAGTCACTGGTTAAACAGGTGATACAGGATCACCTAGACAAGACAGCAGTAATAGTTCAGACACAGCATGGGTTTGTTAAGGGGAAGTCTTGTCTGACCAATTTAATCGGATACTAGGATGTGTTCACAAAGGAACTAGATGCAAAAAATAGTTTTGATATTATATACTTGGATTTTGGGAAAGCTTTTGATACTGTTGCACATGGAAGACTGCTGTACAAATTGGAGGAGTATGGCATTTAAGGGAAAGTTACTGCAGTGGATAAAGGGATGGTTGTGTGGGAGATAGCAGAGGGTGGTAATAAATGGAAACTGCTCTACGTGAACTAATGTTATTAGTGGAGTCCCCCAGGGTTCGGTGGTGGGTCCATTGTTGTTTTGTATATTTATCAATGATATCGATGTAGGTATATCAGGCTTAATGTCCACATTTGCAGATGATACAAAGGTCACCAGGGTTGTTAATGACAGTAAAGACAGTATGCTACTGCAACAGGTTCTAGAAAGGTTAGGCAGATGGGCTAAGAAGTGGCAACTGAAGTTTAACATTGACAAATGCAAAGTGCAGCATATGGGTAGCAGCAACCCAAGAGAAACGTACCGTGTGGTACTACACTGAGGAAGGTGTAGAATGAAAAAGAACTCGGGGTAATTGTGTAGTCAGATATGAAGTTCTCTGAGCAGTGCAGATGGGCTGCCAGAGCAGGTCATGGAGTTTTGTCAATGATATACAGGAATTTTGCTAGCACAGACAAGGAGGTGATTATTCCTTTGTATAAGGCAATGGTCAGCCACACCTTGAGTACTGTATACAGGTGTGGAAGCCTCATTTTAGGAAGGGTGTAGAGTTACTAGAATGAGTACAGAGAAGGGTACCAAGATTGGTGAGAGGAAAAAAGGGGTGCATTTAAGAAGAAAGGCTTAAGTTTCTGCAAGTTGCAGCATCTGGAGACTAGGCACCTGCAAGGTGATCTGATTAGCATTGTGTATAAGGCCTTGAATGGTTTGAGCAGACTCAATGCTGACGGGATACTTCTGCTTGATCGGATAAGAACCTGAGGGGGCATAGATTCAAACTGAGGAAAGACAGTTGTAGAACAGATATGCAGAAGTTTGCCTTTAGCCAGTGGGTAGTTGATTGCTGGAACAGAATTCCATCTGTTGCTGTGGAAGTTCATAGCTTAAATAAATTTAAGGCTGAACTAGACAAATATTTGGAGTGACCAGATGGGTGGAATGGGAAGGGTTTTTTTTTTTTTTTGGCTGATGCTGTATAAGCTTGCTTTCTTGCATCATATGCCTCAACTAATGCTAATGCTATTGTGGGAAGAAATCAATTGTATTAAAAATGGCCTACAAAATAATGTAGACTGTATTTTCTCAGAAGAAACTTCGGAATTACTAAATGTGCAAGAAAAAAAATATGTTTACATAGCGTTCTGAAGTCAACTTCTGCAAAATGCATTTCAAAATTTGATGCCAATTAAAGAAAGATCCATCAAACCTATGGGGCTTTAAGTGAGCTGTTTAACCCTTCAGTAGGAGAGAGCAAATGCTCGTCGTTTAATGCACAGGAAACACTGACATTATCTTTAAAAATACCTTTTTTCCCCCAACTGATGGATATCAAATGTACTAAAGCGTACAAGCATCTTTTTTAATAAATGATTTCCAATGTTAAATGTGCTTAAAAACCTGATATATTGTTCAGTTACTATTAGACACTAAGATAAAATATGAAGAATTTGGAAATGCAGCAATTAAATCAGTATGGTGCCCAGTCAATAGTGCTGATGTGGAAACATCAGTTGTAACTGATCACTCTGCAAATTAAAGGAAAGCTCCACTGAAACTTGTATGATGCTTTCATTTAATTTAGAAAATACTAACTAGAAGTTAAAATTTGAATTTTTTTAGCTCCAAAATGGTAAATTTAAATATCAAAATGCTAAATTTAAAACATTTTGTTGCTAAAAACCGAGATCAGGTCTCTACATGTGATCACTGCCTTTATCAACACAAAAGACATTTATTTACACTTATACTGTGAAAAAACATATACTTTCTGGAAAATATCACATGACATTCCAAAGAAATCAAATCAGAAAGTGGCCAGAAAAGATTGATTTAAAAATGTCCAGATGGCTACTGCATCACAACAATGCAAGGGTGCATTCTACCTCAATTGATAAGGAAATATTACATGAGTTAAGCATCAAAACTGTTCCTCTGCTCTATAATTCAGCCTTTTGTTACTACTTTTTCCTATTTCTCATTAAGCTCAAGAACTTAAAAGGTAAGTCACCATTTCATTAAACATCAAGCTAATAAACATTACTCATGGTATCTTAAATGGGCACTCATACAAGGCTTTTTTGAAGTATTTCAAAAATGGATGAAGAGTTGGGACAAGTTCTGAACTAAATGAGAGTTATCAAAAAGGAATAATCATCAGAAACTTATAAAATATTTTATATTTTTAATTTATCTGTCTTTTTTTGATTACCCCTGTGTGTGTGTGTGTGTGTGTGTGCGTGCACGCATGCACACACTACATGAACTATGAATGTTATTGGACACAGATAATGTCCAATAACCTCTTGTATGTATAACACCTAAATCTGCAAATACCTAAATATTGTATTTAACACACACAAATATTGTATTTAACCCAATTTTTTTTTTTTTTTTTTTGGCTGCTAAAAATATGCATAAATACACACATGGTACCGACTCAAGATTTCTATTAACATGAGCTAAGAAATTATCACTTAAAAGTAGTGACACACTATGGCTGTAGACGCCGATGCGCCTGAAAATTCCCAAACAAACTTAAAAGTTGAACACTATTTTGAATCGATTTATAAACTATAATTTTAAAAAATTATACAAAAAGTCCTTGTGTTAGTTTAACTAGTTTGCATCATTTTAATATTAAAATGATGAATAGCACTAACTTATACGTTTAACTGGTTTATTGTTTTCAACTGGTTTATGATCTTGTGCTGAGTTCACAGAAATATAAATAACAGCAGTACAGAAACAAGAATGTTCTTATGTGTGTTCATCCTGATTTCTGGAATACCTTTTTAAGGTTCCATCAATCAGGTAATGGATGCACATAGAATTTCTTGTTTATGCAGTTCCTCTAAATCTCCATGCACAAGTGACCTCAGCAACAATGTAGGCATTGTTGTTTAATAAATAATTTAAACTATAAAGCGTTTAGGGCATAAGCCTCAAGCTATGGAAAAGTCTAGACTCTGTATAAGTATAGTGCGAAAGCATCAATAATACATAGCCAAATCTGAATGAACAGAATATTAGCAAAGTGGCATCGTTTTGATTTAAATATTCTAATTGTTAATCACTGATAAAGGTATACAAAGTCAGACTTAAATATATGATATCTAAATATATAAAACGCTTAGGTATGCTGCCCAAATTTTCCAACTGCTAATTGTTGCCAACACCTTTTCACGTGGTTCACCTCGCATGACCACCATACCGGGCATTCTTTATTAATTTTTGTACTAACGTTTTTCGACTGAAGAAAGGCAACCTATGCTTAAAAGCTATCGACGTATATTTATTTTATCTGTCTTCAATTTTAATAAACCGTTCTAAGTTTTAAGAAGTGTAAAAATGGCTGAACAGTGTGTAAGAACTTTGAGAAAATGTAGAAGAAATGCTAACGAAACATTAGAAGAGAGATCTAACAGACTAAGAGACCGAAATGACTCTACAACTATGAAGACAGACAGAAAACATTGAAGGAAAAAAAAGCAAGTTTTTGGAAATGAGAAGATGGCCTAAACGTCGTAGGACTAATCAAATAGAAGTACAGGATGCAAATAATCAACAAGCTGTAACTAATGTGGAAGAGCATGACATAGGAAATATGTGTTACAACTGTGAGTATTGGGGACATGAGTTAAACACATCGAATAAGCCTCCGTAGCCAGGTGGGCAGGAGCAGCAGTGCGTAGCACACGCTTCTTGATTAGACTGGGGTTCGAGCCCATGACCACCAAATACGGAGGATGCGGAAAGGTCAGGGAATGACCACCACATATGCCCAGAGCAATATGGCCTTAGTTGCTAATGCTCCAAATAACAAGAACACACACATCGAATAAATACACTAAATGCTGTCATGATAGGAAGGTCTCACTTGACCCAATGTCTAAGCCCTACTCTATTATAAGAGCTGCTTACAGGAGATACACGTGAAGCATATAACTACAGAGAACACATACGAGAGTACAACTCAGCAATACTGTTTGCATCGATAGATGCAGAGATTAAATCACTATCTGCAAATGGTCCATACTGTCTTAGAATACACAGCCAGATTTACCATTTAGTTTCACCGCTATATCCATACAAGGCAAATAAGCCAGGATAGGGACAACTTTATAATTTTGAATCTGTTGAAGCAACAACAAAACAGCTTGAAAAACAATCAAACCAAGGGTGTATGGCCAAAGTAATGCAACAATTGGACAAGATGCTGCAACAAGTTAACCCATTTGCTGAATCATATAAACAAATGCGTCGAGTAACCCAGGCCAATCAAACAATGGATGTGCCCATGGTATTTATAGAAGACCCGGACTTAGATTAGGGATGATATAATAAACTTATATCCAGAATGGAGGTTGCTGCAACATTCATTGGAGAAGACGAGGAACCACCTGCAAATAGAGACATATGCATATATCCCACAGGTGACTGCTGTCAAATTATATCACTGCTAAACAAGAATGGTGAAGATTGAAGGATCTAGATTAAACTACTTATGCCATAATCAGAAAGATGGCATACGTTACGCCGGGTACAACTAGTTTAAGGTAAAATTTAACTAGACAATAAAGGTTATGCCTAATTAAAATTTTCAAAATAAACCAATTCATTTAAAGCAAGAAACTTCTTTTTTAACAATTGAAAAAAAAAAAAAAAAACCTGGAGATTTATTAACACTCTCTCTCTTGCCTGTATTGTCTTTCGAAATTTTTAGCACATCAACTATGTAGCTTGGTGCACCAGTTTTTGTCGTTTATTGTGTATTATGTCTATCCAAATATGCTTTCCAGGTAATCTGCATGCTATGCAGGCTGAAAACCCCAGAAAACCTATGAGAAAGTGAACAAGGAATATAATTAGCTGTGGGCAAAAGAGAACAGACGGCACCCTGTTCTTTTGTATGTATGTATTTTAATATTATGAATATCTCTCGAAGCATTTATGAGCACTCACTAATAACTTGCCTACATATTAATTTCACACAAACCACTAAGCAAACAAAATATTTTGAAATTATAACACCTAAATTAAATTCATACTTCACGGATTAACGTTATTACCTTTTTTGAAAATGGTATATATGGTTGTTGTTGTTGTTTTGGTGTTTATTGGCGCATCGACAACGGAGATAGGTATATATGGTACACTCTTTTTTCATTACATAACATCAGTGTAAATACACCATAGTTTACCCATAAATTTAACTACCTGAGTAGTATAAAGCCACTGTTTGATTTTATCTCGTATTGTGGCTACTTTCACAACAAGATACCAGGTATTGCACTACTTCAACTAGTTTAAGGTAAAATTTTACTTCACAACCGCAGTGGCATGTTTGAACTCATCGGTGGGCAGGGTGCCTGCCCACCGATGAGTGAGTCAACAAGCTCCGAATCGGTGCCATCTGGGTGGTGGTGCTCACTGAGAATAAATAACAGTGGTCTCTACTAGAGAAGCGTTATTTATTCGAAGTAGTGTAATATCTGGTATCCCGTTGTGAAGGTAGCCACAATATGAGATAAAATCAAACGATGTCTTTATACTACTCATACTGTCTCGTACTTCTTGCGCATTTACTCTTCAAACTATTTTTTTCATTTATTTATTTTATTCTCTATATTTTAACTTGAAGCTCCTATACTCTCTTGCTAGCAGAATAAAAATATACAAAAAAAAAAAAAAAGTTTTGGCGAACAGTGTCCAAACAATTACATCGATTCGTGAAGTGAAATGAATACCAACGGTGAAATTAAATTATGATTAACCTGTTAGATATATTGTCGAAGTAAACACCACTAAAAGAGTACGTTCTCATCATCATGCACAACACACGAAGCATTTCAGATTCTCAAAGGAATACAAACTTGCTGAATCCCTGAATAACATGCTTAGTATACACTACCAGAATATATATATATATATATATACAGTATACACTTTTCATTTCTTTAGTTTTAAGAAATGCCCCATGAAAGTAAAAAACTTACTCATTCTTTTATTCAAATTTTTGTGGCTTCGTCCGGCATCGGGAGTCCAATCATCTGTTCTGCCATAAGTTTAGTTTACGATATACACAAAAGTTACATATTATTCGACCTCAAATTGGTAACATATTGTCAACAACACAGCCATCTTCACAAGCGATCTTAATGCCACCACTGGCTTCTCAATATTTGTTTGACATTTCGGAAAATGACATCATGCTTGTTTAGCGTCCAATGCGTGCATACATGGATAGAAAATGTTTTCAAAATTATATGCATTAATTCTAAACCATGATCATAAAAATATTATTACTCGACTAAAGAGTACCATTTATTATACATGAAATACAGTCAATAGCTTTAATTCTAAACATTATATATTAGCATTAGAATAGCATATGATGCAAGAAAGCAAGCTTATATAGCATCATCAAAAAAAAAAAAAAAAAACCACCTCCCATTTCACCCATTCATTCACTCCAGATGTTTACTTGTAGTGGATATCAACAACTTAAATAAGTAGCTGACCATTGCCTTATACAATGAGACAATCACCCCATTATCCCTGCTAGCAAAATTCCTGTATATCACTGAGAAGACACCATGAGCTACTGTGTATCTGTGTGTATTATGGGCGTTTAATGGAGCGTAAGCTACACTGGCTATGGTGCGCCTCCATGAGCGAGCCGACCGGGCTAGCCGAGTGGGTAAAGTACCTGCCCGGCAACCCAAAGGTCGCGGGTTCGATTCCCGCCTCGGGCTTGGATCAAAGTACTGCAAAAAACCTTGGGAGGTGCAATATGGCCACAGAAGCCGATGCGCCAATAACTACCAAATCAAATAAAAAAAAACCTCCATGAGCTACTCCTGCAGCCTGTCCACACTATTTCATATCCGACTACTCAGTTACCTCCGTCAGCGTGGGTAGCACAGTAGTATTGTCACCGTCCTCCCCACAGCGGCGAGTGGAAAAGGCCCTGGTTCGAGTCCTGTCGATGAAGCGAGGAACAGTAATGGGCTTTTTGCACTCTGTGGCCAAGTTAGTCGGTCTCAGCTGTGGACAGAAAGATTTTTCTTCGGAAATTGGGGTATATTTGTTCAGCAAAACAGACAAATCGACCAGAGAACACACATAATTAACAGACATAATACATATACGAACATATGTAAGAAATTTTAGGTTTTATTAATTAATAAAATTGCTCAATTACCCCAGATCCTTTTCATTCTTCACTACCCTGAGTATAGTACCACTCAATTGATACATTATTCCTGGGTTACTGCTACACATATGCAATACTTTACATACCTGTCATCCTACCTGCTCAACTTTTCAGATCCTGTTGCAGTAGCGTACTACAGTATCATTACTGTCATTAACAAACTTGCCAACATTCGTTCGTATGCAAACTTAACCATTATGTCTGATATACCTTCATCAATATCATTGATAAATACTGAAAACAACAATGGGTACAACACCAAATTCTGGCGGACTCCATTAATAACATTAGTCCGCGAAGAGCAGTGTCCATTGATAGTCACTCTCTGTCTTCGCCCACTCAACCATCCTTTTATCCATTGTAGCAACTTGACTTTAATGCCAAACTGCTCTAATTTGTACAGTGGTCTTCCCTGTTCCTCAGTATCAAAGCTTTCCTAAAATCCAAGTATATGATATCAAAGTTATTTTTTGTATCCAGTTCCTTTGTGACTACATCATAATATCTAATCAAATTTGCCAGACAAGACTTCCCCTGAACAAACCCATGCCGTGTCAGACCTATAACTGCAGTCCAGATGACATGAAGAACTTTTATGGGCCTTTTTTACAACGTGGCTGAGTTAGTTGGTCTCAGGCCAACGAAAAACAGGGTTTTCTCACGGAAACTCTGTTTTTCGTCCAGTAAACAGAAATCGATCTCAGAACACACGCACATTACGGACACTATACAAGGAGCAATATGGCCTTAGTCGCTGATGCTCCTAAAATCCTACTATAACAACAGCATAACAAGTTTACGGCTCCCGTTTTTTATAAGCTATTTTATTATAAAAAAAACCTTGTAAAAGTTTTTCTCTAGCTAGTCGGGAATTCAAGAACAAAAACCAACTTTCAGGAAAACACCTTCGTGTTTTCAGGAAAAACAACGGAAATCCAATCGTAGTGAGAGTAACACCACGTGAAATTGTTCTGTTCATAAATAAAGAAAAACAAACAATTATTTTCTTTTTCAAGTTATGCGAACAAGTATCTCAAACACGCACCGTTTATTATGTCTATAAATTGCGTGTAACAGTTAAATCTTGTCAATTTATCTCACTACTGGACAAAAAAGCCTGACCTACTCTACACGAGACCGAGAAACAAGTTCATAGTGTGAGAAAAGCCCATTAAAGTTCCTCACACCATTGACGGGATTCAAACCTAGACCATTTCTACACAGTGTGGGAAGGCAGTTATATAACCACTGTCCTACCAGGGATTGCACAGGTACAAAATAATTCAATGTATCGTTTTCACCACACTGGAGCTTTTCGCTCATATCCGTGTATGTATTTTTATTAGAAATGTGTGTTCGCGCGCAGATTTGTATATTTTGTTGATTGAAAGGACTGTAATAGACACGGTTGGAAACCATATTTATTCCTCCTAAGATTCGCTGACTACAGTGTCGATTGAACAAAAACTCTATAAAGTCCTATGGCCGTCATCGGGTCCAGAACACAGATTGCCCCAAAAGAAAGACAGATAGACAGCAATGTATCGTGCCGACAAAGCTGAGCTGGGGGACCACACATGCATAACGTGAAAGATGCTTTTGAAATAGTCTGTGGGTTGTGTGGATTATTGTAATTATTCTCCTCTCCAGATCAGCCCTCTCCTTAAAAACACTCAATTTATATAAACAGTATACTCAAGTCTCTTTGCTTTATTTCCTTGACTCAAAGTTACCAAACAGAAAAAAAATGAATTAAACGTTGGTGTTCAATTCCATCACTGATAGAAATAGAGATATATTTCTAGTATCGTCGCGGAAGCACAGTGGTTGTAATCACTGACTTACACGCAACGGGTGTAAAAGGATGGGGTCGAATCCGCCATTGACACAACGAACTTTTCTGAGCGTTTTTCACTCTGTGGTCGAGTTATTCGGTCTCAAGGGAGGATAACAAGGTTTTTCTCCCGGAATTTTTCGGTCAGAAAAACATGCAAACCGACGACAAAATCCACACAACTATAGACGGAACGAATTAAAGGCATTAAATCCAGTGGATATGAGTGGCCAGTGCATTGCTTAGACAGTATGATGTGACATAAGCACCTGATATACCTTCATCGATATCATTAATAAATACACAAAACAACAATGGGCCCAGCACCGAACCCTGGGGGGGGGACTCCACTAATAACATTAGTCAACGTAGAGCAGGGTACTTTTATTATCACTTTCCGCCGTCTCCCACTGAACCATCCCTTTTTCCATTGCAGCAACTTGTCCTTAATTCCTTACCGGTTCAATTTGTACAGCAGTCTTCCATGTGCAACGGTATCAAAAGCTTTCCTGAAATCCAAGTAGTGTATGATATCAAAATTATTTTTTGCATCTAGTTCCTTTGTGACCACATCGTTGTATCCAGTCAAACTGGTCAGACAAGACTTACCCTTAACAAACCCATGCTGTGTCTAAACTATTACTGCAGTCTTGTCTAAGTGATCCTGCATCACTTCGTTAAGCAGTGACTCAATTATATTTCCCGGAACACAAGTTAAACTAACAGGTTTATAATTATTTGCATCAGCCTTTGAACCTTCTTCGTGAATTGGGGATACATTTGCACATCTCCAGTTCACGGGTACCTCCCCTGAATCTAAGGATGTTCCTATAATTAGGGCTGAGGGTTTGCTTAGTTCCCTCGCTGCCTTCTTCCATATAACTGGATAGATTCCATTGCCCCAAGTGCCTTTTTTATGTTTAACTTCAACAATTTCTCCGTCACTTTACTCTGCGTTATTAGTTACAAAATCATTTAGCTCCGTGTTAGAGTTCAGTAAACTTTTGTCCTCCCCTTTCTTACATAATTCCTCATGTGTGAATGTAGGTGCAAAATACTCTTTCAGTTTGTCAGCTATCTGAGCAGGATCATCAATAGTCGAACCATTTATGTTAAGTGGACCAATCTGATTCATCAACTTCTTTCGAGAATTTACATTAGTAAAGAAGTATTTGTTGTTTTTCTTTGCATCCTTTGCTAAGGAAATCTCATAAACAGCCTTCACTTGCCTAGCCTCCTTTGTGACTGAATTACAGACTAGCTTATATCTGCCATAGGCTTCTGTGTCACCTGATAATTTAAATGTATCCCACACATTTTTCTACCCTTGATGATAGTTACATCTTTAAGTAAATCCCACATTAGTATACTGTGATCACTGTTTCTCAGTAGTTCCTTTCACTGCAAATTCCTAATGCATGATTCATCACTGCTAAAAATCAGATCAAGAGTATTACCCCCTCTGATTGCTTCTCGAACATGTTGCTTTAGAAAACAATCCTCCAATAAATCCACAAAATGCTTGCTAGCGTGCGAGTGACCAATCTACAAGTTCCAGTCAATATCTGGAAAGTTAAAATCCCCATTACAATACATTCCGATTTACTGGCCAACTCTATTTCTCAACACAATTGTTCGTTGTACTCATCAGAGACATTAGGCCTATAACATACTCCTACTCTCATTTTCACTTTCCTAGTGTTTATGTCACACCAAACTGACTCAACATTTCATGTCCACCCATATCAACTGGATGCACTTTCATTGATTTTATGTGTTTTTTAACTAACAGCATAACCCCTCCTACCATTCTACCCTGTCTATCCTTTCTGTACACTTTGTACTCCCCAAATTCCAATTCTGCAATGCTTATATCTGTGTGATACCATGTCTCTGATGCCCCAACAATATCTGCGTTTGATGTCTTGATCAGCACTTCACATTCATCAAATTTATTAACTATATTCCTAGCATTGGTGTACATGCAAGTATACATGCACCTGTTCTTACTCTTGATTACCCTAACACAGCCCATGTATTTAATTGTTCCATGGTGGCTCCCAGCAGCTCTTGAAATCCCCAGCAACGTGCTCTCTAGGCTGCTGCTAATTACAATAGAAGCAGGGCAAGAATCGCTTTCGCCTCTACTTGCGGCTACTATTAATCTTTTAATCTGTGATCCTCCCGAAAGCTAGCAGTTTTCCGATCCACCTAACCCTGCTTCATTGGCATCAGCAAAAATTCTAGCACCGTTTCTATTTAAGTGTACCCCATCCCTGTAGAAGCAGTCTCTCCTGTTAGCAAGCACAGACCACGGTAAACAAAATTCTACCCCATGAGCCTTGCACACTCTCTCCAGGGTGTAGTACATATTGCATAGAGTATATGTTGTTTTGTTGTTTCAGGCCTCTTTGCCACAGGGAATGCGATCGTCCACATGGAAAGCATATCCGTCTACAACACGAGATGGTGGGCTGCAACTGGATGTGTCCCTTGCCAAGTGGAATTAGTCAATTACCATATTTCTCTGCCCTGGAGAGTGCGAAGTTCCCCTCACATCGGAGATAGTCCAATACCAGTGGGTGCTAGCATAATCCTGTACCCATGCTACCCATACCAAAGGTACTAGTATAGAGAAAAATTAAACTAAGATAAAATAAATAAAAAGGGTACTAGGAAAGTTTTGCAATATGACGCAACAATGAATCACAGGAAGCTGCTTGTTGCTGCATGTTGAGACATGTTCATACGTGCATAGTAGCCGCCGCGCCAAGTCGATGGGCTCAGTTATTCATTAGTAGTGAGAGTGTAAAGTGCTTGCGATGGCATCGTGGTCACGAAATGAGATAAGGACAGTTTTGCGGTATAATTTCGTGCGTGGTTTAACCATAGACCAGTGCTTAGAAGAAATGACTCTTGCACTAGATGATGATTGTCCACATCGTACAACGATATTCAGGTGGTATAGAGAATTCCAAAGGGGAAATTTCACTCTGGAGGATTCTGAGAGGCCGGGAAGGCCACGAACGTCAGTTACGGAGGAAAACGTTACTGCTGTGAGGAAAATGCTTGACGAAAACAGGCGAGTGACCTACCAACAGATAGAGGATACTTTGGGCCTAAATGCACCAGCAATTCGTTCGATTCTGCAAGATCATTTGCACGTGAAGAAACTTTGTTCTCTCTGGGTGTCGCATCAACTGACTGAAGAGCAGATGACACGACGTGTGACTTGGTGCCGGGAGATGTTAAAAAAGTTTGATAAGGGACAATCTCGGTATGTGAACAACATCGTGACAGGTGACGAGACTTGGCTGTACTATTACGATCTGCCGACCAAGGCTCAAAACAAAGTTTGGGTCTTTGACGATGACGACACACCCGTAATTGTCAGAAAATCCCGATCTGTAAAGAAGAAAATGATAGCTGTATTTTTCAAATCGAGTGGAATTGTGGAACGTGTCGTTTTGGACACGCAGAAGACAGTCACAGCTAAGTGGTATACTGAACAATGCCTGCCTAAAGTCATTGGATCTATGAAGAACCTGCGGCCAAAGTCAAGAATGGACACCTGGTACCTCCATCACGATAATGCTCCAGCTCACCGCGCCAAAGCCTGCACCGAATATTTGACCACGACAGGACTGAAACTTCTCGAGCACCCTCCCTACAGTTCAGACCTTGCTCCCTGCGACTTTGCACTGTTCCCGCATGTGAAAATGAAGCTAAAAGGGAGGCGGTTTTCCAGTGATGAGGACCTTCTACGGGCTTGGGACAACGAGTGTGCTTTACTCCCTAGTGAAACTTGGCAGAACTGGTTTAAAGATTGGTTTCGGAGGATGGAGAGGTGTATTGAATGTAGAGGAAATTACTTTGAAAAAATTAATTAAACAAAGCTGTATTGCAAAACTTTCCTAGTACCCTTTGTAAGATAATAAAAATTCATAAATAGAAGTATAAAAAAATCAATAAATAAAGATCAGAATAAATGGAAAAAGATAGATATATAAAATTATCTCCACAGTTACCCAGACTGGGGTACTGGTTTTAAAAGGGAAGGGGGGGATTCCGCACCCACTGCATGCAGTGCAATGCCAGCGGGTGTCAGCAATCCTCAGGTTGCCCAGGCCTGAAGGGAAATAAAACTAAAAATAATAAAAAAAATAAAAAAAACTGGATCAATGTGGGGTGGATCTTCAACAGGATGATTTTCTAAGAGCTATTCAAGGTGACAAGGTTTGAGCTTCATAAGACACCACTCACTGAGGTAAGATGACGATGTTGAAGCTGATGACAACAGTATTGAAGGTACTGGAAGCACTGTAGAAAATGGAAGGCGGAGCCTACATGAATGAACTCTTCTTAACAAGCTAAAGATCAGTCCTCACAAGTACAAGGATGATGGATTTGGATCACAATTAAATATCTCTCGTTCTCCGCTGGTAAAAATTAATAATTCGTCTGCTTTTTTGTCACACAACTAAAATTCTTGGAGTAACAATAGGTAGAAAGCTAAATTTTCTTACACATATTGCCAACTTAACAGTTAAAATCAAGAACTTTATTAGAGCATTAATTAAGTATCGCACAATGCTACCATCGTACTCATGGAATGAGAATTCGTCGACATGATGCAGTGATGGACATTATTGCAGACCGATTGAGTCATAATGGATGGCATGTCTCAAAGGAGCCCCGGTATGTTACATCTGAAGGGTTATGGAAGCCTGACTTGGTATGTGCAAGGAACGGATCAGCGTTCATTTTAGATGTAGATAGTGGGTTCGAGTAGTAGCAGCATGGATGTTTGTCCTAGGTTAAACAAGGATTATTACAATTTAAATTTAGATCTGAAAAATCAAGTTAACCAGCAATATGGGGTAATGCCAATAGTTTCAACCATAACTGTTAATTTTAGGGGAGTGTGGTGTCAGACTTCTGCCACGCTACTTCGATCTTTAGGGCTTACAGCATCAGATATTAAAATAATTTCTTTAAGGGCACTTCAAGAAACTCATAGTTGCTTCGCTGTTCATCAGTGTATGACTTCGGTCAGATAACCTTTTCATACAGCATCTGTTATCTAGTATTTCTACGGCTACCAGGAGCCATAAACCTGGGAATTGGAAAAATAAAATAACAAACTAAAGATCAGCCCTCACAAGTCTAAGTTGATGGTATTTGGATCACAATTAAGTATCTCGCGTCATCCACTGGTCAAAATCAAGAATTCGTCTGCTTTTTTGTCACAGAAACTAAAACTCTTGGAGTAACAATAGATCGAAAGCTAAATTTTCTTACACATATTACCAATAACAGTTTAAATCAAGAACTTTACTAGAGCATTAATAAGAATTTGACCAACTGAGTAGGTTCTCGAGAAGAACATTAAAAATTTATTATAATGCTGTCTTTATCCATACAGACACTTACGCTGACGAGGCCTGGTTTCACCGGGCTTCAAATGTTAGAATTAGAAACAAGCTATAATCTATACAGAGAACAATTTTATTATCATTGTTAGAGCATGTCGTACAGTTTCGACCTCTGCATTACAGGTCTTAGCTGCTGTTCTGCCCTTAGAGCTACATTTAAGCTTAAAACGATTATCTTACAGGCTAAAGAAACAAATTCCAACAGAGTTTATGGGAATCACAATAGATTGTCAGCAAGACATCAAGCGTGAAAAAAAAATAGAATTTGGAATGAATTAATGAATGAATGGCAGAGCCGCTGGGACACGACTTCTTTAGGATCGGTGACAAGATGCTTTTTCTCGGAGGTGACTGACTTTATATATATATATATACTTCTTATTTGACCACAGGACACGGATCATTAAGTCAGGGACTTTAAGTTCAACGGCTGCTACCGATTTATGCCTGTACAATGAGATTGAGGGCTAGGATCATGTATTGACTACGAGGATCAGAGAAGAATTCTTAGGAATCGATGTGTTCTTCAGACCAGCTAGGAAACCATGCTTATCTAGAACGCTGTGATATTTTGGGCTTTCCAAACATTTGCCAGAGAGATTTTTGAGAAAAGAGGACTATAGTTATCAACAGTTTCAACCTCATCTGGATCATCTGCATCTGGGACCTTTACTTCATAATTGCTCTCATAGTCTTTGGCACAGGACTTGAATTTTGACCTGATTTGTCAAATCCAGCTGTTTTATTAATTTTTTATATTGTGGGTGGACGTTCGAACTGGAAATATGTGGCATGTGCTGCTGCTGTATGTATATACTTTAGTGTTAAGGTTTTTAGCTACATTTAAATTTGCTTAGTTTTACTGTTGTAGAGTAGCATTTAACTTACTGTATTGCTGCACTTAAATTACTGCATTCAATTTACTGAAATTTAACAATTTTGTAAACAATGTATAACTGTACAATTAATTTTTCTCCCTCCTGGATTAGGCCACCAAAAGCCTCTTCCACTTCTTCTTTTTTTTTTTTTTTAAACACCGTGGGAACTCTTTTTTTTTCTTCTGGAGCGGATGGATCCCCTGGCTCACCTTTTGTCAACATCAGGTATGGGTCAGAGTCTCGAATTGAGACCGTACCAGTTCTATTGGAACTGACCCACCTTCCCGTGGTGTGGACGAGTACCCAGGTTCGTCTCTCCAGGTGATTGATGCTTCTTGGTAGCCAAGTGGCCAGAACAACACAACAACAGAACACACAAACTTTATTAATCGCATATTTGGCCCTTTTGCAGTGGTACTTTTCTTCGCAAGAAAAGGGGGTTTAAATTGCATATGTTCTGCGGTAGATTTTCTATTCGCTGGACGAAAAGCTCGAGTTTCTGGGAGACAAACCATGCTGTCCTCGCCTGAAGCTGACTTACTCAGCCACCTTTGGAAAAAGGCCCATAAAAATTCCTCACGTCACCGAGGGGGTTCAGACTCGGGTCTTTTCCACCCAGTGTGAGGGAGATGGCGAGTGTACCAACCTAGCTACCTACGAGGACCCAGGCGTTGACAGCAAGGTCCCCCCTTACCGAAACTCCGATTTTTCTCCCACCAAAACAAGCACACATTTATGCATTTACTAACATACAGTCACGACATTCCACCAACCTTACGACGCACTGGTTGGTGAAGTAGGGTTAGTTGATCGTGTTGACTTAGATATCTGTTGTTGTGTTCCAACCGGTGAAGGTTTCATAGCATTATTGAACAATGGGTCTGGATTGCCTTGGACTGCGATGTATTGCGGTGAGAAAAGGGGAAGTGGTTGAAGTACATGACGATAGGCCAGTGACAATGAAATACTCATGTGGAAAACCACTCTGAAGCCTCTCCCAACAAGCAGAAAAAAGGAGATTCTGGTTTTCCATTCCGCAAAGCAGTCCAAACGAAAATAGATGAAGCCATGATGAAAGCACAGCCTATAAAAAAAATAAATAAATAAAATAAAAACCACGATCTAAAACAACCATTGTAGCTTTTCCCGAGTTTTCTGTTGTCATAATTCTGTTCTCTGGTAACATT
Source organism: Mastigoproctus giganteus (assembly GCF_048544385.1). Classification (NCBI taxonomy): domain Eukaryota; kingdom Metazoa; phylum Arthropoda; class Arachnida; order Uropygi; family Thelyphonidae; genus Mastigoproctus; species Mastigoproctus giganteus. The sequence continues at coordinate 98,028,232 of NC_143576.1, read as the reverse complement.
ACATGTGAGTGAGAAATTTTCGTCAACGACGAACGCTCTCATTGGTCAATTTCTGAAGCACCACTGTACTCTTTAGCTACTGACTAATCAAAGCTTTACTCGATGATGACCTTTCTTATATTACGATTAGACTGAAGAGAGTATAATTGATTACAAGTATCACATTATATGAAAATCATATATCTTCTTTTTGTTCGTTTTTTTTCCCTTGGCACTATCAAGGCTGGATTTACAGGAGTCAGTGGCGCAGATGCGCGAAGGTCAAGGTCATGAAGACCAACGCAATTACTGTAAGTAGTTTTTTAGTTTTAATATTTATGTACTCCAAGATTCCAATCTAGTATTTATTTTGAAGTACAGTGGCGGACAAAAACTACATCAACTTAAAAAAAGTAACATTTTTAGTTTGTTGTGTTTGTAGTTTTGTGGTGCAAAAGCTGCTTCGGCTATACTGTGCCAATATTTGTAGTGAAACGTATAAGATTGTTTGATTACAGTCATTTTGTTTGTTGCAAAGGTATTGCGTCAGATAACGCTTCTATTGCATCAGACAGTAATTGTAAAGTATTGCATCAGCCGTTTCTATAAATATGGCGTTGGAAGGGTATACACGCTCATTGGTGTAAGCATGGCCCCATGTGTTCAGTTGCACCAAGAAAAAAAAAAACAAGTGTAGCCGTTGCTCTGTCCCATGAATGGCTTTCTACGCGTGCTATCTCTGATAACATAGGCTGCCACAGGTCAACAGTATCCCGGGTGCTGAAATTAAAGCGCGAAACCGGTGATGTGAAGAGAAGACCTGGATCAGTAAGAGAGCGACTACGCCTTCCCAAGATCGATATTTGAAACGGCTATGCCTTCGTAATCGCCATGCTAGTGCTCCTGATCTGAAACCGGACTTTGATATGGCCTCTGGTGTTGAAACAAGTGCACGAACTATCCACAGACGGCTTTCGGAATGTGGTTTGCATGCCTATCGGCCCAAGAAGAAGCCTTTGTTGACTCAACAAATGAGGAAGAAGCAACTTGCTTGGGCTAAAATCTATATTTCATGGACAAAAGAGCAATGGGACGCCGTCATCTTTTCTGACGAATCGAAATTCAACCTGCATGGCTCGGATGGGAAGAGATATGTGAGAAGACGAAAATCGGAGGCATGCCATTCTGACTGCATAACACCGACTGTAAAGTTCCCCGCTGGTCAGATGGTCTGGGATGCATAACAAGCAAAGGGATGAGGCGAATTAAGTTTATTAACTTAACGGTGAATGCAGAAATGCACTGCTATCTTGGAGGAGTGCCTGAAACCCTTTATTAGGGACCAAAGCTGCATTTTTTTAACAGGACTCAGCACCTTGCCACACAACAAAATTGGTAAATTTTATGCTATTTAGATTTAATGATGAGTTTGTCTTCTTGTTTCACGGGGCTTAAAACATACTTACCAATGTTTTCTCTCGTTTTTCTCCTTTAAGTTTCAATCATGCCTCAGAAATGCTGTCATTAGTGTGGGACTGGCCCGGCAACAGCCAGATTTGAACCCTATTGAAAATTGCTAGTTCATAATGTCGTCTGAAATAGCTCAGAAGAAGCCAAGTAAGATTCAGCTGCAGGAGAGTAAATGTAAGGGTGTAGTACACGAAATTGGGCAACCGTATATCCAGAAGTTGATTAAATCTATGCCAGATCGTTGCAAGGCTGTAATTGCATTTCGAGGAGGAAACAAAATATTGAGGACTTATTTTGTTGATTTACAGTGCATAATACTATTACGTTAACTTGTCATTTCAGTTTGTACACGTTAATGCAATAAAATGTATGTTTGGTTGTTATGATTGCCATTTGCATGATTTATCATAATTCCATTAATTACGCATTTTATCCTTTAGGAAGATATTTATGGCAATTAGGTATATCAGGTGGAGTCTTTTTATTGGATTTCATTCACCGAGATATATATCCTATCTAACAAATGCATTTCGAACATTTCTGCAACCCACAATACAGCGCAAAACACATTATTTGCAAAATTCACAAGTGATGCAGTTTTTTTTGTCCGCCACTGTATATTTCTGAATATCTAATAGACGATGGATCTAATAGGATTATGAAGACCTACGCAGTTAAATGTGTGGTAATAAGATACAATACACAAAAAAGTAAAAAAAAAAAAAACCCATAAACTTTCAAAAGCTTTATTGCAAACCACAACATGTGACTAAGTATACATTACATAGAAAACCTGAAAGTGGAAGGAATGAAAAGTAAATTTCAAAAAATTATTTAAATAAATAGGTGCTACTGCATACCTAGTGCCATAGGTGTGTAATAACAGGTCTATACTTCATTACACACAAACAGCAAAGTTAAAAATCTTTCTTAGAGAGGTAAGTGCTCATGTGTAAGATGGCACAAAAGTTGTTTCATTATGGATTTCATTTTGCTTTTAATCAGTCTTTAGAACTGTTTCCGCTAAATGACATGAGATGTCGCTAGCGACGTATACCTAGGGTAGCGCACGCACGGGGCGCTTTTTGTTGTTGTACGATGGTCATATGCTATTTTCTAATTAAAAGAATTCCCATTACACTTTTATCTAATGAGAAAACGAATTTTTTTTTCAATGTGACGAACTTGCTTCGTCACATTGGTTTGTTTCATATTTTATATTTTAAAATTAAAATAAATTTTATTAATTTATTTTATAATGTTAATAATATATTCATGTATTTATTTTATTTTATTATTTTTTGTCATTGTTACCCGATAACTGGTGCCATTTGAAATGTATTGGGTACGCTGAGCAGGTTTTATCAATGAGGGCAAAGCAGTGAATAGCTGTATCATGATGACCCTGCTAACAATAACTGGATGCTGTTTTCACAAAGTGAGAGACGAAAGGATAAACTAGACTTCGGGGATAAGGCTATCTTAATGTTATCTTTGTAGTATTATCGCTTGGAAAGTTTTCATTTCAAATTCCATTGCGAACTGGAAATTTTGTTTGTTGATGAACCTATTAACAGTACTTAATTACACATATGCAATCTATGAAGTAATATATGTAATTTTCGTTTATCTATGAAGCTATTTTTATTCTAATAATTATTCAATTTGTTCTTATACAGTAAACCATTCCAGATTTTTTCGATGAGTTTGATAATGATCAAGTGAATGTGGACTGTCCGAAGGATTAAAAACATCGTTTCATATGATCAATTTCTGCTAGGATGGAAGCAGTTCTTCAGAAAGTTAAATGAAATTTATTAAAGTTTTTAAGGGTAAGCCTAAAGATGTCGCAACGACAAAAGGTTTTCTTATATTTAAGATTTAGCTATATATTATTCAGCAATACTAGTCAGGAGGAACATAAAATTACTCAACAACACTGGGTATATTTTTTCCCTACTTTTTTCTATCTGAAAGGTAACTATTTTGGTAAATGCAACTTAAAACTAAATCTTACACGTACGTAATGATTTTTGGATGATCTCTGATAACAGTTCGAAATATTTTTCATGCTTAGTGTCACCAAAGTGCAAGAAATTTTCCTGCATTTTATTCTAAAGCCAAGTTACTTGGCAGCTGAACAATTTTACGGCTGTGCCAAGTGTAAATATTCCTGCTAAATTAATGAAACATAGGGATCGCATGAGACGTACACTATGAAATATTTTTTAATCCTACAAGCCGCCATGAAAATTTCTTTTAGTTAATCAGATTTACTAGTCTGATATCACCGTGTATGATACGGCTTCGAAGCATGGATGTTTTAATACCTTCTTTTTTAACTTCTCGCGTTCCAATATATAAGCATCAAGTATGATACAAGTCACAGCTTGGAAATCGCTTATCTACATCTTCAAATTGTGCAAAGCCATTGCATTATATTCGACCTATGATATCTTCTTATAACGTAAGAAAGCTGCAAAATATTTAAATATATTTTAACCCCCCCCCCTTTTTTTTTCAAAATGGGTATTTAAAGTTTCTTTTTCATATTCCGGCGAGTAACCTAGGGGTATGTGGAATTTAGAACTTGATAGTAACTGTTTTTATAGCAGCTTATACCATGGTCTGCTTAGTAAAATGGACCATGCATTTTTGGTGGTCACGGGTTCGATTCCAGCCTCGGGGTTGGATCAAAGTACTGCAAAAACCTTGGGAGGTGCATTATGGCCACAGAAGCCTATGCGCCAACAACTACCAAAAAAAAAAAAATATATATATATATATATATATTTATGTTTATAGATTAAAAAGGTAACCCTGAAGAGGCTAGAACAAAAGGATAACCAATTAAAAAAAAAGTTTGATATCATTCATTATCAATTCCGTACAACGGAATTGATAATGAATGATATCAAACTTGGTTCGTTATAAAAAATTTCATTGCGATTTTTTTTTTTCTGTAGTTTTATATACAGTAATTACTCTTTTCGGATTTAAAAATAATCGGAATCAAAAATCCGTGGCGTTAAAATATTTATGAAATTTAAAAATCTGATTTTTTTTTGTAGTGTAATATTTTTTCTGACTAATCAATAAAAAAAAGTTGGGTATAGCTAATCTCTTACTGTAATCAAAATATTGTTAAAGGTTGTGCTACCACGAAAAATGCAATTATTGGTGACAATCACTCCATGGCCGACTATTCTGGTATTTGATTGAAACCAAAAGAATTTCAATTCATCAAAAAAAAAATTTTTTTTTTTTCTGTTAAGAAAATCTTGAAGTAGCCCACACAAGGAGAATGAATGCGGGATTCATATTGGAGTGATAGTCTCAGAAAAAAAAAGACAGTTCTAGAGAACAGTGGTTACCAACCCCTTATCAACGAATAAGCGTGGAGTTCAAAGTTGAAATGAGTGTGCAAAAGTATGTTTCCTTAATATGAGCACGTGGAAGAAGGGGGAGGGAGTTACTGATCATCCTGTACATAACATAGTAGTAAGGGCTTTAAAACAAGTCTCACATTAGCCACGTTTGAAGTCCTATTTATATCATAATCATTCCTTATTTACAAAACACAAAACCGTAAACAGAAAAACAGACAGTTAAATAAATTATAAATGAATTCTAATAATTACTTTGTCTTTCTAGCGCACCGGGTAAAAATATCGGTAACCTATTCTATTGTCCACCTCTATTACAGGAAAGTGTTTTATATCTATACAGATGTATATTCATGGGCCTATTTGCATACTGAATGGACTGAGAAAATTGTAATGCTATGGAGAAAAAACTCGCTTCCTCTGCCTGAGATCGGATAACTGCAGTCTTGATTGAAGAGAACTTTCTGAATTCCTATAATCGCCGACGGTATTTGAACCTCGACTTCTCCAAACTCTGTCACAGAGAACGGTTCGTAACCAGAGTATAAAAAAGATAGTGTAGTTTTGTTTCTACACCCAACAATCATTTTCAGTGGTTCATTCGGAATAATTAAATAATAGTACCAGAGTATTCAAAGGTGGTAGTATAAAATTTGTTTATCACACCGATCTAATAATAAAAATAATATATGTTGCATTAAATGAAAACGTTAATTAATTTGTGAATTAAGAGTAATGAAAAAATTGTGCACCACACTAAATAAGGGCCACGATTAGGCTTACAAAAGTTTAAGAAATAAAAGAAGTTATAATTAAGGCATTTTAAATTGCTAAAATCTGAATTCAAAATTTTCATTCCTCAGAGAATTACTGGCCGAAATAACACTTTTCTATTCCTCCCCCTCTCCATGTCCTACCTACGCCATTGCCGCACATGCAGCCAAGGGAATGCAGTAACTGAATTATTATTATTATTAGCTATATAGTTCAATGAAGCCTGAGGCTTATGCTGCACTAGCCAAAAAAAAAAAAAAAAAAAAAAAAAAAATTCCAGCGTTTCCCTGACACAGAGAGAGAGAGTCAAAAGTAGAAGGGAATCACCAAGAAAAGAAGAATGATGATATCCACTCGGGAACCTGGGTGTGTCAAGTCCTTACTCACCAGATGTCAACCTCTTATTGCAATGTAACTGACAGACTTACCGTAATTGATTATATATAATTAATATAAATAATTATTTAAACTTAATACAATATGTTTAATTATTACATAATATTACTCAAAGAAATTATTTAAAGAAAATAAGCACCAGTAAACTTACGAATTGTTTTAAGTAGAATTTATGACGTTAATGCAAAACAGTTGTTTGATACCGGTCAACATGAAAGTATAGTTTTCTGGCAGCCCAGTGGATACGTCGTATAACATATCCACAGAGGTTTAATTCTTTGAAAACAGGAGAGATTCTGTATAAACGTTTTTCACCCACGGAATGCAATTAACCAATCTCAGATATATGTGGTTCTGTCCAGGAAACGGTTTTTTTTAGCAAACCAGGATATAATATAATGAATTTACAGATATAGTATTGTTTCGTGATTTTTGTCTAGATGATTATCTGAAATAACTTGAAAAATATGACAATGGATGTCACAACTATCACCAATAAAAAAAAGGGGGGGTAGGAGTAATAGCACGCGCACTGAGTACCTAACATAGTACAAGGGCAAGTTCGAATTTATTTCCGCAAATAACACTACATTTCTGAAAACTACTAAATATATTAAAATCCTCTAACTGTGCAAAATTCTGCCAGGGAAAATATCTCTTTGGCAGATAAAATGATATCAAATATTATTGAGCAATAAAACTATGAGTACATAAACTGCTTTAATTAACAATCACTTAAATCTGAAATTATCACAGCCTTTATGTAATTCACAGCAATATTTCAATACATTTTTAGGATCTGCATTGTGACTCTTCCAATATTTACATCTAATGCCACCTTGGATCATTTTTTTAAGATCGATTTTAATCATATCGGGTTGGACCTGAATATTGCTGGTATGTAGTCCGGATCATTAAAACACTATCTGTATGACACATTATTATTCTAATATAGTTTGTTCTTTTCCTAGAATTCTAAGAAATTTCTATAGAAATGTAAATTATTCTGTTTTTTTTAATATGCTGATTCGATAGACTTGCAAACGTTAAAAATACAGGCCAAAATATTTATTTTCAGATGCTCTTCCGTGCAAATAATCCAATAAAATCATGAAAATCACTGAAGAAATATTGAGGCTACTTAATTTAATGATTTCCCCTCCACTTCAACTACACAGATTCGCTGAAGAAAGCTCGATGATTATTACGCAGCCAATGAAAAATAACATCAGATAATTATATTTTCAAATTTAATTAAGAACTGGGAAAGATTCTGCTAAAAGTAAACCCTAACGTAGCTAGAAATCGTGGCGCCAGGGAAAAAAGCTTAAAAATACCGCCCTCAAACTGAAAAACAATATTTTATTTCGCTTTGGTTGCAAAACGAAGTAAAACCAATATGATCAGGAAAGAGTAGGTTCGAAACTGTCATAGTTGTTTGTATTTTCTCACACGTGGAGAAAAATGTGTCCGTGAATAAATGTCCAAATAGAACAGGTAACCTAATACAAATATTGTTTTTCACAGGTGAGTAACCTCGTTATTCTTAGAACTTGTTCGCATGATTTTCATGCTTGACTTGTTCGCATTTATAGTTGGTGCACTTGACCAACGAAATTTTATGCTGCAATAACAAAAGTATGTGGGTTATGTTTGAAAATGTATTATTATAATTAATGAATCTGTTTAATTGATATTGAGATAAAATGAGAATATTTACTTTATAGTTGCAATATAAAATGAAACTCCTTTGAATCCACGGCTCTGATCATTGAAAACTCAATCATGAGTCTATTTGGCTGTTGGATACTAACGATGTCGTACCGGACTGGGCATTTATTTTCTCGTTACCAACATAAAAGAGAACCTTAATTTTGGAAAAGAGGAGCATAAAGGTTATGTTCGATCACGCCGTGAGCTGAGTTTATTTCGATGAAATTTAACAATTTTAGTTGATTATCTAGCAAATGTTTACTGGACATAAGTTTACTAGAAATTCCTCAACAGCTTTTGCACGAAGCTGTCGCATGGCAGAATTTTGCAATGGCGCCGCTACGCAAAATTAGTATATATATTTTTTGCCAGTTTTTAATATTTTAATGTTATTTTAGCTGTTATTGTTATATTTTAAAATTTTAGTATTTTTTTTTGCCAGTCGCTACGAAAACATAATATTGCACCTGCGTGACATAATAATTAAAATACAGGAAAAGTATCTGTTTCTATATAATGCTGGCAGAAGTTAGAATGTTAAGCAATCTTTTAAAATAATCATAACTTTCTCTCAACGGAGTCCGTTTCAACCTTCTGGTGCCACTGTTTGCTAAATATTATAAAGCTGACTACATAAACGTGCTATAAACTGCAGGAGGTGTTAACTCCTTGTATATTCATCTCTGCGTTGCCGATCCCCTTTGCTTCAAAGCTCGGGATGGTCTCTTCCCCCAAACCGTGTTATTTCGATGAGACTAAAAATGCTCATTACAATGCAGAAATGAGAAAAGAACTGTGTTAGCAGCTGATTGCCTGCTAGTTTTAGTATAACAAAGGTATTAATTTAATCTCTTACTTTTTTATTTGATCTTTCCCCACTTCCTTCCGTGTTTCTCTTTCAGTAGACGCGAAGTTGGATATTCTCCCAAATGGATAAGACGTGCTGTGCTGTTTGCTTGTTGCACACTAACCGAGCTAGATAATAACGTGTGTTATTGCTGAGTAGAGTCGCATTCCTTTACTGAAATGCAGCTAGTATTCAGGCAATAACGTTTATAATGACAAAGGCTATTTGCATCGCGTGAAATTCTTTTTCGTGATGTAATAACTTGCTTGTAATAACCGAGTTTTTGGTATTTCCTCACCGTCATTACGAGAAAGTTTCTTTCTCTAATATGTTGGTACCCACTAGAAAAAGAAATTATACTAAATTATTTATTCAAATTATATAAGGTCTATATTTCCGTATGCAAACCTATTTTCTAAGGAAGTATTGAACTTAATGGGTAGTCATATTTGGAGATTGTAAAAGATAGATGAAGGTTCGTTCGAATATAAAATGCAATTTGCATACACAAAAGTAACAGCTGATTAAGATATTAATTTTGATAACTTGTTTACAAACAGCCAGTGTATATATGAAAATAAACAAGGGAAAAATTTTAAAGGGTCTTCAGATATGGTACTCATTTCACCTTTCTGGTGCTACCAACAGCTTAGGTGACGCGGCTGCAATGACTAGGAAGTAAAACATTAATCACCCTCCACTCAGTAAAAATCGGGATAATTTAACTAAATAGGGCAGATAAATTGTACACGTTATGCATGTCTGATAGGGCTGAAAATTGCAGTATATAAATTATGCATATAAGTATGACTAATGTTTGCCTACTTGTAAGCAATATCAGTTTTGACAGAATAGTTTTTTCTATATACCAGTAATCGTGCGTGTGCGCGCGCGTCCAATTCATAAAAAGTATTGGTGAAAGTACATGAAAGTAAGAAAGAGGGGTAATAAGTTCGCACTAGTATTTTTAAAAGCTGTTCTCTCACACTGATTTTAACTGTTTTCACTTTCTTAACATGTTTCTCCTATTTTTCTCTTCGAAATACTTTACAGGATGGCAAATTTCGCCGATAGTACTTTTATATAAAATTTAGCAGTTACTATAAGTATTATTAATTATCTTAATAATTAAGTTCTCTTTGTTGTTACCGGCATTAATGAACGAAGAAAACAGTCTATTATCTATTTTTAACTTTCTCCCTCCTCTTTCAAAAGCTATCGATCTAAATAGCAGTACACTGTACATGCCTACACTTTTTACAGATCAAGGTGAACAGCGAACCAAAATATGCTGCTGAAAATGCAAACGTTCTGCACACGGAACAGAAGTTTCTTATGTTGCGAGTTAAATGTAGTGGTCAGGTTCTGTACCAATAGGGCGCTGGGCCATCTACCAATGAGCTGAGAACAATTGTAATACTCTTTACAGAAGGGCTAGTCATTTGTGGTACAGAAGTGTGGCAATTCGTAGTGATGGCCTCGTAACATCGCTACCATCTGTATGCAAAACACAGTGGCAAATTTCGGTTTGCTGTTAGATTTTCTCTCTATATAATGAGTACTACTATTTAGATAACTAGACAGAGCTATTTTGGTCTGAATATTTTTAAGCTTAGCTACTTGATATTTTTTCTTGGATTTTGTTGCCTTTAGTCTTTGGAAAAGTATACATCGGTATACAAGGTGCATCGAATACAATCTGTTTTCGAAGGGGCGTATTCAGACTAAAGAATTTAAGTCATTCTTTCCTATTATTTCGTCTACTTTCCAATTAGTCTTTCTATATCTCTACGAATAATCGCCACAGTTGGAAGAATCATCGTTTTTGTCTGTTCACCACAGAATTACGAAGTCCTTATGGATCGTTTAGAAAAACGGCTTTCTTACAACGAATATTTCATCTTTGTAAACAACAGGACTTGCTGGCAATGTGGAGAGTGGATGTTGTGACCTGAGCTCTTCTCTAGGACTTTACGCACTCTTAAAAACTTCAACATCGTTGTTGGCTGTCTTTCGAGAAATTTATGATTTTCACCGGTATAAAACACATGTCCCACTGCCAGATGAATTCCAAGGAATGTCCAATTACTGTATATCTATACAAAACATATCTCAACGTGTTGAAACTTCTTCGCTTCCCTTTTGGGTTTAAATATAATTGCTAAAAATTAAGAACATAGATTTTTGCAGTGCACTGTATACACCAAAACATATAATATATTGTATATACTTTCTTTCATTTTTGTTTCAAAATGATTTCGTAGCCACTTTTTTATATAATGATAGAGTTATTAACTTTACATGATATCCTTAAAAATAATAAGTAATTAAGTGGAAATTTGTCTTAAAATTTAAACATTAACAAATGAAAAATGTAACACTGATAAACATTGGATTTAAAGATGGTTGAAAGTATTCACAGCGAAGTGACGGAATTTTTCTTTCAGAATCTGAACTGAAATGTTAGATTACATAGCATGTGTTATTTTTATTTATCAATTATATCTAGTCAAACTTTTCTTTTCGAAATTCTTAGTTGCAATCACAGATTTTCTGTGATTCAGAAGGTGTATTGTGATGGGAAATGTCTGCACCTTCATAAATATTCATGGTTTGGCACGAACCTTCTGAATATTTATTTGAACGAAGATGTAGGTGTTTTGCAATGTGCAATACCATTGATACAATAAAGAAAGGGCCCTTGTCTTTTGATATTAGGGCGTGAATAAGATTTGGTATTCATTCTCCTTCTCCTGAAGTCATCCATTGTTTCAGTAGAGTTGCACAACAGCAAACGACGTTTGTCTTTCTTGCAGTTGAGCATGCCTACTAAGGTACGGAAGTAAAACGACATACGAGAAATACAGATAAACAGAGTTTCAACATTTATAGCAGTCTTTCAACATCTTCGCATAAGCCAAGATCGTCTTCCGAACTTTCTTCTTCAGAGTCGGAATCGTGTGCATGACCTTCGTCTTCTGACCAGTGATCCAACACCTCCTTGTGATGCTCCAGAGCCATTAAATTGGGAAAAATCGAGTCGCAAATAGAGCAGAGGTAGTGGCGTTTCCTTAACTGGTGTCGCTCCAAATGACGCAGCGATCGGAAGGAACGATCACATACATTACATGTGAGCGATTCATCTGAAAGTAAAGAATTTAATGCACTTGTTACTAAAAAATACTTTTATCATTAAACTGCAAAAATCATTTGTATATTGTCATTATTGTCATATATATATATACAGGGTGTCTCAAAAATATTGGTACAAATGTTTAGGGGAGGTAGGTAACATCTAAAGGAATGTGAATCACATAGGAACCCATAATCGGAAACGTCACCGTAAGTCGGTACACGGCGCTGTTCATCAGTTTGCGAGAGGGAAAATTTCTGGTTTACTCATTCACGCAGTAGTCGCGGCACGAAGAGAATGCATCGATATGCAAACTGTGAGCTGGCACACATGCACCTAGTGTATGGATTAGCAGAGAGCCCACACGGTGTGCGCCCTCGGCACAAAGTGTGCCGCTTCGCAATAAATGTGTGGGCAGGTATGGTTGGTGACTGCTTAATCGGCCCATACCTGTTACCATCCCGCATGAACTCCGCTAAATATTGGATCTTTCTTAAACAAGTTCTACCAGGGTTACTTGACGATGTTCTAGCAAATGTGAGACGCAACATTTGGTTTCAACATGACGAGGCGCCTGCCCATTATGGAAGGTGTGTTCGTGACCATTTGAATAGGCGTTTTGGGCGTCGATGGATTGGCCGTTGCCTGCTCACCTGATTTATCGAGCCTTGATTTCTTTCTGTTGGGGGGCCCTCAAATCTATCGTGTATGAATCGCCTGTGGAGACGGAAATGGATCTCGTGGCGAGACTCGTCTGCGCTGCTGCTACTGTCAAAGAAACTCCAGGTGTGTTCGACCGTGTCCGCCAATCCATTCTGCGTCGGTGTCACGCATGCATCGTGTCTCATGGTTTAACCTTCGAGCATCTGTTGTAACATCATGAAATGCATCCATCGCGTACTCCATTGTTAATATTATGTCAAATAAATGTTTGCCACTAATTACTGTCTTGCGTCATTTCTGCTTCTTGTGCCTCTGCTACTACTTTCCCGTGACGTTTCCCGTTATGGGTTCCTATGCGATTCACATTCCTTTAGATGTTACCTACCTCCCCTAAACGTTTGTACCAATATTTTTGAGACACCCTGTAAATATATATATATATATATATTATTTTTTTTTAACAATTAATCATTTTATTCATTATAAATGACTTAAAATGTTTCTTGTTAATATTATAGATGACAAAAAACTTAACCTGTTCATTTCCTAAAGGTGGCCACAGACGCTAACGGTATGACGAAAGGTTTACGTCAGTCGCAGTATGTATTGGTAAATCAGCCGGATGTATTGGCTGTAAAACGACCTTCCCTGAAAATCAACATCAGGGAATGCCCAACCTTTTTTACCTGCTGATGCCTTTAAAAAAAAAGAATTTTTCCCTCGTCAGCCCCCTCATCCAAAAAGCATACAGTTAATTTTTAATGGATTGATTATAAGAAAAATCTGTTAATAACAGTTAATTATTTATTAAAAAATAATAAAATAACTGTAATACATAGGTAAGTAACAATATTATTATATAATTTGCCCATCGATCCCTCTTTCAAGATGATTGATTCTCAAGAGCCCTTGGGGATCAATATCGACTCTGTTATTATTATTGAATAGAAATGAAGCAGCAGTTTATTAGCAATTACTGCAATCTTCAAAACAATATTAAAGCTTCAGAGAGGCATATTGTGCTCTTTGAAATGCATTCAGTAAATGGAATAATATGAGTATAGCGACGAAAAATATTTCTTTATTATTTATTTTTTGTTCTTGTTTATACTCCGGCACGACCACCAGGTCAGTGGAGTTTACAATAAATCAATCAATACAAACGTTAATCGTATTTAGCAGTCACGGACTTGAACTCCGGTCCACTCAAAGAGCGCATGCTACTGCACTCCCGCTCCCGACATCTCGGCTACTTCTTCGAGATGTTTGTGAAGGGGAAGCTGTAAATGTCAGGGAATGCCGTCGCTGGTTTCAGAAATTCAGACCTGCCGTTATGCCAGCAATCAGAAAATTGCGGCAGAGACAACAACGCCCAGTCAAGTTGACTTATTTAATTCGACACGAATAATGAAGTCAGTCCTATCGTAATTGGTAGAGAACTTGCAATGTAATGAATTCGGCTCATCTCACTATTCATTTCCACTTAAACGACTGAAAAGAAAAGAAAAAAAAAGAGAGAAAGAAAAAGAAAAGTGGAAAATAGGCTCTTCGTAAATTGTCTCAAAAAATCTGACACCATCGCACTTCTGTCATTATTGTCATAAAGCACCGTTTCTGGATTGAATCGTTACTGAGCACAAGAAATGAGTGATTTACAGTAACATCAAACGTCGTCGACAATGGATTAATGTCAAAGATTCAACCGCACAGCCAAAAGGCGAAATGCACCTCATGGAGGTAATACTGTGCGTTTTGATGAGACATGCTGAGTGTAGCCTATTTTGAAGTGATGAATCCGAATAAACCCAATAGACGGTCACAGCTGATATCTGCTATCAGCAACCTGGAACGTTTGAGTGCTGCACTGCAACAAAAGCTCCCCTCTTTTGTGAATTAAAATCGTGTTTTGTTTCATCAGAACAAGGTGCGCTGTTTCCTAATCGACAGCCTCAGTTGAGAATAAATATCACTGCTGCCGTTTTACGGAGACCTTATCGAGACCCACCTTAACATATCGTTGTTCTGTGGGAGAAAGACACCTCCTAAAAACAATCAAGGCATGCAGATTTCGGGGAACTTGTTTTCCAGACAATCCTTTCGGCTTATTTACCAATAGACGCTCCAAATTGCCTTTCTCTGCCACAAACCTTTCTGCATACAGAAGCATGTATTGCCACCTTCACAAAGAGTTTTTAATTAGGCCATATTCTTTAAATTTTAGTTCTTCATTCAAGCCTGGCAGTTTATCTGTTAAGCTGTAACGTTTTATGCTTTAAAGTTTTAAGCCTGAGTAGAAATAAACTAATGTGCATTTAAAAGTAAAATAAATTAAATTAATTTTCACGGGAAATATAAAAACTGCAGAAGTAAACAGGAGCAATACTAGAGCCGAAAATTACACGTTTGGAGAGGACTGAGTTCAAGTCCCGCGATGACTGGAGAATTTCTAGAAGAGTCTTCAACCGAGGCCGTAGTCAGTCGATCTCAGACGGAGGTGTGAGCAACTTTAATATAAAAGGAAATGAAGAGATTGTAAATCTCTTCCTTTCCTTTTATATTAAAGACTGCAAGTCTGTCTTTTGTAACAAGTATTAAAAGAAAAAAGTTGTAAACATATTAATTTATAGCAAATTATTGCAAAATAGAAAAATTGTATAAATTGTAAGCATTTATAAATCACCCCCCCCGCCCTAGACTTTATGGCTGTGTCGGGGCGATTTGTAATAAACAGATAAAATAAATATTCCAGGTGATTTAGTAAAGATAAATTTAAGTAGAAAGTTTAACGAGGGATCATTGGAATGAACAGAATAAATGCACGAAAGAAAATCTAATTTTATCAAGATTGGTATACATAAAATAAATAAATACGGCGAGATTGGAGTGAATGTGTTTTTAGGAAGAAAATCATATTGGTAAAAGAATGAAGGTATACACTAAGATACTTAACGTTTCAAAGATTCTGTCAGTCCCGTTTTTGTAAATCTGAGCTGTGTGAGCTTGCTCAAAAACAAAAAGAAAGAAAACAACCACTATGAACGCAGTAGATGACAAAAATGGTTACAATCAAACAAAAGACGAAAAAGACGTAAGAGAAACTCATCTGAGTAAAGTTATGTCAATATATTCTTCTGAAATAATAGCATAATCTTTTTGAAAAAAAATAAAAAAAAAAGTTCTACTAGTAAAATACCTATGATATAACAATATTTTCCATAAGTTTATATCTGTTACTATCGACCTTTACAGGTGTTACAGTTGACTCACACATGGGGATAATTGCAACAATGCAATTTTTTGAAAATATTTACAAAACACAGTCAAGATAAAGTTGCGGATCTTTTAGTATTAGTATCGGAAAATGATGCAAGAAGCAAACTTATATAGCAACAGCAAAAAAAAAAAAAAAAATTCCATATCACCTGTCCTACATATACTGTGGGTTTACAGGTTCTGTTGGGAAAACTACCAGTACATTATGAGATCCAATACAGATACATGAATTATCATCTGAAGAAAGCACGCCCTGTTTCCTTGGAATATGTGCAGCTTGATTTGAGTGCTTCTTTGGTTTCTGAAAGGAAAAGACTGCGTTCCATCTACATTGAAAAGTGGCAAAGAGATTGGAATACCTCAGATCTTGGTAGCGTAACGAGAGAATTTTTACCTTTAGTTAGAGCGTTCAAGAAGAAAGAATTTTTATGGTTTTCTCCAAGACTGCACTGCACATTCCTGCTGTAGGGTCATGGCAGCATTAATAGTAAACTGTTCAAACTAAGACTGTCTCCTACTGCACTTTGTCTGTGTGGGGCTGAAGAGAACGTGGATCATATCTTATTTGACTGTCACTACTATTTGGACTATAGACAAGAACTTCAACTTATTGCAGGACACGTCACTAGTGAAAATAAACCTTTATTTGTTCGACCTAAGGCTGTATTTAATGCTCTTAATACATTTGCTACAAGTGTCTTCAAAAGGGGAGATGAACTTCGACCAGTCAATTCAAGATAGACTGTTGTTTTTGTGACTCTTTGTACTTCAGGGTTGGTGTACAGAAAAGTGACTTCTAACTACGAGTTCTCACAGTGATTAAAATTAAATTTAAATTTTCATTACTTGTATTAGATAGTAACAATGTTATTGTTATAAATTAGAACTACTGGATTTCTACTACCTCTGAAGATTCTTCTTTTTGATCATTGGAAATGCTACTCCAGTGGATTATCCTTTTTTAACTGTATTGTTTGGTGAACTGTTTAAGCCAACTTGGACTTGCCATTGATTATACATAGTACATATATTTGTTAATGATGAATCTTTCCTTATGAATGGAGTTTGATGGGGTGGAAATAGGTCCGTGATATTTGGACTCTTTCCTCAAAGAAGACAGGAATGTCCTTGAGGAGCTTCCTCTGTTTGCTGATCCTGATACCAGGCTGTGACTTTTGGTAAAATGCCAGGCGCACGTCACACAACATAACGGCAGAACAGGGCACAAATTTACACACAAAACACTACACGCACGTGACGGTTATGGCGCAAACCTTACCACAAGAATTATAAAAGCGGCTAATGGGGGGAACCCTGAGGTCCGCAACAATTACAATTAAATACCGAAATACTTAAAAATATCATCTGTCCATCCGAAAGCAACTAAGCAAACCCTTAGCCATTATTATGAGAGCATCCTTGGATTCAGGGGAGGTCCCCACGGACTGGAGATGTGCAAATGTATCCCCAATTCACAAAGGGGGATCGAAGGGTGACACGAGTAATTACAGACCAGTTAGTTTAACTTCTGTTCCGGGTAAAATAATGGAGTCACTGGTTAAAGATGCATTGCAGGATCATCTAGACAAGCAATAATTCAGACACAGCACGGGTTTGTTAAGGGAAAGTCTTGTCTGACAAATTTGATAAGATATTATGATGTGGTTACAAAGGAACTGGATGCAAAAAATAATTTTGATATCATATATTTGGATTTCAGGAAAGCTTTTGACACTGTTGCGCATGGAAGACTATTGTACAAATTGGAGCAGAATGGTATGGTATTAAGGGTAAGTTGCTACAATGGATAAAAAGATGGTTGAGTGGGAGAAGACAGAGGGTAGTAATCAATGGGTGCTGCTCTTCGTGGACTAATGTTATTAGTGGAGTCCCACAGGGTTCGGTGTTGGGTTCTCTGTTGTTTTGTATATTTATCAATGATATTGATGAAGGTATATCAGGCTTAGTGTCGAAGTTTGCAGATGATACAAAGGTTGGCAGGGTTGTTAATGACAGTAATGGCAGTGTGCTACTGCAACAGGATCTAGAAAATTTGGGCAGATGGGCTAAGAAGTGGCAACTGAAGTCTAACCTTGACAAATGTAAAGTACTGCATATGAGTAGAAGTGACCCCCAGAGAAACGAACCAACTGTGTGGTACTACACTTAAGGTGGTAGAAAATGAAAAAGACCTAGGAGTAATTATGCATCAGATATGAGGTTTTCTGAGCAATGCAGACAGGCTGCCAGGGCAGGTCATGGGGTTTTGTCAATGATATATAGGAATTTTGCTAGCAGGAAAAAGGAGGCGATTGTCCCTCTGTATAAGGCACAATGGTCAGGCCACGTCTTGAGTACTGCGTACAAGTCTGGAGGTCTCATTTTAGGAAGGTTGTAGATTTACTTGAGCGTGTACAGAGGAGGGCAACAAGATTGGTGAGGGGAATGAAGGGATCCTCTTACCAAGAGAGGCTTAAGTTCTGCAAATTGCAGTGGCTGGAGAATAGGCACCTGCGCGGTGATCTGATTGAGGTGTATAAGGCCTTGAATGGGTTGAGCACGCTGAATTCTGATGGGATCCTTCCACTTGTTCAGATTACGAACCTAAGGGGGCATAAATCCAAATTAAGAAAAGACAAATGTAGAATAGATGTGCGGAAATTTGCCTTTTGCCAGCGGGTGGTTAATTGCTGGAACAAACTTCCATCTGTCGTTGTGGAAGTTGATAAGTTAAATAAGTTTAAGGTGGAACTGGACAGGCATTTGGAGGGAATGGTGTGATTTTTATTTTATTTTATTTTATTTTTTTTGGCCGATGCTGCATAAGCTCATACACTTGCTTTCTTGCATTACATGCCACCACTACTATTACTACTATCCTCTCTAACAGTTTGTCTAATTCTTCCTTGAATTTATTCAAGCTACCCACTTCCACAACAGATGAAAGTTTGTTCCAACGATCAACCACCCACTGGCTGAAGGCAAACCGCCGCACTCTATCCTGCAAACATTCCTTCCTCGATTTAAATTTACGCCCCCTAATGTGCGTAGTCTGAGCAAGAGGAAGGATTCCTTCGGCATTGAGCTTACTCAATCCATTCAGAGCCTTAAACACCTCAATCATAATTCCTCGCAGCTGTCTAGTTTCCAGATGCTGCGATTTGTAGAACTGAAGCATTTACTGGTAAAAGCACCCTTTTGCTCCTGTCACTAATCTTGTTTCTCTTCTGTGTTCCAGCAGCTCTAAAGCCGTCCTGAAATGAGGCATCTAGACCTGTATGCAGTACTCAAGGTGTGGCCTAACCACTGCCTTTATACAACGAGACAATCACTTCCTTATCGCTGCTGGTAAAATTCCTGTATATCATTGACAAAGCCCCATGAGCTGCCCTGGCAGCCTGTGTGCATTGCTCACAGAACTTCATATACGACTGTACAATTACCCCAGATCTTTTTCATTCTTTTTAAAGATATATCTACGGCAACTTTCTTTATGCGTGAATTTCGCCCATCTTTTCTTTATAAACAGCTTCATTACTGGAAGTAAATGCAGAATGTTGTATCATTGGAATGCTAGGCACAAATTTGGCTGAAACGCTTCGCATTCCTAAATCTTTCGTGATTGACATTTCAAACTTGATTGAAATGTCCCATAATAAATACCCAATTTCACTAGCTATTTTGCGGATAGTTAAATTCATCACTCCAGATCGGATAACGAACACGAGCGACTGGCTTATTATTTTTGAAGTTGATGGGCGGCCAGAGCGAAGATCTTCGACAGACAATCAATCCGCTTTAAACTTTGCCAACCACTCAAAAGGTCTTCGAATGACATAAAGTATCTTCTCCGAAGCTGTTTTAACATTTCGCTGATTTCTTTTGCACTTTTCCTTAAACTGGAACAAAATTTCATGCAAAATCAGTGCTCAGAAAAATCCTTCATTTTAAAATGCGACGAAACACATAAAACACTTATTCAACTTGTAATAGTTCAGATTGCCTGCAGATAAACGAGTGATTCATCAGTTACTATGTCTAGATGAAATAGGATATTAAGTTTTTTTTTTTTTTTTTTTCTCTCGGCAGCATTGTTCTGGCAGGAGAGGTAGGTCATGGTGCCATCATTACTTATAGAAAACTAAGCACATAAACAATGCAAATGGAAACATCCCTCCTTTCAAATATCAGGGAAGTCAGAAATAACTTTCAGCGCTTCAAAACAGTCAATTATGCTCAATTTATATTTTAATTATTTTTAAAAATCACAACTGGATGAAGATCATATATATATGGGTAAAGATCATGATATATTATAGGGAAAATGCCACATTATTCACTTTACTACAGGTGTAAAATGAACTAACTGTGAAATATAAATATTACTTAATTTCAAAAATACCACGATTATGTTATTATTTTGGAATAAAAAAAAAACAAAAAAAAAAACTCAATCTTGTGAAGTCCTAGCCTATATCTTATGCAATAAATCAATGCTATTTACGATGGCAAAACTCAGTATATGGATTTCCGAAATACTTTTACGGTTGGATACCTTGACCACGACTCACTGACCCCAATCATCGCATAGCGCAAACTACCGAAGCGGCGCGTTTCATATCACATCCCTGAGGAGTTAAGGAGACACGTTATCATTAAAGAACCGCCCCGGGGTAATCTGAAAAATCGTTTAATGAGCTACCAGCAGTATACTCTGAAACGTACGAACATGCCCGCGCATCGAAATCCATTGATTTTTAGGCTCTCTCTCTCTCTCTCTCTGTGGGATATCCTCCTGCAAAGGTTTATAGTCTTCACAAAGTATCGGTTTTTAATGGAAACATGAGGCCAGAGTTCAACTTTAAGTGACAGATGACTGATGAGATAGAAAAACGAAACTCTACTGACACACTCAAGGCCTGTGTATGTATTACTTTCTTCTAATGGTTTCAATTTAATATTGTAGAAAAAAAAAGTGTATTAATTGGAACAGCGAAACACAACGACAACAGAAACGGTGTTGAAGACCACTGAGTGAGCAATGCCAATGTAAAAAAAAAAAAAAAACGTGGAAAGTCGTTCGAGTTATGATTGATATCATCTAGAAATCGGCAGACAGAGCCAAATAACAGCATTTATAATTATATTTAAACCCAATTTAGTAAATTTAGAAGGAAAGTAAAAGAATTTTATAAGAGTATTAACCGATTTTAGTTTCACGCCGGAATATGAAGCAGAGGGGGGAGATAGATATATTCTTGGAGATCATCCAAAATTAAAATTATTTATTCAAAAATGAAAAGTTTGAGTTATATACTAAATACTGTACTTCAAATATTGATAATAACCTAACACACTGATGGATTAAAGTTTAAAATGACAAAACTGCAATAGTTTTCACAATAATTCAAAAATTTAGTATGAAAGTGCAATATGTTATGACGAAGTAGTATTGTGTTACGAGTGAAGCATCTAATTTCTGAAACATGAAAATAAACCGATGTGAAAATAAATATCTAGTAAAGGAAACGTGGACTGGGGACATAGTTAATCCTCATGGCCGAAACACTCAAGGACTTTCATGTTATTAATGACACTCAAGATGGAAGACCACTCTTCCAGGCACCAGCTCGTAATTCATAAAAGGTTTTAACGAGGTGGCTGAGCACTAGAAATTTGTCTCCTCTAAGCATCCCCATACATATTCAATATATACAAAGTCAGGTCTAGAGGCGCCAGGGACGCATATGTTGTTGTTGTTGTTTGGTTTTTAGGAGCATTAGCAACTAAGGCCATATTGCTCCAGGATATGCGGTGGTCATTCCTTAACCTTTCCGCATCCTCCGTATTTGGTGGTGACGGGCTCGAACCCCGGTCTAATCAAGAAGCGCCGACGCATATGTTCCGAAAATATCTTTACTCTGAAGGAGGCCCTCCATAAATGTGTTGTGTGTGGTGGGGGGAGGGATTATTATCGTTCATCAGAAGGAACCGAGACCTAGTGCAACCCTAAAATGTCTGATATAGGGTTCACGGATTTTATCCCTATCTTAGAGCAATTACGATTCCTCTGCCGAAGATGTGCAGCTCTATACGTGCCTTGCACATATGCTTGCCTAGTTTTCAAAATCAGTTTTTGTAAGTAGTCCCTTTCCCTAATATGAATTCATTAGTTGGTTTCGAGTCTCCTTTCTCTTTCTCGACGAGGATACGTCAAGAATCGGAATACAGATGAATCCGTACCTGCCCAAGAACGCTACACTGGGACACCGCTCTTGGATCCAAATGACACGTTCGTAACAAAAACCGAAATGTAGTCTTCTCAATGATGAACCGAGAGGAACATAATTCATGGTCGCCTCGCAACCTACAGAATACAATTCAGCGGGAGATATTCCGTCCTGAAAAACAACTGAGAAACGAGTTCATGTCCTGCCATCTCCTTGGCGTTGGAAGAGGATGCAGCGACAGAAGCACTTGTCTCAGGCCCAAAGTTCAAAAGTTAAGGAATTTACTGTTTACTATGGTTCATACATAGTAAACATTAAATAAGGTAGTAAATAAGGATATAGTAAATCAGGTAAAACGGAGGGATTCACTTTTAAATAGTTATTCTTCCGCCGAAATACTTACTGACGGTACTGCTTTCTCCGGTGTCGTTACTGGATAGCAGTCACCTGCTAGTGTCGAGCATCTTTCTCGACCGTGTATAGATCATCGGTGAAACTTCTAATCTTGGAACTTTTCCACATTCGGGCTATTACACGTTAGTGCACATTCAAGACTCTTGTGACTGGCCCTCTTCCATCCTTTCGCCTTCTCACCACAGCAAATCATACATACCATATTTCGGTGCCAATGGACCATGAAACATTATTTTATATTTGCTATTTAATAAAGCTGTCAGATCGCGAAGCACGAACAGACAGACTCTATTAAACCCATATTTTCTTACCAGAGTAGTGAACACATTTCTCATTGCTTTGATAAGAAATTCATTGCATTTCCATCAGTCACTTTATCAATGTATACAATTTTTGTTCAATATACAAAGTTTTAAGTGTGCAAACTGTATTACATCTTAAATTTTATCCTCTAGTGTATGATGAGTACATACAGATAAAATAATATGATCTGTAAAATACCAAAACATCAGTATTCGGAAATATGAACATTGCAGTACGTAAAACGCAGTATTTAATGTGTCAATTGGAAACAGGTCGCTTAATGCAGTAATGAGAGAATTATTTCTTATTCCTCATTAGACAAGGTTAGCACGAGAAATGTTTTCTGGAACACCGTTTCTTCTTAACGAAGCACTTAATTCTTGAAAGTAATCAATAATCCGGGCGAAATCGTTCAAAACTTAATAATCTAATTGAAAGTTATGCGGAAACAGTCTTTTAAAGAGAAGACACGTCACAGAGTTTTTTGAAACGATGCAATATAATTAATGCGAAATGTCGTTGTCAGTGCGGTCAACTCATTAGTTACGAACAGTATCTTCTTTAAGGATGAGGGAAAAAATGCACGGAGAATACTGGATTAATGAAAACCGACTTCGTACTGGAGAATATTAATGGCGTTGTAAGTCCGATGTCAAAGTTTCCAACGATAAAGAGCGAATGTTGCTTCTACGAGGCTTAGATAAATTATTCTGAAGGCTTAAAAATCATAACTAAGGTATCTCTTGCATTTGGATAACAGTAATTCCATCTTTGAGATGAAAAAAGATTTAGGGATAATGATACAACAGGTTTGAAATTCAGCAGGGTGGACGGGATACCACGACGGCATTGATTTCTTACGAATAATGTACAGTAGGGATAGCCAAACGGTCCATCGCAATCAACTGGTGACCATCAGTTTTAAGTTGACTTCTTTATAACACAGTTATTGCTCAAGTTTAAGTCGTACTTTTTATATTTCATTCGCAAAATATTTTCTTAAAAGTGCAAGTGTGGTGAATACAATAAAACGTTAATTTGAATCCCGATATTTCGAAATTCGAGGTAATTCGAATTTTTAAAATATTTTGAGGCCGAAAATACCAGTTTCTCAAAAAATAGATAAAACTTCGTTAATTCGAAAACCTCGATATTTCGGGATGCAAAATGATGTTTAGCCGGATCCGTGCTTAAACATCGTTGCTCTATATAATGACAGCCACAGCCGAGTGGTCAAAAGCGAGAATATAGTTACAGTGTATATGAGTTTACCTTGGGTATGGTTCACGTGGCCGTTAAGCATGGTGACGTACTTTTATTCTTTCTATAATGTAAACTCCGAGTATAAATAGAAAATTTACTTTATTAATTCGAAATAAATTAAAAGCGACCAATAAAATTTTTCAAAAAGAAGGGAGGCAAATGTATAAAAGGTGCCAGGGTGATCGGACGTACCGTGCATTTCACTAGGTGACTATCTTCGTTTCACATGTATCTTTGTACAAGCTTGTTGATTTGCTGACAGGTGTCCTTCAAATGCTCATATGTACAAATTTGTATGTCAGCGTTTGAAGGACCCTGTTCGCAACGTTGGGCGTTTGCTTTGTTTAATTGTGTTTAACTGTGGATATTAAATCTATATATACGGACACCACTGACGAATAACTATCTGTGCAAATGTCTGTGCTTAGCTGCAAATAATTATGAACCTATTTGAAAATACACTCGGTGACAATGAAATTTCAGCACCCTGAAGGAACAAGAATACAGAAAGGATACTTAGAATAATGATAGCCAAGGATTTAAAGAACACATGATAAGAGTTGCAGACGCTAGTGTGTGTGTGTGTGTGTTTGTGTGTGTGCGTGTGTGTGCGCGCGAACACATTTAAGGATACAAAATGATGCTGACAATGGGGACAGATCAATACGATGTAAATGCTCCAGGATTACAGATTCATTGAGCTGAACATTTAGAAACATCTAGGCATTTTCACACAGGTATCGAATATCCTCCTGCGGTAATTCCTACCAAGCTTCTTGCACCTGGTCCCACAGGACATCCGTGGTCTGAGGTGGCTCTGTAGAAGGTGTCCAGTCATGACCTATAAGTGCTGGATGGGGGGAGAAATCTGCGGAGCTGGCTGGCCAACAGTACGTCCACAACATGAAGATACTTAAAGGAAACCTCTGCGGTATGTGTTCGGGCATTGTCCTGCTAAAAATGGCGTCAGTAAGAAAGGGGAGAGTGACGGATTAGAAAAGTTAGATTGCCATTGACAAACACCAACAACGACCGACTATCAAAACTGATCGCTCCCCAAACCATAACACCAGCAGAGTGTGCAGTACTTCAACACCTTCTCCATTGATCCGGTAAAGTTTGAAGTCAATAAAACCTACAGAAGCCAAATTATAGACCAAATCTGGACTAAATCACCAGGATTGCTGTGAAAATTGAGCAGTTTTTATTAGAAATTTGATGATATGAACAATTAAATGCAATAATGTAATGAATATAAATAAATCTGTTATGTTAATTGCTGATAAAGATGTCAACTTATTTATTTAACTCTTCAATTATCAAGATCTATGTTATTTCAAAGTGAATGCAATTAAGCAAATGTATATATCTATTTAATAGTTATTATTATATAATAATTATATTGTAAAGATCTGAAAATTTGTAAAAAGTGTATAATGTATATTTTAAAATTTCTGTACACCCTCCTAGCCCACTTGCTGTACAGGGGGTGAACCTTGTGTTAATAAATTGATAGTGAGTAAGTAAGTAAAGTGTGCAATATGGCGTTCAACATGGCTCCAGGATCACGGCGTTCACTACGTCGTCACCACACGTTATGTGGCGATCG
The DNA here is from genome assembly GCF_048544385.1 of Mastigoproctus giganteus. Classification (NCBI taxonomy): domain Eukaryota; kingdom Metazoa; phylum Arthropoda; class Arachnida; order Uropygi; family Thelyphonidae; genus Mastigoproctus; species Mastigoproctus giganteus. Next base: position 98,002,779 of record NC_143576.1, on the reverse strand, counting down.
TCGGATTGCATCGGGTGCCGGTGCGCGGCACCATTCCAGACATAAAGAGGCCGCCGTAGCCTAGTGGTCAGGCGCGCGGGTGCATAAGTACACGTGCCTTGAGTGACCGGGGTTCAAGCCCGTGACTACTGAATACGGTGCTGTTTCTTGTATTCTGTCTATCTTGTGAACTCCTCTGACCGTTTGGTCGTCCCGGAGTATAAACAGAAAATTTATTTATTTTATTTAAAACGATGGGCAGCGGTCACAGGTAATCGACTCAATATGTATGCTCCGTGTGCACAGTGGACCCCTTCTGTCTGTCGCTGTGCAATGGTTCGACGAGTAATGGGGTAAACAGCCAGCTGATATCACAACTCGTTGAATGGTAGCCAGCGTGGCTATAAGTGCGGTGTAAACCTGTCGATGGATAAGACGAGCCTCCAGTGTCCACCGTCGTGCTTCATTACCAATTCAACGAGCAGTCGTACCTTCCCGCAGCCACTGTTGCTAACATCTGTGCACCTGAAGTCATGGCCCACACGTTCAGCTACACATCGAAGCGACCATCCAGCCTCTCGAAGGGAGGTAATCCGCCTTCTGGCCAACAGTACGTCCACAACATGAGAGAGAGAGAGAGAGAGAGAGAGAGAGAGAGAGAGAGAGAGAGAGAGAGAGAGAGAGAGAAGCCTATTAACTGCGTCACATACGCGTTGCTTTGAACTCCATGATCTCTATGTTCACTACGTAGCAGCCGAAGCTTCCGTCCGCTTGATCCCTTATTTGTATCATTTGCCGCCTGCTGGTTTGCATGCACTTCCGATCATTCCTTCTGGGTGCTGCAATTTCAGTGTCACAGAGTGATATTTATTAAATATTATTTATCGGTCGGTATTTTATTAAATATAACATAAATATTGGCATAAACGAAATAAACTTTCCCGTCCCTTAGCAAATCTAATGGCGATTCATATTTCGATTGGGACCCCACAGGCTGGAAATCACCGCTGTAATTATTACGTGTTACATTGAAGGATTAGACAACTATTTAAATTGGGGATCTGAAACTCATGACTTATAGGCCTCATTAACACCTCTCTGGGAATCGCAGGCCACAGTAGCGTGCACACAGAGCACACTAGTGTAGAGAGTAAAGGAAAATAAAAAACATCCTCTAATTAAAATAATGAAGGTGATTTCATCAATGCGATAAGCCCCCCATCCCTAATACATCCACAAGAAGTTGTCAACAGAGACTCTCAGAAGGATTAGACAAATATTTAAATTGAAGATCTGAAACTCATGATGACTTATAGGCCTCATGAGTTTTTTCCAGACAGCTGATAGAAGGATAACTGTCAACAGAATCTGGAACCTGGAACTTCGACTTGTTCAGACTTATAATCTACAGATTATAGTAACATATTTCGTTATTAACAAACTACACTATATAGTTTTGACGATAATGAAATGCTGTAACGCCATTGAACCTGATTTCAATTTGATCAAAGTGCTCCTTCGCTTCTCAAACAAGAAAAGTGAAAAATTTTGTTTGTTTTAGCACTTTCTTTCTTTCGAATAATGCATTTTTAGGCAAGTTAGCATACATGCATAAACGCCCGTTATCTTTACTACGTCAGTCCGTCCATCCGCATATAAACGGATTTCTATTTGTCCACATGAAATAGGACAAACAGAAATTCGACAATTATTATTTATTTTTTCATTGAAATTCAAGGAATAATGTAGTTTTAATGCACTATTGTTAGCTTTAGACAGTTTGTGCACGTTTCACGTATATTATTATGCAAGACTCGTGAACGTGATGTCGCTTGTGAAGAGATATATATATATATATAAAGAGAAAAGAGACTTAAAAGAGAATACTTAAAAGATTATACAGTTGTAATTAAGCTGAAAGGCTAAGTTTCAAAACGTAAAACTACAGAGTTTTATTAAGTGTTTTATAATATCATAACCTTAGTAATTAACTGATAAGATGATAGATACATATTTACTTTTCACTTCAATTAATCACAGAAAAATTCAATTCATTTTAATAAAAAAATAATAATAATAAAAAATAGAATACGCTTGAAATGCAACGTACCGCGTACATTACGCAACTTGTAATGGAAGTATATTATCGGATTTTTAGACATTACTTAATACGAAAAAGTTAATCGCTATCACATTTTCAGAGTATGTTTCATTGGTCCCTGGAAAGCTTTTGCGATCAATTCATAGTTTCCTTCGACCACAAAAATCTATTCATATAGCTACTCATATAAATGAAAGTATATTTCGCGTATTACTCTAGAACGAAAAGTCGGATCGAGGCAAAATTTTCAACCTATGTTCTGTTGATCCTTGGAAAAAATTCAGGTCCAGTTACGATTTCACAGCCCTCATTTCAATCCCCCCCATACACACACTAAAACTTCGGCATAAATGAAAGTGTTTTCGCATTAATCGACAAGAAAAATGAGGATTGTTACAAAATTTTCAACATATATTCTGTTAGTCCCTGGGATGGTTCCAAGTTCAATTACGATTTCATATAATTCCCTCCCCTTTTCCCTACAGAAATATTACTATAAATTTGTAACAGGACCTCTAATCGATTTTAAAATTTCAATGTTTAGAATACTTTAGGAATATTTGTAACAAATTTTCATGTTAACTTATTTTGTTATTAGACTAAGATGAATTAGACTAAGATTATACTAATTATGCTATTGCACTTAATATATACAAAGTCATGAATTATTACTATTTTCCAAAGCGCCTAAAATGTAACGCATTGCGTACATTAAATAACTAATTGTCTAATAATGATTGGTGCTCATTCAAATTTAAAACTTCTTGCATCATTGAGACACCTTTCATAATTATAATAAAATCAGGTATAGGGTCGCAGCCATTGAAATGGCGAACTTCATGTTTGAGACAGTTGACTTAGATGAAATAAATAAATAAATGCAGTTAATAAGAGATACGTAATTTGTATTCATAATGCATTTTAAGGTCGTGTTCTTACTGATAATAAAAAAATAGGCTGCATCAGAGGTTACAGACATATCCAGAGAGGGAGGATGAACACTACTTCTGTACGTATTCTTGAAGGTCGCAAAACCATTTGAACTTCTTTATTCTATACTCGAAGGAAAACTGAAAACAGAGAATAACGTCTATAAAAATATGTATCAAGTATAGAGGGCGGTTTGCTTTGCATCGTTGGATACTGTTTATTACACTAGTACTGTTTAAATATATAAATGCGAAAAGTCATGTAACGAGTTATCAGCTTGTTATAAGAGTCATGCTATTAAGTTTCTTCTTTTAGAAGAATAGTTAATCATTACACGATAAATAAAAAAAAAAAAGAAAACTATAAATGGAGTTACTACTAGTGGATCCGGACAAGTTATCCTGCAATCAAACGTTATACAAAAACGCAGTCTTTTCGTTTTTACTTGGCGACTATCACGTGATTCAGTGTCTCTGTTCGGCTGTGCCATATGATATCATAAGTCACGAACTACTAATGCACCATTAGATCAAACAGTTGCCTGGAATTCTTCGAACTAAGAATGAAGGAAGAAAGAAGATCAAACGATACTCTTGCGAAAAACTTATGTTTCTGATAATTTCCAAGTTCAGTTTTTCCTATCAGTAAAAAAAAAAAAAAAAAAAAAACCATTAAAAAAACGAGATAGTTATAAGGAACAAAATGCAGATTTTATACATTTGAATTTGACAGGGTACATCAAAACTGTTAGATCAAAGAACAGTAATTCTTATTAATAATTCAAATAAGATTAGTACAAACTGTTGACAAAGTACAATCCTTTTATGAAACTAATGGAAGAAGCCTAGCTATTATTCTGTCGCAACTTTCAAGAATGCGTTCTGGATTTTGCTCTAGGGCAGCCTGCGGCTCTTTGAACGTGTAATTGCGGCTCTTTAACTTTTAGCCCACATGTACGACAAGTGACGTATTTCTGCGAGCAAATATTTTCGAACATGAACTATAGTAAAAATAAATCAAGAAACCGTTTGAACAAATCGAGTCTCTCTCAATAAGTTCAGCAGCAAAAGGCACATTAATTCGTACCTAATTGGATGTTTGTTACGTTTTTCAGTATTAATAAATAATATTTCAAAAAAAATATTTTTTTAATAAAACACTTTCCCACTATTCCATTTCTTAAACACCCCCCCCCCTCCAGCTTGAGCTGAGGTGCGGCTCTTCGGATTCTTTTTTTTTTTTTTTTAATTAGATTAAAAATGGCTCTTCACTCAAAAAAGGTTGCCCACACCTGCTCTAGGGCGATGTTTTTTTTTTTTTTTATCTATTTATATTGTACAAGGAGTTTAATTATATAATAATAAGTCAAGCTACACTGCTCGACAAAATTAACAGAACAAATGTTTTTCATGAATATTTTATTGTGAACAGTGTCGCCGAAGGCGAATATTTGATATAATAGGCATCCACATGCAAATTATCAGTATCTAAGAGAAATCGATCTACCAGCTTACAGAGCAGCACATTATGTAGATTTTTCATGCCCATAAAAACACGGGGTACGACTACATCGCTTCATTACCGTTTTTTGGCTTGCTCAGTGGAATAGCCACATCTCTAGTACTCAGGATGGCTAGTCATCGTCGTTTAGAAGATTCTTTGAGATGGTGGGCCGTTGGCCGACTTGAAGCTGGGCTGGTACCTGACTTAATGTGTCACGCATGGTCGTCTTGGTACTATGGAAGCAGTTTCAGGAAACAGGAACCATTACAAGATCTGGCCAAGGTCGCCCTAGAGCTACGTCAACCAGACAGTCCGCAATCTGGCTCTAACAGCAAGAGGGAACTCTACAATGTCCTGTCATCAACCGTCTCTTGAGGTACCTGGGGCCATAGGTGAAAACATTTCCAACCAGACTGTGTTAAGAAGGCTCATTTCAAGTGGACTCTAAGCAAGGAAACCTATCTCATTAACTCAAAACCACCAGGAGCCCGTCGAAAATGGGGTATTGTTCTGTTCTCTGTGTCCTGTTTTAGCTTTCAAACAGATTTTAGACGTTATTTCATCTGGAGACAACGAGGAATGCAGTACCATTCCTCCAACATCAGAAAAAGGGACACTTACAGTGGAGTCGGTGTTCTCGTGAGGGGCAGAATAATGATCAATGGCCGCACCCCTCTTTATGTTTTTGACAGGGGCATCGTAATTGCGCAGAGGTACCGAGAACAGATCCTCGATCCCTAGGTGCGACTTTTTAAGGATGAACTTGGCCCAGCTTTTCTTTTCATGCACGACAACGCCACTGCACATAGAGCTCAAGTGGTGGAGAAATCTCTTGATCTGCCGTGGCCAGCGGATTGCTTGATTTTAATCCGATCTAACATGTGTGGGATGCCCTTGAGCGTTGCCCTGCATGCCAACAGCCAACTCCTTAGTCACTTGGTGAGCTAAGATCTGCGCTGGTGGAAGAATTGGATTTGTTGCCACAGAATCTTATAGACACCCTTATATCGAGCATGGTTCACCGCTGTCACGCCTGTTTAGCCGTTGGAGGGGATCATATGCCGTATTGATGTCATGTGACCATATTTTCGAGTATCTTGTATCGACTTTTGTAATGTGATCTTTTTTGGTATAAGGGACATTTATGGGGGTTGTATTCTTATACAACCCCCATAAATGTCCCTTATACCTGTCCGAAGTTTCTCGCTGTCTCCTCATTTCATTGTTATTCTACAGTACACCACCACACCAAATTTTGTCCCGTTCCATCGCAAGTTGCACGAGTTACACATTTTCTACGTGTTCTGTTAATTTTGTCCAAAAGTGTACTTGACTTATTTCTTTATATGTCCTTAAATCACAATTTCGTAACTCGAAAATACCCATGATATCAGAACTCCATTCACAGATAAGTACTTCTTGTTCACTGATTTTTTTTTTTTTTTTTTTTTTAATTTCCAATCATAAGCAGGAACGAAAATGATCTTTCCTCTCCACAAATCACGGCGAAAGTCCAAGGAAAAGCATTTGATTAGGTATCAGAGGTAGCACTATTTAGTTCAACCTTTAAGAAAATGAAATCTCAAGCTTGAAAATGTAAAATTAATTTTCATATGAATAACTCCTTCCCCTACAAATAACCAATTGAGCTACCAGAACTGAAAAAATCTGCAGCCAACGCTCACGATTGTGCTGCTTGTTCATGAGAAATTTTGATTAACCTGCCTTCTAGAAGCCCAAAAGTTTCTAAATGTGACATCTCTTAACCTTATGAGCAAATCTGATATCCGCAATGCAGTAATTCTTCAGGAACTACATGAGCTAGGGATTCAGAGATGACCTTCCCTTCTTTCTTCAAAACTTTCAATAACATCGCTCTTTCCAAAGTACGTTGTAAAAATATTCTCTCACGGCATATATACAGGAAGGAGTACCACAGGGATCGATACTAAGTCCTACTCTGTTTTGCTCTCAGACTTGATCAACTAACTAACGACCTTCCGAATTCACTGCAAACAAACCTCTTTCCAAATGGTCTAACAACATCATATCACTCTCAAGATATATTATATGTAGAAAAAAAACTGCAAATTTTATTCAACAGAATCACTGTACGGATAAATTATAACGGCTATCGTCTATCAAAATGAAAGAAGACCGCAACCATACCTTTCTGTCAAAAGCGTATCCAAGTAGGGAAGCCTGTCTATCGGATTTGGGTGATTTGGGTCCATAGGTGGACTCACTCCAGCGAAATTTCTAAGAACTTTAATATGCACAGGTGTCAAGTCCACTGCCCAAATATCAGCGAATTGGGCATTCAGATATGCGAGCGCCTGTTCTGAAATTAGGTATATAGGGAAACCTTGGAGACTGCTATTAATCAAATACACCTTGTTCTGAAATCTAACTGAGTGGTCTTTCAAGTTAGAGTACTCGACAAGGATAGGTGCTTCAGGTTGTACATTTCATCGCTGATTGGTCTTGCAAGTCAGTGTACTCGACGTGGCCATTGGAAATGTCAACGTCTAAGTATATTTAAACGATTATGAATATAATGCTCTTGCAGCAGATCTGTGTCCATCTTCTGACTGCAGTTTATTAATGAGAATACTTCCACAGTCTCTTCTTAAGTCAAAATGGAATAGTCCGTCATTTAGTATTTATAGGTAATCTCATTCATATGAAAATGAGATTACCTATAAATAAAACAGCATAGCTTTGGTATTTTCATTAATGATTTATTATGCGAAAAAGTAAGATGATATTGGACATGATTATTGGTGCAATGCAGTGGAAGCAATCCTAAAGGTATTAGTGAAGGGACTTGTGGCGGCTCAGACAGTGGATTAGATCTACAACCATGGGATACTAATGGCTATCGACCATTAAATCCGTCTGCGACGTCATAAGACAAGCCGGAATAAACTGCACAGCGATCGGAACCGACAAATTCATTCCCTAAAAGGCATGGAGGAAGCCACATGAATTAATAGCACCACCTTACCTTGGGCCCACAGCCAGATCTATTGAATGAATAATGTTTTCGTAATATAGGAGAGGTAATGTGATCATCCTGAAGGGCTCTGTCCGCTCTTCAATGTAATTAGATATTGTTCAGGACCAATTTCCTCCTGCATTGCATTATACCCAGGAGATAATGTCACTGGAATGTTCCAGGATGACAATGTGACTGTGCGTAGTTACGATTACATAGGGATTAAGAGTACTCCGGACATGAGGCATCTTCCTCGGTCGCCACAGTCATCAGCGTGCAATCTATTCGAAAATTTATGGGGACATTTAGAACGAGATATGATAGAGCAAAGTGCTAAAGAAAAGGAGAAATCAGAAGCCAACAGTCTTATAGAAATGGGCTAAAATAACTAGTGATGCACACATTGCACAATAAACATCAGGAGGATTTGTGCTGTAACTATCGCTAAAGAAGGCCTGACTTCCTATTAAATAATTGAGAGAGCAGCGTAGATATGTATGTATTTATGGTCACCGGTGGCCCCCTAGACATATGTCCAAATCAACCTGTTGTCACTGTTCTTTATTGTTTCTTTCTACGCAGATAGAGAGCAGCCAACACTCTGGCAACCGCTAACCGGCGCCCGACCCCAGGCACATAAGAAAAATAAAATAAAGAAAAAAATAATAAAATAAATAAATTAAAAAAAATAATAATAATAAAATAAAAAACACTCCCCCTACCAAGTAATGGAAAACAAGGTAACCAATACCCAAATGGAGAGGAGAGAAACAAAAAAAAAAAAAAAAAAAACTCCCAATCAAGCCCACAAGTGTATCCATCACGCACTGTACAATTTTGCAAAAAAAAAAAAAATAAATAAATAAATAAATAAATAAAATAATAATAAATAAATAAATAAAATTAAAAAAACAATAAATAAATAATAATACATTTAAAAAAAAAAGCATTCAACTACTGGAAAGTTTTAACCTTTTATGAAAAACTAGCCTGGCAAAATCTTGCATTGCTACATAACAATTATAAGCATTTAGACAAAGTTTCATTATCAGGACTTAAATCAGGTATCACCTCAATCAATTGTTGCCTATAAGGCAAATATAAAGGACAATTATATAATATGTGACTCCAAGTTTCCTCAGATCTACAAAAACAAAATGGATCCGACACTAAGCCAAAATAGTATAATTTACTTCTTAACGAGCCGTGCCCAGTTAGTAGATAAGATAGTTTTATACTAGGATAGAACCATCTATTCTTCTCTTCCGTAGCCGAGTGGTCAGAGCGGGAGTGCAGTAGCACACGCTCTTTGAGTAGACCGGGGTTCAAGCCCCTGACTGCTGAATACGGTCGATCTACCAACCCGCAATGGGCCAGCGTGACAGATTATGGTCAATTTCCCTAAGCATGAATTGTTGAGGAGGCTTCCATCCTGCAGTGGGTTGATAATGGCTGCACTTTACTTTTTTTTATTCTTCTCTTAATTAAAAGCAAACTGAACATTCGGAATAAATAATATTGTAACTGAACCTGTTATACTAGCCTCCCACCTCTCCTGCCAAAGATCCAACATTTTTCCTAATATGAGCTTCCTCTCCTTTTTGGGATCTCCTGTAGCGTAATACTCATAAATGTGTATTGTTCTTATGTAATAACTTCTTCTTATGTAATAACTGAAAGCTCGGTATACAATATACAAATCAAGAGGCATATGGGCAGCAATAACCTGTAAGGCATGTGTTGACACTGTTCTACATACTCTGTGCATAGCAAGCAACATAACTCTCTGTAAGGAATACAATTTTGCCCTAAATTTAATCGTATTAACACAGTTTACCCAAACTGATGCAGCATAAGCAACAATTGGCAGAAAAACTGCCTTGTAGTAAAGATTTAACACTTCTTTGCAACCCCCACTCTGATCTAGATACCCTACTAAACTTCCTAATCCTATTCATTAAATGATTTAAGTGTGGCAAAAAAGTTAACTTATGATCCAATATAACCCCTAATACTTAGTCTGAGGAACCATTTTTACTGTTGGTGGCCTATTATAATCAAGATTGCCCTTTAATAACATTATCACCGTTTTGTTTGCAGAAATCTTTAACTTGTTAGTTGTCGCCCACTTACATAATGCATGTATAATCTTCCCCATTTTGTCTTCTAACATTCTCCTTGACTGCCCAGCAGCGTAGATATATTTAATTTAACAGTTTCGTCATACTTCGTAATCCAGTTTGCAGGGAAATTTCCCTAAACACCAGAGGTCTATTCTTTCCCTTCCGCCGCAGAGGTTATTTTTATTTTACTTACGCAATCGATAAACTTTGTTCCAAATAACTGCCACTGGACAGAGCTTTAAATTTTTAATAAGGCTGTTTAATGCCATATACAGTAATGAGATGCAAGCATTTTACTCTGCCAAAAAAAGGAAAATGAAGCCCAAAACAAACACGCAGCAGTAATTGCATAAAGCAATGCTCTGTTTCAGACTACTCGTATCCGAAGTAGGTACTCCTTCCCCTCCCCCCTCTCTAAATATACAAGGTCTCTAGGGATGAGCTATAAATCGTCGCGGTTACCGCACTAAAGTCTAGATTTCTTTGCACTTATCAGAGAGAATCATGTTTCGTTCTCATCGATCTTTTTCGCCACCAAACGTTGCAGTAACAGTTCAACCACTGACAGTGGTCGACGTGTATCCAGTGGTCTCTAACTTTGACATTTTTAACATCTAGTTATGCAATGCATGAACTTTTTCTCACTTGTATATAAGCTAAAAGTAATTGTAACAAAGCTCTACTGCTTGAATTTACCCTTATTTTTGAAATATTTACATTAAAAAAAGTAAAATGTCTTTTTGTAATGCAATATGCTACGCAATACTATATTTGAACAGAAGTAAAAACATTTGGACTGCGAATAATGAAAAAACCGCTCTAGTTATACGGGAATCGTACATACAGATTCCTTAATTTTTTTAACTCATTGGTTACCTGCAAACGAAGACTTATCCACATATATGCGTCACTCATGCCCATAAATTCGAGGGAAATTATTAATGCGAGCTTAAATATTAATTTAATTCCACTAATCAAAATCAAAGCTGCGCATAAAAAGCTATTACTATGTGCGAGTATAATATTACCAACATAAATGAGCGATTTTCCTATTATTTTTAAGATAACACTACTTGATAAAGAGCGTGAACATGACTTATGGTTATTAATTAATTTTTCGGATGTACTGTTTCGGATGTACTTTAACAGTAAATATCAAAATTAATATTTACTGTTAAAGGCACATAAATATTTATTTATATAAGCTATTCACCATGTCACTATCCATGAAATACATATTTTATGTAAAGGAATAATTTTAAATATAATAATTCGGATGATTGACACGCTAAACACTGTGGTCTCCATTTAATTCCTTTGAAAGAGCTGACAATCGAAGAATGTACTGCCTTTATCTACTCTGATATTCACAACTGGAACAAAATGAATTTCAAAGCCTAAAATCCAGGATAATTTTTAAAAAGTTAATTAATGTGTTACATTTCAGGCGCGTTAGCAAATAGCAATAATTCGTGATTTATATAAATTAAAAAAAAAAAAAAAACGAGCAAGCAGTGACTTTTATGCGGTAACCGGGAACATTTCGTTTCTGCGCATCCATCATATTGCTCATTCATTCCTCCAATCACCGCATTGCAACAAACATAATATCTAGTGCTTCAGCTACAATATACAGATATCCTGTAATAAGTATGAAAAAAAAAAAATATATATAACAACTGACGGATTTTATTGGTCCAATTTTAATGGAATTTGGGATTGCTGGGCAAACCGTCCAAGAGCATCCAGACAAAATTTAATGAAAATTCATCCATTTAGAGTAGAATTACTACATGTGCACGGAAGGACAAAGTAATTGCCCAATTTCGATTGGTTCGATTTAAATAAAATTTGGAAGCTTGAAAAATATTTCTAAAAGGGCCAAATATAAAATTTTATGAAAATCTAGGAGTCGAGTTATTATATGCAGACAAAGACCGGTGGCCGGAAAAAGTGAAGCCAAGAAGCGCTTTAGCGCATATATGTAACGCACCGAAAGAGAGAGAGAGAGAAGAGAGAGAAACGGGACAGTGAAGACAGCCATATTTAAATAATTATGTAAACAGAAAGAACCAAAGACTTTACTCAATCATATTTCATTGAACTTCTTTTTGCCCTGAACTTATTATGATCAGTAAAAATCTTTACACGTAAATTTAAGTTAAATTTACATATCATAAATGACGACACGGTTTTTAGATACATTAACGGTTTTCATATCCACACGGTTTCATCCATCAAACTGACATGACACAGAACACTGACAGGACGAGGTAGCATTTCAAACACATACTTTAATTACTGTGTTATGTTGTGTGTTAAAACTCTATTTCAGCTAAATATAGTTTTTTGTATAATTGGTATTAAATTATAAATTACAAAATGTTTTAAATGGATTATAAATTTTTCCTCATAATTTGGGAATATCGGTCTGGCAGAGCTGAAATGTGACAAATTTTAAATAATGATCCATGAATTTCCGAAAATATTTTTTTCCCCGACATTTCCATTATGTGCCGGAATGGCGAATAAAAAGCCAGATAATTTTTGAATTTTCGATCCCCTTAATAACTGTGGTGAGTAATTTTGTTTCTCAACTAACTAGCCTTAATAATTTATACTGAATGTAATCGTATCAAACACTTCAATTGGAGCTAAAGATACTTTGCTCAACAGACTTTTGCAATATTTTGGTATTCTTTGAGCTAATAAATTAATACGCGTTTATAAAATAATTCATCATGCAACGTTATTTTATTCTCACCCTCTCTATCGAGGTACATAATAAGAGAACCTATACAAAAATCTTGTGTGTGTTGGGGGTGGGGGAAGGGGGAGTAGTACGCTTCTGTCACTTCGCGTGTTACAAATAGGATAAAGCCAACATAACTTTAATTCCTGTTGACATTTCTTTACGGATTTATTTATCTGTTTTGTCCTCGTACAGAGGAAAACACTTCTGCTTATTTCGGTTGTATCAGAATGTATATCCGAACCGCAGATTCGATAATTAACAGCAAGGCTACTGATATCTGAGGATACGCATGACTGCGCCAATTTTCTCTCCTTTTTATTTTTATAATCTTTGACAAAGTGTAGAGGAAATGTGTAGAGAGAGAGCGAGAGATTTGTTTAGTAAATTCCATCACAGATTTTTAATAAATCCGTAAGAGAATGAGCTAATTGCTTAGTTTTGTACAATTAAACAGGAATATTTGTTGTTGGCTACATAAATCAGTACTATGAGGTGGATTAGCTACTGTAGTTTATTACTTACCAGGCTTGAAACTACTTAAAGGAAATCTCTCTTTGGGGAGAAAGTCTAATTTTTTTTTTCTTTCTTTCGTCTTAGTGAGTGCCGCATAATTATATTTGCTTCCTCGTGTAAAAAATTTGTAATTAGCAGCACTTGTTGTAACTGAAAGGATTATGAGCTTCTCTCTCTGATTCTATTCCATTCAGTCTGAATTTTAATTAACTTCACATGCAACTGCTGGTGTTTCGAATCACAGGTTTATCAAGTATTTCATGGTAGGTTGGTAATTTCAATACCCCAAGAACAGTTGTGCTCAGCGAGGGCTCGAGTTAATACAGCTCTCGGCAATGGTCACTTTCAAGAAACATTGCTTTAGCGAACCATTATGTCTCCCAGAGCTACGGAGCACGATGATAACATATCGATCCAGCAGTTGATATAAAGCACGTCTCCAAGGTGCTGGCTTCCTTGCATTATTGCAGACCTACGCAGGGAACCCGAATTCAATGGGCTCACGCAGGGTGAAAAACACACTGATGTTTTTGACGTTTTTAATGCACAAGGTGTAACGCCTTTTATCAATCAACACTTGAGGTGTATCACGAACCACACGATGCACCCAAACAGTTAATAAAGAAGTAAAATAAATGGGTAAATTGCTTTTATTATATTTTGAATTCAGGATTTCGTTTAAAGGCATAGGCTCATACGTAATGTTCCGTACAAGCCCATAAGCCTTGCGCAGTAAAAACTATGGAACTCATGATTAAGAATGCAGCGATACGAATAATGATTGACATTATCAGAGAGAGAGAGAGAGAGAGAGAGAGAGAGAGAGAGAGAGCGACACCATTGTTTTTTTTTAAAGGATCTTATCTAACCAATGTGGTAAGGCATATGGCATTAGCAGGCATTATATCGTATCTGAGGTCTGTTTCCCAATTTTGCGGAATGCAAAGCTTGAACTTTCGGAAGAAAAGCATGTGTATATCGCACGAGACCGACTAACTCGACCACAGTGTTTAAAACGTTCATTAAGCAGAATCCGTTTCTCAACTTCAGCCGATCACTGAAATCAAACCCCAATGTTCCTGTATTCTCTGTCTCTCTCTCTCTCGTCCGTCCTTTAATCCTCTGTGTTGGTCCAGGCGTATAAACGAGAAAACGGAAAATCTAAGCCGCAGGTGAGAAAATACTGACTCTATCCACTGCGCTGTTCACGAGGGTTGTCGATAACGCACTGACTATTCTGATTTTACGTCGCAGGAGCGATCATTTAAAAAAAAAAGTTGGTATTTCAGTTGGCTTGAGTTCGATCTACGTTGAGATGGAAGTAACTTATTACCGAGGAGGAATTAGCTGGTCCTGTGTGAGGTCATGGCTATATTTTTTATTTTACTTTAATCATCTCATGCATTACAGGGCATTCCCAATTACAATGTAAAGAAAATCAAAAATAATTAATAAAAATAAAATAATAACATTTCAAATAATTTCAAGCTACTAGGTAGACAAACACGTAACAAGAAAACTATTATATTCTGGAACAGTGTTTCCCAACCTTTTATGAGATTCGGACCACTTTTATATTTGAGGTAGAAACCACAGAACAGCTTTATATTTGTTTGAGGTAGAGGCCACAGACAACAAAAAATATTAAACTAGATATGCAAATTATTAAATTAAATGATTAAACATTTTTTTTATAAATACAGCATTATATATATACTCATACTTAACATACGAGTATGTAGAATACGTTGGGTCGTTATAAGCATACTTATTTCCCATCACTGTTACTGCCTACCGCAAGAATATTCTGTTTTACTGTCAGGTGCCGCGGACTACTTTCATATACTGTATTACGAGAATCATAAGTGGCTCGCGGGCTACTTTCATATATTACGAGAATCATAAGTGGTCCGCGGACCACAGGTTGGGAAACACTACTCTCGAACACTAAATACAAAACAACAAAAAAGAAATCATGCATAAAAATAAAATATTAAATACTTTTAACAAATTATAATTTGAGATAAGTTAATCTATATAAATTTTACTTATTTTTCCATTGATAAAAATAAGAATGAACATCTGTAAATATTAAATTTAATTTAAAAATCTGATTAAAACGCAAACTGTAAAAGTATAACCTATGGTTGAATATACGGTTCGACATATGTGTGATTGTCAATAAAAGGATCTAAATCTAAAACATTAATCGGATGCAATAATCAGTTTATTGGACTAAAACGGCCACAATTCGTACGATTTTTTATATATATAAAAAAACGCGTTTATCTAGGTGATCGCTTTACTACTTGAAAATTAAATAACAAATCTGTGCAATGAACTTTATTAAGACAAACTTTTGTCGTTAAAATGAAGACCTAGAATGGTACGTCGTTTAGCCGAAGGATGCAGATTATATTTTAATAAATATTCATCGTATTTATTTTTAAAATATCGAATTTCACTGTATTTTATGCCTATAATACGCCACTTGGTGATCACTGATGCTAGTTTAGAGGCAGACATTTTTCATTACAGCTAGAAGTCGATTTAAATCTTATCTCTTCTCAAAAGATAAACAATCTGTTGAATCTTAATCAGGTTTTGAATAAGCTACAGCTTTCGACAACGGTCACAGTAGATTGCTTCTGTTCTATAAGAATCAAATGTAATTGGTTGTAGATGAGACTAAGCTTTGAATTAGTTGGTGACAATTATAATACTGAACTACAATACTAACGGTAAACGTAGTAGAGAGAGAGAACACCTGCTAACTGCCAGTTCCAATAATACCGTAGTCATCTATGACTAAGGGCATGTTGGAGTTTCCCTAATGATGCCTAACCTTACTAATCATTATCAAACTGCTACAAGCTAAACTATTGTTTGAGTAAGCACATCAATTATAAAATAAAATCACTTAATTCTATGCCATCTATGAATGATCCGTACACGAACACATGCGTGCTACTTGTTCGTGAAGCTGCCGAGGTTATGGAGATGCTTTTCGAGTTACTCCAACACAGAAAGTCCATTGCTAAAATTTAAGGACAAGTATTTCCACAACATTACGTGATCGACTGCTTTCTTCCATCACTCCACATCACATTAGACAACCGATAAATCTCTCTCTCTCGCACTGTCTTTCTTTCTGCGTGTGTGTGTGTGTGTTTCCAACGTACTGATTTCTGTGGGCGGCAGTTCTGCTCTGTTACCGCCCACCCATTTATGAAATCTCCCTGCACCTGCAAAGTTCCTATCATCGGTCGTGCACCTCTGCCCTTTGAAATTTCCAAGATGGTTTACGACAGTGGCGCAGTTAATGATCGGCCACCTCCCACGTTAATAGGAGCAGTACCCTGCAGTGTACTGTTCCCATTAAGGTGGACTTTCTTCGTAGTGCGGCAGAAAGATTGCGCATGAAAGATTCGCTATTTATGGTATAAAAGAAAGTCCTCGACTCACATACTCCATGTTTACTTGGCTGCTTTTATGTCAAATATGTGTGGGCTAGCATTATGACGCAAATCGTCGCTTACTAAAATGTCAGAATGAATTCAAATGGAGGCCCGATTCGGATGAAAGCTTTGCTGCGTAGGAACAACAACAGCTACATAAATTTAAATCTGAAAACAACTCATTTGAATACAAGACTATAAAAATATCTCTTTAAGCTGTGTGTTGATTTTTATCCCTTTCAATAGATTGTGAAATCTTTCTGGTAGACAACCCTAACCATTTTCCTGGGGAAAGGAGAGTGTTTTTCAATTTTACAGCTGTAAGATATTCATAGCGCCAACCACAAAAAAGAGGGAAATAATCTTAGCCTCTTATACGCAAAGTTGCATATATATGCGTAAAGTTGTTGGAAACCCGCATATGTAACATGGGTAGCTCTTTTATTTGAAAAGGGAAAAAACAGATAACATTTACCATCACGTAAAAAAAAAAAAAAAAAAAAGGTAAACTGCAGCCATTTTCAACCCACTACAAGATGGAAGCCTCCTCAACAATTTATGGTGAGGGAAATGGACCATAATCTACGACGCTGGTCCAGTGCGGGTTGGCAGATCGTTGTATTTAGCAGTCAGGGGCTTGAACCCCCACCTACTCAAAGAGCGTGTGTTACTGTACTCCCGCTCCTGACCACTCGGCTACGGAGGCCTGATCTGAGTCTAAATCAGAACGAACAGAAAATGTTTAAGAAACTGTATCCGAAATACAAGGGCAACTTTATTTTATAGATATATCAAGTAAAACCTTCTAACGAAATTAATCGTATTTCATAACGTGAAATATTGGTAAAAATAAAAATAAATAAATAAATTAAAAAAAAAACTAGTGACGGTTTTTGTCTCATTTCGTGAAGGATCGAAAATAATTATTATTAAAACGATCTTATACTGTGTATAATAATGAGCTTTACTGTGTATCCTCCACTCTGCAACAGGGGACTCTGACGAAAAAGGCAAACTTTAAAGTTTCAGAGAAATTTATATTTCAGTCCTCTAAAAACAAAATTATGAGTTTGTGATGAAAGTTCGTATCCTCGGGTGAGGTGTTCAAACACTTAATGATATCGGTGGCCTAGATAATATTAGTTAGGAATTCAATGATTTTTCATAAGTTAACAGCGACCAGAAGGAAGTTCTTGCAATTATAAGTGAAAAAAGTTGCACAGGGGTCATGAAATCTATCCAATTATATCGAAGGCAACACAGCAAGCGATATAAGCAAATATTATAGGAGCGTTCTTGGATTCAGGAGACATCTCTAGAATGGATATGTGCAAAAGTCTTTCCTATTCACGAAAGTTGCTCAAAAGGGTAAAATGAGCAATTACAGAGCTATCAATTTGACTTCTATGATGGGAAGAGTGTAATACAGGGTGTAATACAGGAGTAGCTAGCTACACAGGTATGAAATTATAAGGCAATCGCAACATGACGGAAAAATCATGTCTGACTAACTCAATTAGTTACGAAGATGTCACTAAAGAAATGGACGTGAATAATCCTAATTCTTTAGTGTCACATCATCATGGCAGTCAAAGAAATAAACGTAATCAAATTATTGTCAAAATATACATGTACAGCAATGTCTGTAACAGCTATAATAGAAGGGTTAACAATATACAATATGTAAGAGGAAAACTATATATTTATTAGTAATATTTTAAGATAGTAATACGATAAGTAATAATAATATATACACATAAAACTACATCTGCATACAAGGATCATAGAATTAGACAAAAAGAATAATTCAGAGCAGTTAAAGAGAGAATTTACTGCACTGATACTATCTACACATATTACCTTAGGCCAGGGATTCTCAAGTATTGTGATACAGCGCTTTCTCCCCCTCCCCACATGAATAAAACTAATGATTTCGTTTGGGTTACAGTTAAACAAGAAACAAATATATCACTAGTATTCAATAATTAATTTTTAATCTGTATATCAAATAAAACAATGATAGAACCATACAACTTTATAAAATAAAGCAGTTTCATTGGAAACAAACAACAACAACAACAACAAAAATATATATCAAAATTAAAACCTGAGGCAAATTTGAAATATAAAAACCACGTGGATACCTCTAACTGGGTGGGTTTCCACCAACTTAGAGATATCCACGACTCACAGTTTCAGAAACCCTGCCTTAGACATTCTATAGAGAGCCACCCTGCGGTGGGGAATCAGGATACGGAAATAATTTGGATGTTGCTCCACACAATAAATTAATACATCTCGATTTATCTGTGAGAGTCACAACTAAAGTATTTCTTTCGCTACAATAACGTTCTTATTACACGGCACCAATGTCGAGCAACTTTATTGAAGATATGGATTATTCTATTTAGATTTCATAAGAGACGCTCGCATACCAATTTCCAATTCCTTAGTATTTTAGTAGGGTAGCGTATTTATTCACCTTAACAGCATCGCCAGAATATAAAGTGCGCGCAATACCTGAGAGAAAATTTTAATAGAAATATAGAAAATTCTGTTTGAATGCTGTGCCTATTCCAATTTTAAATTTATATTTAAAACGGCAATAAAACTACATCTAAACTATCGAAAGTATATATATAGCAAAGGAAATGCTGAAGTTATTATTTTGGATTACTCTTTTTAATATCTGAACACAATAAATATTTCAAATGAAGAGTTCAGAAGTAAAAAAAATCTCATAGATGTTAATTTTATTATTCAACCTTTGTACCACGGACACTGACAAAATAATACTTCGACTGTTTACTAGAAAACTTAGGTGATTATATAGCGGATCCTGGTTAGCCTTTTTATTTTTTGCATTCTAACATATCGGAAAAGTTTGAGAATAATGTTTAGTTTTAGATTTCTGACAAGCGTACGTGTTAAACTGATTTAGCGTTTTGTTTTAGTAAAAATGCTGGTTTGTTTATGTTTAAGAGAATGAATTACAGTACTAACACTCACGCATATAAAAACATTTCACGCAAAACTACTCAGAGACAAATTAGTAAAAAAGTGAAAGCAAAATCAGATTCATATTAAGAAAAGAGAATTAATTTATTTTTCCAGCTGTGATATTACGGTTACCACAAAACAGTTGTTCTGGGGTAACCGTAATATCACATTGGTGGATCCGTAATTTATCCACCCACATAAATTACATGTGTTCTTTGGTCACTTTGCCTACCTTGCTGGACGAGGAACCCGTATCCGGGAACAAAAAAACTTTGCTATCCTCGCTTAAGATCCGCTAACCAGCCAGTGAGCGAAAAAAGTTCCACACAAGTTCTTCGCGTCATTCATGAGATTCGAAAGTGGGCGTTTTCTTCGCAGTGTGGTGAGGACGGTGGTTATAACCTTATAACCACTATGCTACCCGCGAGAGAGAACGAATTTATACTATGAAGGCAGATAGAAACTATGTAATAAAGTTAATTCTAGGCCTAATAAAATACACCGATGAGCCAAGACATTATGACCACCTACCGAATATGATGTTGGTCCTCCACGTGCAGCCAAAACAGCTCGTACCCGGCGAGGCATGGACGCTACAAGATTTCTAAATGTGTACAAGATTTCTAAATAGATTTCTAAATTTCTAAATGTGGTATCTGGTATCAACACGTAATCAGCAGATCCTTTAACTCTTGTAAGGTCCGTGGTTGAGACGCCGCAGATCGGAGTTGCTGTTCCAACACAAACCACAGATGCTCGTGGGATTGATGTCTGAGGAATTTGGAGGCCAGGGCAATACCTGGAAGTCTTCCTCATGTTCCGCGAACCAGTCTCGAACAATTCGGGCGGTGTGGTATGGCGCATTATCCTGCTGAAAGACGGCACCGCCAGAGGGGAAGACCGTTGCCATGAAAGGGTGTACCTGGTCAGCAATGATGTTTAAGTATGAGTTACGTTGAGGGTCTAGCGCTCCTGGGATTTCTCCCATCTCCGCGAATGTTCTATGTATCGGTGACAGTATCCTGTCAGAACCAGAGATTTAGAAGTGTGTGGGTCATGTCGAGGTTGGCATTCGAGGTGAGCGGACGCGCTTAGACAGGGCTCCTCAGTTAAGTGGTTTACTTTTGGATAGTGCTTTTAAATATTTGATTTATTTAGATATTGTTGGATTATTTTGTTATAGGTTTTCCTGTAACTGTTTGATTTTAATAATATTATAGATATAATTTTTTAAAGTTACTTTCATTGATATTTATTTAATTTTATAATGGTAGTTACGAGATCTGCCTTAAACACGTCACAGGGTATCGTGACTCACACGGAAATAGCAGATGGCGATTTACGGGTGAGTCATGATTTAATCCGTTGTGGAACCTGTGGAATGTTTTCCAAGGTCGACCTGGGGACTAATCCTACCTCACCTGGGGATTCTTTTCTTTGTGATCGATGTAAGGAGTGCACCGATCTTAAATTACAATTTGGTGCACTGAGGGAACAATTTGAGTCCCTGAAAAAACGAGTGCTTGCCCTCGAAAATAATGCATCTGGGAGCTCGTCAGGGACTCAAAACTCCAGCAATCTACCAAGTGATGCACACCCGATTCGAGCCTCAAAACAGAAAAACCAAGTGCAAACTACTCTGGTTAAAAAGGACATTGTATTATTAGGAGACTCCATTGTCAGGGAAACGGGGAATATTTTTTGTAATAAAGATAGGTGGAGGAGAACCAGGGTATGTCTGCCGGGAGCAACTATTGATGATGTCACCAACAGACTGTCAGATTTTAAAGGGGGTAAAGAAAATATTATTATTCATGTGGGGGGACAAACGATATTAAACGTACACGATCTGACGATTTGTTGGAAAAATACAGGACCATGCTGAGGAAATGTCGCGAGCTAGGCCATAATGTCTATGTGTCTGCAATTCTGCCCAGACACGATAGGAGGGATTATATGTTAAGAGCCTTGTGGATTAACTCAAGACTTGAAGGAATCTGCAAGGCTTTAGGGGGTAAATTTCTATCAGCATGGCCCACACTTGTAGGTAGAAGGAATTTGTTTTGTAGAGACGGGATACACTTAAACAAAGGTGGTGCAAAAGTTTTTGCCAGTATTATTGAGGATACCTTAAAGGTTCAGGGAAACTGCTAGTTAGGGGGGATGTGGGTAATACTGACACGCGTTTATCTGATAATATTGGTCAATGTAACTCTTGCACATACCTTAAGAGTTCTTATCTGTTACCCCAACTGGACGTATTATCTAGATGTTCTGGGGGCACAAACGTTTCACGTGGGCGGGTAGCTAATGCTAGGGAAGAGAGCCTAAAAAACTTCAAGGGTTGTGTTAGGGTTGTTAAATATACAAGAACAGTAAATCTTAATTGTTTATACAGTAACGTTAGAAGTGTCGTCAATAAAATGAGCGAATTCGAACTGCTGGTTAAAACAAGTAACGCGGACATAATAGGGCTTACAGAGACGTGGTGCCACCCGGAAATTGGGGATGATGAGTTCCAGTACGGCTTGTATAATGTATTTAGGAAGGATAGGTTAGATAGAAGGGGTGGTGGGGTAATGCTTCTTATCAGAAGCAGCCTGAGTGCGACGATAGCTTTCCCGGATTCAGACGTCTCACATGCTAGTATAGAGTCTGTATGGTGTGAGATAGTTGGAAACAAAGGTATAATGCGAGTAGGAGTAATCTACAGACCAGGTGATTGTGAAGATTATGACAAAAGCCTCTACATGCAAATGGAATGGGCAAGTAAGCGTCAATGCCTTATTATGGGTGATTTCAATCTGCCTCTAATTGATTGGAGTAAATGGGAAGGAAACTCGACATGGGGAACAAAATTTTTAAATCAACTAGATGACTGTTATTTGTATCAACATGTCAGGGAAAATACTAGAGAAAAGAATATCCTAGACCTCATCATCACACATGAATCAGATGACATAACAGGGCTGACAGTAGAGGAACCAGTAGCAGGAAGTGATCACGGAGTTCTACGGTGGATGATGACGAGAGAGGTAGCAGAAGTAAAAGGCAAAGGAATGGGTTTTAATTTCAGAAAAGGAAATTACGATGCCTTAAGGTACTACATGGCCTCTATAAACTGGGTAGATATCGCGCAGAGAATGAATACAATTGAACTGTGGTAACGCTTTTAAAACATTAATCACAGATGCCTTGAATGCGTATATACCATTAAAAAAATACTCCACGAGGAGGGTTCCAAGTTGGATGACTAGTGAAGTTGCCGCATTACTTGAGCAGAAAAAGGTGGCATGGAAAGGTTACAGAACAATAAAAAAGTACTGAAGCCTATAACAGCTACAAGGTGATGTGTAATAGAGCCACAGAAAAGGTTCGACAGGCAAAGGCAGTTTATGAGAAATCACTAGCAAACAGAGCAAAGAGGGGGGATAAAGAATTCTTCACATATATAAATGCCAAGAAGAGCAGGACAAACCAGATCGGACCTTTATGTAAGGGAAAGGGGATAGTAAT
This sequence comes from Mastigoproctus giganteus, assembly GCF_048544385.1. Classification (NCBI taxonomy): domain Eukaryota; kingdom Metazoa; phylum Arthropoda; class Arachnida; order Uropygi; family Thelyphonidae; genus Mastigoproctus; species Mastigoproctus giganteus. Next base: position 97,979,903 of record NC_143576.1, on the reverse strand, counting down.
AAATACACCAGCTGCCGTTGCAGATGAACTCAACAGTTATTTTGCATCGATATTTACAAATGAAAAGCCTTTTGTGGCAAAGGGAAATTGTGGGAGCGAAGTTAAAAAATATGTAATTAATGATATTGAAATTTCGCAAGATTATTTAATGAAAAAACTTTCGAGCCTACAGACCAGTAAGGCTCCTGGAGTTGATGGAATATACCCTATAATCTTAAGAGAGGCGGCAAGCGAGTGCATTGAACCATTGAGGCTAATTATGAGAGCATCATTAGACTCTGGGGAGATTCCCTTGGATTGGAAAAGTGCAAATGTATCTCCCATACATAAGGGTGGCTCTAAAAGTGAAGTTGGAAATTATCGACCTGTCAGTCTGACTTCAGTAGTAGGGAAAATCATGGAGGCAATGATCAAGGGTGGAATTCAGGATCATTTGGATCGAATTGAAATTCTCAAGGATACTCAGCATGGTTTCGTAAAGGGAAAATCATGTTTAACAAATCTGGTTCGCTATTTCGAAAGGGTCACTCACGAGCTGGATTTAGGGAATAATTTCGACATTGTTTATTTAGATTTCAGCAAAGCTTTTGACTCAGTCCCACATGAGCGGTTGCTTTATAAGCTGGAACAGGTTGGAATCACTGGGAAAATCCTTAGATGGATAGAAGGATGGCTTCAGGGCAGGAGGCAGAGGGTTGTGATAAATGGCTATTCCTCAGATTGGGTTGATGTAAGAAGTGGGGTTCCCCAAGGATCAGTATTAGGACCACTGTTGTTTTTAATTTTCATAAACGACATTGATGAAGGGATAGAGGGCGTGATGTCTAAATTTGCAGATGATGTTAAAATTGGGAGAGTAGTTAATGATCACTGTCAAGCTGAGCTTCTTCAGAGAGACCTAGATAGACTTCAGGAATGGTCAGAAAAATGGCAGCTGTGCTTTAATCCAACAAAGTGTAAGGTATTACACCTGGGAAACAGTAATCCCAAAAAAACTTATTCACTTGGTGGAGTTCAACTAAACCCAGTACTGGAGGAAAGGGACTTGGGTGTTACGATACGGTCAGACATGAAATTCTCTGAGCATTGTAAACAGGTTGCAAGGAAGGCCCATGGTGTCCTATCGATGATCTATCGAACTTTTGCAAGTAGAGATATGGACGTGATAATCCCATTATATAAGGCTTATGTTAGACCACACTTGGAATACTGTGTTCAAGTATGGAGACCGCACCTGAAGAAAGACATCGAGCTTCTTGAAAGGGTGCAAAGAAGGGTAACTCGCCTGGTGAGATCGGCAAAAGGGCGTCCTTATGAAGAAAGACTTCGAATATGTGGGTTGCAGAGTTTGGAAACTAGACACCTTAGAGGAGATTTGATTGAGGTATTTAAGGCTCTGAGAGGCATCAGTAAAATGAATGAGGACAAAATTTTCAAGATTATAAATGATGCTAGAACTAGGGGACATAAATTCAAGTTACGGGGGGAAATGTTTAGATTGGATTGCAGGAAGTTCTATTTTAGCCAGCGAGTTATAAATTACTGGAATAAGTTGCCTTCATGGGTGGTAGAGGCCGACAGTTTGGGGAAATTCAAAGGTCATCTGGATAGTACTTTCGGGTAAGGGAAGCACATAGGTTGATAGGTTTAATTTCCTTTTTATTTTATTTTTTTTTTTATTTATTAATTATTATTATTTAGTTATTTATTTATTTATTATTTTTTTTTTTGTTTTTATCATTGTTTTGTTCGGATTTTTTTTTTTTTTTTTTTTTTGGCTGGTGCAGCATAAGCCATAGGCTTTCTTGCACCATGCGGCCGTTACTAATACTAATACTAATGTGTAGTGTTATATGTTGTGCCGATTGTGTATCCGGCTTATTGGCCGCCAGGCCTCTAATGGGACCCGACGTTGCCCACACCTCGCCACGTTGAGGCTAGCCGGGTGTTACCAGTGAGTCAGTCGTACTCTGGCAGGTCCTGCTGCTTACTTTCCTGGAATTTTTGTGGCTAGGGCCTAAAATAAAATTGGAATTAGCACGGTTGATTTTAGATCAGCTACATTAAGGAGCTAACATGGGGTTTGACGCTGAAGGCCTGTTTCTGAAGTGCCTAAAAGGTCGGGCGAAATTTTTTTTTTTTTTTGTGTATTTTAAATTTGAACGTGTAGGCTATGCGCTATGGCTCCGTCAAGGCGGCAACTTGGAGTTTCTATGCAGTATGAGATCTTCGTTGGTCTTCTCTGTCATCGGTAGTCTTTAGTATCCAGGTTTGTCCTCCTCAGCTATGAACACTGGTCAGGTCCGTTGTCAGTCCGTTATCAATGGCTGTGGTTCTCTCATGTGGTTCTCATGGGAAGATATGCATCTGTCTCCATTGGGTTATTCTTTCGTTCGCTATGTATTAGATATTAGTAGTGAGCAGAGTCCTGAGGGAGGTTCTTCCTGAGTCCTCTCCACGCGTGTTCTGTGTCTCATTTTTTTTTTTTTTAATCTGTGTCTTCTGTTGATGGCTATCAGTGTTTTACACCTAGAAAATAGTTTTTGTGCATATTCTTTTGGCGCCCTATATTCCTTTAGTGAGTCCAGTAGATGTGATTCCAGGTTCTTGGGTAGGTAGTGTATTGCGGTGATCAGTCTGTACCTGAGGTCCTCATAATGTGTGCAATCGTACATAATGTGATCCCAGCACTCAAGCTCCCCACAGGCACAGCTCGGATCCTCCACAATTCCCAGCGCTGTCAGCTTGGCTTTAAAGGCCCCATTTCCAGTTAGTAAATACTGTAGATGGTGTATAAGCCGGGTTGAAACCAAGTTGGGGGACTGGGGTACATCCTGTCGATGTTCGGGAAGAATTTTCTGGTGATATTTCCCTTGTTTGAGTTGGCCCAGAGCTCCTGCCAAACTTGCATCAGCTGTTTTTGCAGTCTTATCTTTTCATTTTTGCGTGGTGCATTAATGTCCACAGTATAGTCATGGTATGTACAGGGTATTCCTTTCTCTATGTGGTAGTTTATTTCCTTGCACGTGATCTCTAAGTCAAGGGGGAGAACCCCGGTCAAGACCTGCAGTATGTGGGTACTGGCTGTTCTACAAGCACGTGGGCGCCTCCGTAGCCAGGTGGGAAGGAGCAGCAGTGCGTAGCACACGCTTCTTGATTAGACCGGGGTTCGAGCCCGTCACCACCAAATACGGAGGATGCGGAAAGGTCAGGGAATGACCACCGCATATCCCGGAGCAATATGGCCTTAGTTGCTAATGCTCCTAAAAAAACAAAACAAAAAACCAAACAAGCACGTGTAACTGTCAGTAGGATGGTTCTTTGTGTTGAATCAAGCATGCATCGGTTTACTACAGTTGCTGTTTGCTGTTTTGGGAAACCATATCGTTGAGGCGTAAGTGATGATCGGTAGAAAGGTTGTTTTATAAAACAACGACAGGGTGCGTTGGTTTAACCCCCAGTCCCACCTGGTGATCCTAGACACCAATCCAGAGTATCTTTTAATTTTGGCTCTGATATATGTTAGATGCTGTTTAAAGGAAACATTGCCATCCAATATAACCCCTAAATATTTTAACTGGGTCACTAGTTTTATTGTGGTAGGTCCCATCTTTATTTGGGACGGCCTACGTATATCAAGCTTGCCTTTTAGCAGGATGGAGGATGGCTTTGTTGGTGATATCGTCAGGCAGTGGGTTCTGGTCCAGTTTTACAATATCAATATTGCCTGGTTGCTTCTCCTCTAGCTGGGCCCTGCTATCCGCAGCAATGGTGAGGACCAAATCATCGGCAAAGGCCTGGGAGCGCACATCACCGAGGTGCAAAGCCAAGAACCCGTCCAGAACAGAATCATGTGGGCAGCCCCTGCGGACACTACGATTCATGTACCATAAGTTGCTTCCACGATGATGCGTCTCTCGGAGAGGTATGACCTAATTATGCAGTATAGGTTAATCGGTACGTCTGCCTGCCTTAGTCTTTCCAGGACGCTCGGCCACCAAATGATGTCTAACGTCCCGGCGAAGTCAACGGAGATGACTAATAGGTATTTATTATTAGTTTGCTGCTGAATCCAATAGGCTACGCAAGGCCTCCACAGTAGACGAACCCTGCTTGAATCCCTATTGCGATATCTCTGTGAGTTTCGCTGTCTGGTAATGCTGGTTTATCCTTGTATAGAGTAGCCTTACAAGCAGTTTGCTTGCAACTGGCAGCAGGGCTATTGGACGATAGAAATTTGGCAGGTGGGGTGGTTTGTTCGAATTTTTGGGGATTAATTTTGTCTTTGCTGTCTTCCATTTTTTAGGGAAGATGCCCTTAGCCAGGAAACTGTTATATAGGTGTAAGAGGAGACCTGGTACGATCTCCACAATCTTCTTAATGATTTCGGGTTCTAAGTAGTCCAGGCCTGGACATTTGTTTCTTTTCTGGGTTGTTATTTGTTGTAGTTCATCCTGTGTGAAGGGTGGCTCTCGAGTGTCCGCTGAGTAAGCTTCATTATCTTTGACAGATGCTAAGTTGCTCTGGCAGTGTTGGCTTTATTGGTTCCGGGAAGATGGCATCCAATATATTGCTTATAGATTGTTGCTACGTGGCGGTATAATCACCTTGTGGTGTTTGGGTGGTTGAGATAACTTCACCCCTGGGAAGTTTATTCGTGACTATCTTGTATACCACTCCCCAGGGTTCGGTGTTCCCTATTGTGTTGACAAAAGCATCCCACTCCTTGCGATTGCTCTTAACGATCGCATTTGTGTACCTGTTTCTGGCTTCTCTATATCTTTCCCTTAAAGCTTGAACCTCATGGGCCGGCCATGTGCGCCTTGCCCATTGGAATTGTTTTCTTCTTTTAATTGTTTCCCGTCTGGGCTGTTCAATTTCCAAGGTCCACCAGGGAACAGCCCCCGAGAACGGGTTTCTTCTTTTTATTGCTACATTGCTGGCTTCTGTTGTTATGTTGGTTACTTTAGTTTGGGTTTTGTTGGGTTCCTCGAGCTGATTTGTCTCAGTTAGGTGTTGGGCCATTGCTGGTACTAGGATTCCCTTAAAACGTTCCCAATTTGCTTTGCGAATGGCATAGTGGCTTTGTATTTGCTTGGATATTGGGGCTCTGTCAAGTGATCTTGCTCATCTGATAGGTAACCACTCTGTGGTCGGACGTTGTCCACGAATCCCGAAGAAGTCAGTCCTTTTTATAGCCCGCCAGGTTCCTAATGGACAGCGTGACGTCGATCGTGGCCTCCCACAGTGTGTTACAGAATGTAGGCAGTTGGTGCGGCCTATTTAGCACCACGATCGGGGAGTTGGAAAGTTATTCGTCTAGTATTTGCCCGTTCCGAGTTCCGCTTCTGTCCGGGGACATCCCCCTATGATTATTTTCTGGTCCGGAAGCATGTCTACCAAGGCTTGAAGGTATCGTGTAGCTGGGGTAATGTCCTCCCCGGTCTACAGTACAGTGCTACTAGGTAGAATTGACCTAGTGGCGTCAATTCGTGGGAACATGCCGCCCATGATGAGCACAGTTGTTTAACTTTCGTTACTGTGTAGTCTGGGTTGCGCACCACTACCGCCGCCCAAGGGGTATCTTTCTCTTCGTGTACTATCTTATATGTGGTTGGGTAACCGCACACCCGTTTAGAGTGGGTGTACGGCTCCTGGAGTATGAGAATGCCTGCACTGATTTCGTCAGCTTATATTCTCAGTTGTTCTGCCACTGCTCTGGCTCTTTGCGCGTTTTGTTGGATGATTTCTATTTTGGATGTATTATATTTCATATTGTTTGCCTCCATAGTCGGTTCTCATTTGGTATTGACCCTTTGCTTTGATACAGAACGGGCAGTTTGGATCTGTGATCGAATGTGTGTATTCCATTTTGGCTGCTTTACAATTGGCGCAGGTTGGGTTCTGTTCCCTGTTAGGGCAAGTTTTGTACCCATGGCCCTTGCCACAGCAGTGGCCGCAGGTAGGCGTTGTCTGAGTACAGGTGTGGGTTGTGTGTCCGAACTTGCAGCACCAGAAGCATTTCGGCACTGCTGCATGTTCCCGGAATCGGTGGTATCCCCATTCTATATATATATTCTGTTGGAGTTTTTCCGTTTGAATACCTTGGTGTTACCGTGCATTTTTCTTGTGCATGCTGGGCTAATTTCCTTAGATTTCTGGTGACAAATTCAAATTATTATATTAGCGCCACCCATTATTTCTAATATATACCCATATATGTATTATAACTGTAAATTGCATGTGTTTTCTGGTCAATTTGCCTGTTTTGCTGGACGAAAAAACCCCAGTTTCTGGCGGAAAATACCTTGCTATCTACGCCTGACCGACTAACTCAGCCACGGAGCGAAAAAAGCCCATTAAAGTTCCTTGCGTCATCGACGGGATTCGAACCCGGGCCTTTTCCACCGGTGTGGGGAGGACGATGACGGTAGCACTGTGCTATCCGCGCAGACGGATTTCTGGTGACAATTTTAGTTGCTAATTGATCAGGCGTTACGTCTTTGTCTACAAAATATATTATAATTGCAGGACGACGCTTTTTTGGCGGCTACGCTGTTAGCCCTAACTTGGCAAGTTTTGGGTTTTCCATTATTGTCTATATATCTTCCTTATTTTCTGTCCTGTGCTTCTTGTTTTTCTTATTGCTTTAATTCTGGTAGTCCTCGTCATCTTTCATCTCTTTCATAAATTTAACCTATAGTTCTTCGCTGGTTTAGCCATTTTCAGTGTTTTCCAGGGCTGTCGGTCTGAGAACCACCAAGTTTGGTGTTTTCAAGATTGGTGGCTTTTTTTTCTTGTTGCCCTTCTAGGTTTGGTTGTGATTGGTTTGAGACATTCCTCAACCCCTGGGAAAATGTGAGGGCACGCCGTTGCATTTGATTTGCCCCACATCGTTGGTAGAGTTGTATCTTAACGTTTGCCTTTTCATTTTCTAGGAAGGTCTCTATTAGCATGGCTTCCATCTTATTGAAAATGTTTGCAATCTGCAATCTAATACCTATTGTAATTTTGTTTGATAGTTCTTTGAAAATATTTTCTAATGCCGTCTCAAAGGCTAGAGATTTTTCATACACTGTGCCTTCAGGAAAAGTACACTGGTGTACAAAAGTTAAGGACCAGTCAGGTTTTCACCTGTAGCTTCTTACAGAAGTGGCCTGGATATGGGAAAAGCATACCAAAGGAATGAGGAAAGAAACAACACCGACACAACAACGGAAACAAAACGGTACAAAGGGACTTTATTCAAAAATGGCAATATAGCACTGGCTGCCATGATACAGATGCATCACTGCCAAAGATGGAACAAAGGGAAGAGGTGGTCCTCAGTAGGAGGAGATATGGCTAGCCCTAATGTTGATGCAGGCTTTGCACCGCCTTTCCATACTTAGAACAATGTTGTTGATAAGTTCTTGGGGGTAACATCGTCCATTCCTCTGTCAGCACCATCTTCAGCTGGTGAACATTTTCTGGTGGGTGTGGACGTGCCGCTAGGTGTCTCCCTAGAGCGTCCCATATATGTTCGATGGGATTTAGATCGCTGGTACGGGCTGGCCAATCCATACGGACGATGTCCTCACTTTCCAAAAGCATATCAGCAGCTGCATTGCGACGGGGTGTGGCGTTGTTATCCATAAACACGAACTCTCGGTCAATGGCACCTCGGAACAGACGCACATGGGGAAGGATTACCTCAGTACAGTAGCGTGCACCGTTTACAGTACCGTCTTCCAGTATCTGGAGTTGTGTACGTCCATCCAAGATAACGCCTCCCTAGACGAGAAAACCTCGACCGCCATATCGATCCCTTTCAGTGATGTTTGTGGGGGTGATACCGTGTACCAACCTCTTACCAGATTAGCTGACGTCCAGAATCGCTGCTGAGACTGAATCTACTCTCATCAATAAATAGTAATTTAAGTAAAGATTTTGTGGTTGTAACCTTTAGAAATAGTGTTGGTCCTTAAGTTTTGCACACCAGTGTAGGATCCAGGAGAACCTCTGGTGGCTTCTCTTCTCCTGGGAAGGAAGTCGACCGAGTACTTTCTGCCTATATTCCTTGTCGATTACAAATTTGTAGAGGTCGCCGTCCAAGGACTGTATGTCTTGCAGCATTTGCACAGGTAGGAACCGACCAGATAACTTTAACCGGTTTGGAATGGCCTTTAGGATTGGGTTAGCCCTGAAGCTCGGGACCGGGATCCTCCATCCGCAGTTAGCCCAGAAATCTGGTACTGAAATAATGACGACCATCAGTTTGATGGCAAAGACGAGTCTGTCTTCTCTCGTGAATGATGGCAGTAAGACGTCTGATGTTGAGAGCTGCCGCCATCTGGGGGGTCCTTGGTGCAGGGAGAAGCGAAATTTCCATATGGCCCACCTCAGTAGACAGAATTCCCCCGCGAAAATCCGTCTAAGATGGGTCGTAGCAGTTGAAGTCCCGATAAACACATGGCTTGATATATCTGCACCCAACAGCCTGGTCATGGACATGCATTAGTTGTTGTTTAATCATCCACTGGAGTCGACAGAACTTTATTTGCAAGTGGTCTATGTGCGGCAGAAAGGAGAGCTTTTGATCAAAAATAAAGCAAAGATCTGTATGTTGTTGTACGGCAGAAATCGCGGATCCTCTTAAAATGAGTTGTACTATTGTTGGACTCCGTTTGAGAGAGAAAGTCAACTGTTTTGACTTCTCAGGATTGATTTGAAGTCCGAAACCGGAGAAGAAGGCTTCAAGGTTCCGGATTTTCTGAAGGATTAAGGTATTGATGTATTCAGCAGTGTCTCCAGGGCTGATGGGAGAACTGATACCATCACCATTGCCGATGGTGTTTACGATAGTAAACACCATCGGCAAAGGTGATGATATCAGTTCGGCCTGTCACAAATGGCACGAGAACAGCTGAGAACAAGATTCCGGTGCGTGTTGATACATTACTCCCGTCACTAGCATTCCAATTACCGGCGAGTTGCTCCACAGTCGCCCTTCTGTTGCCACGTACCATCCGGGAGAGCCGTCGCTGACCTCGAGCATCGATGAGCCGTGGTAATCCAACAAGTCGTCGGCGGTTCGTGGGTTCCCCCTCCTCGGACCACTCTCGATCCGAGGAGGGGGAATTCACGAACTTTAACTTTAACCACTGCTGACTGTGAGCATCCCACCAGCCGTGCCGTTTCGGATATGATCTGACCCAGTCGTCTGGTCATTACAATTTGGCCTTTGTTAACCTCGCTTAAGTCCGCTGTCTTTCCCATCTGAAGAACAAGAGTAACACTGATTAACGGAGCTCAGTATCAGGTATCAGGTGTTTTTAATACCGTGTCCCGACCCGTGCACGCGAAGTAGTTGCTTCGATTTGCATAACGACTCGCTCGTCATATTTTGGCTTATCCGTGTATGTTCAGCTGTGTGCGTATACACACACTAATCACCAAAAATATCTGGACACCCTCCTTGTATTTGTGAAAAATGAGCCGTATGCGCTATCCACGTGTCAGGAATAGGTATAAAAGCAACCGCGACAAAAGTAAGCGGATCAACGAAATACAGTAGATGGTACGGGGTGCTGAGCTTAGCGACGTCTAACAGAAATTCACAGGATGAAATATTAACAATCAATTCGATCAATCTGTCTGTGCCATTGCGGCAAGACAGCAACAACCTACATCAAAGGTGACTAATGTAATCGCCAAAGGAAAATATTTTTTTGTGTTACTGCAGCCGAGAAACGATCGGTAGATCGCAGAAATAAATTAACAAAAACAGACAGAAGAATGGTACGTAAATTCTGCGAGGCGTCATCGAATACTCATGGTTTAGGAACTGATACTAATATAAGAACGATACGTAGGGAGCTGCAGGACATTCGATTTTACGGAAGAGTTGCAGCACACAAATTAACTATCAGAGTACGCAATGCACACTGTCGACGTTTCTGGTATACAACCCATTGTAATTGATCTCTGGGACATTTTAACACTGTGTTATGGAGTGATGAATGAAAGAGTTGCTCCGCGAATTCCTGGGACTTGGAATATTGCTTGTCATTCCTGGAACAAATGCCATGCGATACACTGACATTCTGGACAATTCCGCTCTTCTTAAAGTGTAACAACAGTATGGGAGGGCCCTTTTCTGTCTTGGCAATACAAAATGTGACGTTGCACAGCTTGTTGATTTAAAGGCTATGGGCGTGCAAAAGCTTCATTGGCCTGTCCAGAGCCACAGCTTTAATCCTACTGAACATCTTTCCGACGAATTCGAACATCGACTACAGGCAAGGAGAACACACTCAAATCAGAGGCTGAATTAACCGGTGTGCCGAAGGGAGACTGGACCAAGATGCCCGTCCTGTTATGAAAAATTGGTTCAGAGTCGACGATGCAGTGTGCAATTAAGGCCAAAGTTGGGCCGGCACAAGATTATTAAATATTGTATAAATGTTTCTTTGTAACATGCAGATATCCAGTTACTTTTAGCAATTTTGTGTGTGTGTGTGTGTGTGTGCGTGTGTGTGTGCGTGTGTGTGTGTGTGTGCGTGTGTGTGTGCGCGCGCGCGCAGTATACTGTGTTTGCAACTGCGGGTATTCTTCTGCCGGCTTGCCTATTCTATGGACGAAAAACCTGTTTGAGAGAAAAAGCCAATCATGTTCTCGCCCCAGACAGGCTACATCAGTCATGTTGTAAAAAAAAGCCCATAAATCCTCACGTTACTGACGGGATCCCAATCTCGATCTTTTCCAGCCGGTTTGGGTGGAAGATGCTTATAACCGCTGTGCTACCTGTGAGGACAGGAATTTGATAAACATAGTATTGAAATGCTTGTTGGAAGGCGGAAGAAAGTCATATACTGTAAAATACCGTTACAACGAATTCCATTTTAACTATGAAAATTTTACTGTAATGAAAATATTTTCAGGTGGCGAACGAATTGTCTCGATAGCTGCGCTACAGGTTTTAAATGGTTGCCTACCTCTGTACCTCCGAATCGTTTATTGAGGTTCTTTATATTATCTTATACATGCCATTTCCGTTGACTTTTCAGACATAATTCTTATTATCCACTGCGATCCTAAAACGAAAGAACTCGTTGCTGGAACCACCTAGTCCATCTCTGGCAAGGTCGGCGGTTTCTTCTTCTTCTTCCGAAGATATGGTCACAAAAATATTTATACTGTATACTTTGCTTTACAAAAGTCTGTTCTAAAATGGATCTGTCCAAGTCTCCAAACTTTTTTTTTCTAACTGGCCATGGTTCCCTTCGCGCTAAACTTGCTATGTGTTTAATCTGTCTGATTCTCCCCTCTGTAACTGTGGCAGCCCAGAAGACTAGCAGCATGTTCTTTTCACCTGTCCATATTACTTGGATCTTCATCAGCCTCTGTGTGCTGTGTGTTAAGCATTTCCTCTAGGCAATGAGTCATCTCTCTCTTGGACTCCAAAGAAAAATTTAATCTTCTACAAGATTTTGCACATAAAGCCTTCACCAGAAATGAACAACTCACCACTAGTGCTTCAATTCCGGGAACTACTCCTATTCCGGTTTGCGCCTTCAGTTTAGACCATCGCAACCATAGCTTCCATTTCTGATACCACCATCGTCACTGTCACCGTCTTTAGCTCAAGTACCATCTTTGCTACCACCTTCGACTTGGGCAATTCCTAATCTTGCTTGTACAATGTTTTCCTGTCTTATATCTCCTTCTGGCCTCGAACCGTCCTGAGGCAGAATCAACTGCTGACGCAGGTTATCCTGTGTGAAATCTTTATCTTTTTTCTCTATCCCATTTTAATTCATGCTTTTACTTTTGTCCGTCTATAAAGTGTTTACATTTTTTACTTTTCATTCTTTCTCCTCCTCCTCCTCCTCCTCCTCCTCCTCCTCTTTCTTCTGCTATTCTTTCCTCTACTGTGTTTGTCTTTGCTAGCACCAGCCTAGCACTGGCTGGTGCCAGCAAGGACAAACTTTTCAATTCCTTTATTTTTATAATTTTTATTACTTTATTATTGATTTTATTTGCTAATTTTTGAATGTTTTGGACATTTAGTACGTGGCATTCGAGGTTTGCAGCTGTTCGAGCTCAACTGTAGCCCGCCTCCTGGTGGCGTAGACGGTTATCAGGAGGACGCATCTTCCTGGTAGAAAAGTGACCAGAAACAACTAAACAACACATGCAACAGCACAAACCTAGCACTGCACACATATCTGGCCTTTTTTGCAGAGTTTTTGTATCATCACAGCGTACCACGACAGAGTTTAACTAGTTAGGGTCCCCAATACATAAGATACAAAACATGTCTATGTGCCGAACGACTTTCCCCTATTATTAATGATTTATAAGTTCCGTTTGAACGAAAGAGTTCTGAGAAAAAATTGAGTACAATGAATTATTCTGAAAGTCGTTGCAATGCATAAATAAGTATTTGTTTTTACAAGAAAAGAGCCTTTATGCTAAAATATTTAATGGATTGTTAGAGCAGGAACGAATAACCACTAGTTTGGTTTGTCAGTCGTGTCCGAAATTCGTTACTTGGAATGACTAGGAGAGGAATAAAGGAACTACAATAGCATACGCGCAAAAGAAAAACAGAAAAAGCAAAATATTCCGTATCACCCTTTACATTTTCCACATTCTTCAGTGATTGTGCTTGAATCAAGTTCAGTTTGTTTTTATCGCTGCGATACACAACTGTATGGCGTATAGGCGCATTTTTACTTCAAATAAAATCGGATTACGTGTGACGACGCGATCTGTCAGATTAGCAATTTGTGTAATGCAATTTCCTTCTTCCATTCTTTCTTTCTTTTTTTCTTTCAAGAAAAAATAATGAAAATTGTCAAATCGAAGAAAATATACAAAGGCAGATATGGGAGCATAGCAGAGAAGCCTCATAATTTCAAGTCTTTCGCTCTAGAAACATACCCGTAAGGTTGTTTATTCATCCAGAAAAAAAAAAAAAAAAAGTTACGAATAGTAAGCTTATTCAGCTTAGAGCATTCCAGAAATCACACATCTCCGGTTACACTAGTTGAATCTTCGTATTAATGCGAAAACAAGAAAAAACAAATATTAAAAAAAAAAAAAAAGATGTATTAATGCATGAAAAGTAAAGTTAAATTAATATTATTTAGCTTTACTTTTCATTTGTTATATTATATCACGCTGTATTTCTTATAAATAAAATATGCCTTTCAAAACGATCTGTGTACAAATATTTGTACTTTAACAGTGTGTATGTTGTCATTTTATTTAATTATGATTGATTTTTAAAATCTGTATTTGAGTAAACTAAAACAGAAATTATGTATCTGAAGTGCAGCAGAACTTATGTGAATAAATGGTTTTTTTAAGAAAAATTTCACGAAAATTTTGAAAGAAACATATCTGATGAAAACTTCATTCGAGTTAGTTTTCTTTTTATTTTGAAAATCAGCGAAAATAATTCATTACTTTTGGTATGTATGATCCGATATATTTTATACTTTAAATATTACTTTAGCAAGTTTCAAGATTAAATTCATCCTTCAAAATGCGGTAAAGCTGATAAAATTTTTATTCATTAAATCAAATAAAAAAATTCTTAACAAAATGTTTCATTGTATCGCAGACCGGAAGATGACATGGTATTTCTGCCCCTGTGAGAAAATTAGATTACGCTCTCTCTCTCTCTCTCGCTCTATTATCCTTTTAACCATTCTTCTTTTCATTTGTACAAACATACCCACGATATATGTAATGACAATGGACGACTGTCTGATACGTTAAATGTAATTTTAATGAAAGGAAGCTTTATGTCAGTAATCCAATTTGAATAAGTGCTTCAGAAGTGTTTAAATTATCACTTAATGTTCTGTACAGGTTCGACTGTGACTTGGAAACGTAGACTGCTTGTATATTTGTCTAGGTTTGAAGGTAAGCGAAGCACGTGACAATCTGTCTTTACTGAGGAAAGCCAGTAATTATCGTAATTTTAAAAAAAATAAGACAAAACAGCGAATATCGGAAAAAGTAAGGTCTGCTTGGGTTACTTATATAAAATAAGAAAATTCATTTATTTATTTAGTAGACAATGAGAAGCACTGAAGTGCGCTTCATGTTCAGTCTTTCACAATTTAGTAGCCATGCCGTGAACATGTACGCAGCGATTTCACTTGTCGTATGAGACATTTCAGTGTCTATCAGCATAGACACCAGACCTGACTCCTCAGGGCAAAGTATGGGCAACGGAGGCTCCATTAGGCGCCCAACGGCTAAAAGAACATAGAAACAACATAACATGACATTACACGACAGAACAACACATTTACACTTTTTGTAAAAATCTCTGGTCTTTACAGAGTTCTGTGTTACACAGAGTACACAAAGCGGAGATGGGGGTGGGGGGTGGAAACCCCTAGTGCCGTTAGACAACGAACACTTTGCCTATCAGCATTACCGCAATGCCGCCAGAGGTTGCATATGCCTTACGGAATTCTGGCACCATTTTCACAAGTGACCTCTTGCTCGCGGTTCATTTTTTAATAACTTCTTTTATAAGGGATAATGTTGCGTCTGGAGCACTGTTATATTTCCATGCACTTGATTTCAGTGCACGCCATATTTATTTCCTATTTTTATACCTTTGAATATTTGCGCACCGTTCAATGATTTTTTCCGTTGCCCATTTCAATCGTAACTTCTGAGCAAACTCGGTTGCCGATTTAATATCAAGAGCTTGTTCCAAAGTACTTAGAGAGATGTGTTGCTAATATACGGAGATGGGATGAATCAAGCACAACGCCATTTCGACATCCTTCTGAAGCCATAAATTACATTTCAATATATATAAAAAAAAAAAATCTCCCTGCAACACCCAAAAAAGTTAACGAGTCAAAGAAACAGAATGCACTCACTTAAGGAAAATATGCAGCATCAATAAATGATGTTTGAAATTGATTTTTAAAGAAAAGAATTTCTATAGAAATGTGAAGAGTTTTTTCTGCACAACTGAGGTAGGTATTGATAGATACGTCGAGAACGTTCAGCACAGGCGAAAAACAAACATTGCAAGGCGTACTAAAATCCTCAGATTTAGTACGCCTTGTAATGTTTCAACTAAGAATTCAAATCATCACATGTGCTATTCTTAACAATGTTGTCTTTATCAGGCGAACTTTTATTAAAGTTTATTCTCTTTTTAAAGTTACGCTGTTCTTGTCTTTCTAGTGAAGTCTTCCCAGTGGCTTTTTTTTCGAGACATTCGTCTTTCCCCTCTAACATGTTCTCTATACATTTAATTTTTTTTTTTTAGTTGGCATCACTTCTCAACTTCAAACTTATTTCATTAGAGTAACAGTAAATGGGCATTCTTTTGTTTATCAAGCCCTTTGCTCAGATGCGAACTCTCAGGGAGCTCGTGCAGCGGAGAAACTCTGCAACAGAAACGCACTAACCGGGACCTGTGAGGATGATTCGGACCTCATTCGTAATTGGCATTAAGCTATCAGTGTTGTTAATTATAACTGCGATTATCCAAAAAATCCAGTAGCATATCTACAGAAAATCAGCTTCATTGCAAGAAATGCGGAATTACAACAAAAAATACTTGATTCACGTGTTTAGTCCTCCGTGACATTATAATGGATTGGCCACTTGCCACTCGTTTGGAGAGGTCTGGCTTTAAATCTGGTTAGAGATTGGAGGAATTTAAGAGCCTCTTCAATTGTGACTGTAGTTAACCTATCTCGGCAGAGAAGGAAAGGATTTCTCCGTGGGTTTTTCAGCCATCACAACATGAAAACTGACTCGTGAACGCACGACTGTGCATACATAATAAGAGGAGAACTTGAAAAGTTTGTGGCCTGAATATGTGAAGGGATTATTTGAGGAGTCTGATAACATGTTACTTTTCAACATAGTCCCCTTAGGAGTCAGTGTACTTTTGCCACCGATGCTGCAATGCCGTCATTCCAACTGCGAAGAAAGTTTTCTCTTGTGCCTCCAGGAATGTATCCACTGCAGCAATGACGTCACTGTAGGTAGGAAACGGATGCTACCCAAGTACTTTTCAAATTAGGAAATAAGTGAAAGTCCGACGGTGCTAGATCTGATGAATATGGGAGATGTTCCAAGATTTCAAAGCCGTACTCATGCAGTGCAATTACAGCAATAACAGATTTGTGATCTGATGTGATCAGCAACACTCCATCAGCATCCCAAAAAAATCGATGCCATCACCTTGTCAGTCGAAGGAATCGACTTGGCTTTCTTTGAGGGGGAGAAGAGTTATGTTTCCACTGTTTGTACTGCACCTTTGTCTCTGTCTGAAAGTGATGAACCCATATGTCATCCATGGCCACAAGCCTTCCACGGAAATTTGCTGAATCCGCTTGAAAACAATGCACATTTTCGCTTGACTTGACAACAGTTGTGCGTTTTTGATCTGCTGTCGGCAACTTGGGATCCACCGTTCCAACAACTTTTTCATAGCGAGAACCTCTGTTATTATGTAGTACACACGTTCATGTGAGATTCCCAAGCCGTTCACAATGCACTGAATTGTCAATCGTCGATCACTCATCATCAGATCATGCACATTATTAATAACTTCTGGAGTAATGGACGTTGCAAGTCTTCCACAGAATGGTCATCCTCCAGGCTCTTTCTCCGTCGTTTAAATTCTGATATTCACTACTTAAGCATGGAATAGGACGGGTATCTCCCCCAATGTTGTAACCTGAACGGAACGAAATGATGTTCCTCTTACGTTCCGCCTATGTAAATATCTTAAAGATGAATAACGCGGATAACTCATTTACCAAAACACAATGGACAAATTGACTGCCAAGTACATAAGAAATTTCGTCCAATAATGGCCATGCAATATATTGCTAACAATAACATTTACGTTTATCAAAATACATTATTTGCATAAGTTGCCGTACACATTACTGGTTAAACAAAGGATGGGGACCAACAAACACTTATTGGATACACGATGGAGATGAGAGTAACAAGAACTGTAGGCATCGCACCTAGAATAATGACAGGAGGTACCACGGAAGAAGGTCATGTATTTTACGTAAATATTTATCACATCATTTATTGCGTCTATTTACAATGCTGATAGACAGAGTAGATAAAAATACAGTACAGACGGACGTATGTAATGTATATGCATACTTATAACTTATTCACATACACATTACATACCTCGAAATACCATATATCACAGTCATCATTAGTTGCAAAACACGATTCTTAACATATTTATGTGATAGAAAATTACAATAGAAATCAATACTGTATCTAAATGGTGCATACATTAAAAACCACGTTTGAAGCAAAGCATTGAGATGAGTTTAGAGTTGTGTAATGCAATATTTTGGAGGAAGAGGATCAAAAGAAATGATGTACAGTATGCACAAAGGGTAATGAACCTGAGAAACCTAATCACGGACCACAATACAGTATTTGTAATTAAATTTTCAGATCAGAAGGGAAAAATATGAGGGAACGAGGGCTGAGAAAAGACAGTGAAGAATCAATGAGATTTTTCACTGACTTGTGACACAGTTAAATAGTATGATGATACAATTAACTCCGTAACTGTCTCTTCGTACCTTCAGTGGCTGAAGTTTAAATTATTGCATGGTGAAAAACAGTGGATTCTGTGAAAAAGTAATTTTATTCAAGAAGTATTAGAACGGAACCGTCTGAAGAAATACCATGATTCGCTCTCTTATACTCGGCGGCTTACATATTTTTAGAAAAAATGATAAATATTTATCTCGAAAGTAAATAAAGATTTTATTGTTCATAAATAAAAATGACACAAATTCTTAAACAATGGAAAACATACACATGATAAAGGCTCCCTAAAAAACTGGCAACCTTGGACCACTAATACTAAATGGACCTGGTTCATTTAGTATTAGTAACAGTAAACAACGAAACAAAGCAGTCTTATAATATATATACCCCCGTGGGTAACACAATTGGTAGAATCACCGTCCTCAGGACCACAACACGAAGTGGAAAAGACCCGAGTTCGAATCCCGTCGATAACGTGAGGTAATTTTATGGGCCCTTTTTCACAACGTGCTGAGTTAGCAGGTGTGAGCAGTGGCTGGTGGTTAGCCGGCCACTGCTGCTGATAATGCTGAAGTATAGCTGTTGCTAACTGAAATGAATCACAGAATACAATCTGAGGAATATTTTGTTTCTTTCTTTAGAAAAGACTGAGACATGGCGAAAACCCTAGTTATCATGGTAACTAACAATAAACTAATTACCACAGCAACAAATACAAATAAAACAGTTTATAAATTTTAAAAATTTGAATTGAAACGGAAAGAAATATTTGTCCTTACTTACCGTCTTCACTGGTGCTGCTGTCATCTTCCACCTCCGGGTCGTAATCCGAACATTCTGTACTACTGGGTGAACTTGTAATGTCAGGATCACTAGGTGGAAGGTCAGGGTTTGCTTCTACTGCCGCCTCACCTTGTAACTTGTGATAATTCATCTTGCCTCCGCGTCGACTGTCGGAGAAGGTAATACGAGACAACGGTCCCCCTGAGGCGCGAGGAGCGAGACATTTGTCAATGGTAGAGGCAAACTCCCGAAGACTGAATCCCTGAAGAGGCGGACCTAATTTGTAAACGACAACAGCAGAATTCGTTCAGCATTCGGAAAGGTTTATGAAATACAGGTAATATTATTAAGACGATTTGAACTGAAATTACTGCAATATCCATTCTATGTCGAATGACGTTACGACAGACTATGACGTTATAACTATGCGTACGTCATAAACATGGAACGAAAATCGCACGATAACTAATGAAATGTATTAGAAGCATTTGTTAGTATAATGTAATCCCGTTAGAGATGTTATCATCCCACATAAACGCTTGTGCACTCGTAGACTACAGGTACCGACCCGCCACAGCACTTTCGAAGCGAAGCAAAATACAAATCCTACATACTTATCAGCCTTTATTTTGTATTATATTACAGAAGGATATAAAAAGGCACTTTTGTATTTACAGAACTACAATAACACGTGATATCTCTCTCTCTCTCTCTCTCACACGCCAAATAGCTATTATAGGACAGCTCTTAGGAAACAAATTGCATTTCTCTTATCTGCACAGGAATCAGATAGTTAATCTAACAAATATACTATTATCACTTCCTGATTCGTTCATCCACTAAGAGTTACTTATTACTTAACTGAATCATTCGGTTGGCCAGCATTACATAGCCAGTTGAGTGAATTCACATTAACTCAGATATAGATTAAGGAGACCTAGCGGGAAAAAAAAACGCCAGGGTAAAAGTCATTTTGCTGCTTTTTCATATTTAGTGAAATAAAGTTACTAGGAATCCAAGTTGGAAAACTATCTCAGTGTGAAGATAAAAGAGATTTGGAAACAAACAGTTAACATTTATATATATTTGTATAATATTTATTTTAAATTAACTGAAGACAAGGATCAGAGTTAAAAACTAAAGAAGACAGAGGTCTAAGCCCGTGACTGCTGAATACGGTGCTGTTTCTTGTATTCTGTCTATATTATGAACTCCTCCCATTTGGTCGTCCCGGAGTATAAACAGAAAATTTATTTTATTTTTATTCAACGGTCTGGAGCTCGTCGGCGGAAAATACAAGTTGCTGTTGTCGTTGTATTAGGGTTTTAGGAGCATCAGCAACTAAGGCCACATTGCTCTGTGCATATTGTCTGTAAATTGCATGTATTCTAAGGTCGATTTTCTGTTTGCTGGACGAAAATCCTGAGTTTCCGGGAGAAAAAAACCCATGCTACCCTCGCCTGAGACCGACTAACTTAGCCATGTTATGGAACATGCAAGTAAAACTTCAGCCATTATCAACCCACTGCAGGATGGAAGCCTCCTCAACAGTTCATGCTGAGGGAAATGGATGGATCATAATCTGCCACGCTGGTCCAGTGCGAGTTGACAGATCGACCATATTTAGCAGTTAGGGGCTTGAACCCCGGTCTACTCAAAGAGCGTGTGATATTGCACACCCGCTCCTGACCACTCGGCTATGGAGGTCTAAATACGAGTATGTTTGAATTTAGTATAATTCATATGATGGACCTTAATGGTTGTCAAATGAAGGCCTAAATGGTTGTCAAATGAACTAATGAGACTCGTGGCAGAGAAAAAAATGCATGGGATGCATATAAATTATCAGGCGACACAGAAGCCTATGATATATATAAGCTAGTCCCTAATCAAGTCACAAAGGAGGTTAGGCAGGCGAAGGCAGATTAAGAGAAATCTTTGGAAAAGGATGCTAAGAAAAACAGCAAGGATTTCTTTACTTATATAAACTCTAAAAGGAAGGGGATGAATCTGATTGGTCCACTTGATATCGATGTTTCGACTGTTGATGATCCTGCTCAGATAGCAAACAAACTGAATGAGTATTTTGCATCTACATTCACACATGAGGAGTTATTAAGGTTTGAAAATGCCACAAGGTTATCAAATTGTAACAGGGTGCTTAATGATTTTATAATAACTGAGAACAAAGTGGGAGAGAAATTGTTGAAGTTAAACATAAGAAAGGCACCTGGGGTGAATGGGACTATCTAGTTATATTAAAGGAGGCGGCAAAGGAAGTAAGCAATCCTTAGTCATAATTATGAGAGCATCCTTGGACTTAGGGGAGGTCTCCACGGACTGGAGATGTGCAAATATGTTCCCAATTCACAAAGGGGGATCGAAGGGTGCCACGAGTAATTACAGACCAGTTAGTTTAACTTCTGTTCCGGGTTAAATAATGGAGTCACTGGTTAAAGATGCATTGCAGGATCATCTAGACAAGACTGCAGCAATAATTCAGACACATCATGGGTTTGTTAAGGGAAAGTCTTGTCTGACAAATTTGATTGGTTATTATGATCTGGTTACAAAGGAACTGAATGCAAAAAATAATTTTGATATCATATACTTGGATTTTAGGAAAGCTTTTGACACTGTTGCGCATGGAAGACTATTGTACAAATTGGAGCAGAATGTTATTAACGGTAAGTTGCTACAATGGACAAAATGATGCTTGAGTGGGAGAAGACGGAGGGTGGTAATCAATGGATGCTACTCTTCGTGGACTAATGTTATTAGTGGAGTCCCATAGGGTTCCGTGTTGGGTCCTCTATTGTTTTGTATATTTATCAATGATATTGATGAAAGTATATCAGGCTTAGTGTCGAAGTTTGCAGATGATACAAAGGTTGGAAGGGTTGTTGATGACAGTAATGGCAGTGTGTTACTGCAACAGGATCTAGAAATTTTGGGCAGATGGGCTGAGAAGTGGCAACTGAAGCTTAACATTGAAAAATGCAAAGTACTGCATATGAGTAGAAGTAACTCCAGAGAAACGAACCAATTGTGTGGTACTACACTTAAGGAGGTAGAAAATGAAAAAGACCTGGGAGTAATTGTGCAGTCAGATATAAAGTTTTCTGAGCAATGCAGACAGGCTGCCAGGGCAGGTCGTGGGGTGTTGTCAATGATATACAGGAATTTTGTTAGCAGGGAAAAGGAGGTGGTTGTCCCTCTGTATAAGGCAATGGTCAGGCCACGCCTTGAGTACTGCGTGCAGGTCTGGAGGCCTCATTTTAGGAAAGATTTGTTTGAGCGTGTACAGAGAAGGGCAATAAGATTGATGTGGGGAATGAAGGGATCCTCTTACCAGGAGAGGCTTAAGTTCTTCAAATTGCAGCAGCTGGAGACTAGGCACCTGCGAGGTGATCTGATTGAGGTGTATAAGGCCTTGAATGGGTTGAGCACGCTGAATTCTGATGGTATTCTTCCACTTGTTCAGATTACGAACCTAAGGGGGCATAAATTGAAATTGAGGAAGGACAGATGTAGAATAGATGTGCGGAAATTTGCCTTTAGCCAGTGTGTGGTTAATTGCTGGAACAAACTTCCATATGTCGTTGTGGAAGTTGATAGGTTAAATAAATTTAAGGAGGAACTGGACAAACATTTAGAGGGGATTGTTTTGTAATGTTTTTTTTTTTTTTTTTGGCTGATGCTGCATAAGCTCATACGCTTTCTTTCTTGCATTACATGCCACTACTAGTACTACTTATAAAATGTAAAATGGCAAACATATTTGAGGAATATTTTCGTTTATTTTTTATTTATTTTCACACTTTTTTACCACCCGGGCGCAGTTCTTCACCCACTCGCCTAATAAGCTAACAAATCACATGAGAAAATAACGCCAAGATGGAAAATTCTTCATATTAATAGCAAGTCAATGTATAACACTGATAAATAAAAACGCATGGCTGAAATTTAACCGTCAGGATATCTAAAGACAAAGTAATACCTTTATATATACATATGAAAAATGTTCATTTCCTCGGCCTCTTTTAGAGATATCATTTATAGTCATTGCTTCACAGCTACCTTTGGGAAGATAACGTTATTAAAAAAAATCGTTCGGTTCCATTTTGCACAGTGATTGTTACATTTTGTGCCCTACAGCAGAAGTGAGATTGATTCTATCAAGCACACACTGTTGGCCGTATTCCAACGAGTATCAAACGGCTAGCTATCAGTGGCATCACGTTCCCTACAAAGAAATATACTCAGTAAGGTGTAGAAGACATCTGCATTATATGCGCGATACAAGAATTGTTCCCAAAGGGCAAAATAGATTTGCAAAAGCTATATGCTAACTTTATTTCCAGACATGTCTCGAATATCTATGGAGAAGGTCAAGGGGAACTTCTGCTATTGATTTCTGTCTAGTCTCTATCTAAATGCTACACGTCGAATATGGAGGAGGATGGGCCTGTTTCAGTCGACTCAAAACAATTTTTAAACAGACAAAATCCAGTATTCTGTTCAGAAATCATCGCGTAACGTTTGCTTATTTTTTCCACTTCGAAACCAAGTTTAATCTGATTCAGACTTAATCAAGTGCCTCAAGAAAAAAACGAACTGCATCAATCCAAAGCGAACAAAGAAAGGACGTCGACCTCCAGATGCACAACTAAGATCAATAGAATAAGAGCTTGAAGTTAGCCCACAAATCCTTCAAAGCCCACTAAGCAAAACGCAGAAACTTTGTACGGTAGAAGCATTATCATTTTGTTCTAGATAGCCTTTATAGCAGGCTTTTACCATTTATACCAAGTTGCAAGAGGTTTTCAACCTTGCCTTGTTTTCTCTCTTCAGCTGTGAGCACTGTCCTATTTATTTATTAATTTATTTTTTACTATAAATGAAAAAACCTTGTTACATAATGATGCAATATATATTTCGTTAACAAATTCACAATTTTCGACATTGGGATACAAAAGCAAATTTTTCTGTCTATAGTCTACATAAAATATAGGATTATCCACTTAAAATGTAATATAGGATTTAATTAAAACTGTTACAGAATATGCAGGAAATGTTCACTTTGCTCATGTAGGCATGTATTCACTCTTTTCATATGTCTGATGCTTCTCAATACCGAATATAAATAGTGGTACAAATGCAATTATCAATCTTTAGCTTCAGTTCAACCAGAGTATGTGGATTTTTGACGCTAGAGTATCCTTATTTGTGCATCCCACAAATGAAACCAGGGGAGGACAAAATAAACACATGTTCATCTTGGGAAAACCTATGGTATGTTGTACTGCTGTCAATGAAACTGCCTTTTGATATTTATCTAAAAATATCCCATTCCATATCCGATGATATAATTTGCTCTGTTGCCATAGTTACCTCCGTACACACCATTTATCAGTGGGTTACAAGACAACCCTGAATTATTCATTAATTATAAACTAATCATTTGACAAAATATCTTGTGTAAAAAAAGGAATGCTTTATAATTAGTTATATGGCGTATCAAGCATAATGTTCATTGATGCTTCTCTTTCATGCTTGGTAATCATTAATTAAGAAACTAGAGAAATTTAATTAATACGATTGATGGATGTTCGACATTGAATTATTGTATATTAATGCTGATAAAATATTCCTTTTAGCAACCTGCTTCACAGCAAGTATCCCACCTTTCTTGGGGGGGGAGGACTTTAAAAGCTCTATCACCTGATTGGTCTCGATTTTGCGGTGTTCGTAAGTTCGCAATATGCTATTTCATCGGTAAGGTAATGTAAATCCAAGTCATGTAGAGCTACCAAGTATATTAACTCTACTTTTTATACTCGTTAATAATTCACAATCATCAGTTTAATCCTTACGCAACCTCATAATGCGCAAATTTGCTAAGTTATCTTAAATTTATGATTTCATTTCACCACTAAAACTTGGAAGACATTTTATTCATTACAACAAACTGATGGGAGAAAGCGTACTGCAAGAGAACACAAGTAGAGAAGTAAGAACGTGCATTTAGCACAGGTTCACCAATAAACTCGCAGTTATTTGCTGACGAATTAAGGTAGCACAGGGAGAGAATCAGATGGAGTTGATGGCCCATACCGTAAAAAGTTCTCATCAAAGTTACTGTGGCGGGTTGAGAGAGATTATCGTAGTCAGCCGGGAAACACTAAAGGCAAATAAGTAAGCCTGAAATTAATAGTAGAGATTAGTTGTTATAAGATGTTGTTAGGCATCGTTTTGTTTGAATTAGGTAAACGAAGCTTTCTTGACAGAGCCATATTTCCATCGAAGCATAACTATATAATTCGATGAGGAAATAAGAAATTCTTCTCAAGAATGCATTCGGCAATAACCTCATTAGCCAGTATACTAATAATAAATGGACTCCGCGAAGGTCCGATTTAAATTCCTGAGACCATGCCTATGTGACTTCTTGAAAGACCGTGTTTACAAAATCACGCCTACGAATTCATTCGCAATGAAACAGGCAATTAGAAGAAACAGTTTCGATATTCATCCAGAGCTTCAATAACCCCGTGATTAGAGACTCTGTTGCGAAATAAAACACTCATGCCCCGTATGATTAAAATATTTATTGAAATGCCACAATAAAATTCAAACCGGCAGTACAAAATTGGCAACGTTTTAAGATTCCTCTGAATCTCGTTGGTGAGACGGTTTCAATTAATATTTTATCATAGTACGTAGTACGAGAATTTTATTTTACAATAGATTCTTTAAGGTGACTAACCAACCATGTATCGTTCCTCTTTCGACAAACCCTGTAAGTAATTTTGCTTCTCGACTAACATATATAATTAAAAATGAAAATGGCCATAACAAACAGCAGAAGCGAAGCATTGCCCCAAACAGATTTTGCAATATTCCCTTGGTGTAATAAATGAATGGAATTTTTTATAAACATCATTTTATAAATATACATTTATAAAAATTTAATTCACCTTCAGAAGTTATTTTACGTACACCCTGTACTTTTATTTTTTAACAATGTGTTTTCTGTTATTTGAACATTTTAAACTAAAAGTGTGGTTTAATGAAAGTCATTTGCCTTTTCCCAAGTTGGAGGAAAATAAAACTTCGCACTACTGAAACAACAGAAATTTCATAAATATTGGAACGTAGTACATGTCTTATGAGGTATAATCCAGGTCAACGTAAGCGGAGCTTTAAAAGAAAGGCAACCAAGCTATGAAGAAAGAAGACTTCAGACAGACAAATGAAAAACGAAATAATAAAACCAGAGGGCAATTCTGAAAACAATCAGAGCTCTTTGGGCAAACCATCACTAGTTGTGATTATCCTGCAGCTAACTTCATAGGTTTTGCTGCACTTACCCTACAGAATGTTGATCATGAATAACTTTTAGGATTTAATACGGTATTTAGCTTTACGTCAATTTAAATATCACGCGTAGGCAATCTGCACAGAAAAAAATTTCGCTGGTGTAAAGTTTTCCTGCCTGGGCTATGTTAACGTCTCCTAATTTCTAAGTTCTCATTATTATTTATTATAATCCATATGCACTGAAGATGGCTGAAACGTCTGCCGTAATATAATTCATTATTTTATACAAGTTAAATTATACGAGGGAAAGTAATTTAAGAACAATATTTTTATAGTCTAAATTTAAATTAAGCACTGCCAGTGTAATTTAGGAACTAGTACCAATTCTTCCACTAAAGACACGTTGGCTCTCCTCTATGTGTAGGGAAAGAGGCACGACAGCAGCAGCAGAGAAAACATGGTGTAACGGTGAGTGCGTCTAATATAGCGCAACACGGTGCATTAAACTTTTTATACTCGAGGGCAGAAATCCATCCATGTAGGGAAAAGATGTATGCCAACAACTGTATGCCACATCCACGACTGTACGAATGAGTTTTTGTTCCCCCTAAATCGTTACTGGGATGGAAGGAAAAACTTCAGATTGACAAGGACAAGATCATATAGTTTCACAGAAGGAAATATTATCTTGGGAGACAACGGCATCAGTGCCGATTGGTATACCGCAGTTGACGATACGGAGAGTGAACAGGATATCAGCTGCCTATCATCCATGACAGAATGCAGTACAGGAAGGTCTGCTCGAAATGGATTCCCACGTGTCCTAACAATGAACAGAAACGTTTGCGAATGAGACTGTCTTATAGCGAAACTGAAAAGGGCCAAAAAAAACTAAAGTGAATTCTTGGATCGAGTAATGAATGTGAACTGGAGAGAGAAAGCCATGAGCGGCGGAAACATCATCAGGGCAGAAAAAAATTGAAGACTTCAGCAAGCTCTGCAAAGGTTACACTCATGCTGTTCTTCTACTCACTACTGCCGCTCGAGCAGAAGAGAAATAGTCCATTTACAAAATTACACATGAATCCTTAAAATTGATCTGTGATGTGCCATCAGAAACCAAAGACCAGGATGTTTGACTGATGGTGCTATTCTGTTATAGGGAACTACGCAAACATACACTATTCCGTACCCTCGCGGATAGCACAGTGATTATAATAACCGTCTTCCCAAACCGTGTTAACCGTCTGACGAATCCCGCAATTAGGGGAGGAATTTATACGTTTTTTTTTTTCACAACGTGGCGGAGTTAGGTCTCAGTAGAGGGTTACATGGTTTTCGTCCAACAAACCGACCGAAGAATGCACACAATTACATAATATATTGATGCCTCATAATATTAGTTTGCTTTTTAACCTAATTTAACATAATGCTGCTTCACATACTATGGGAAACTTCCAGAAACTGCATTGGGATTTGATTGAGCATCCTTCTTCCGTACAGTACGAAATTGTCGCCTTGCGATTTTCATGTTTAGAAGACGGAAAGATAATCTAGCGGTACGATTCCGCAGGATAGTACGAAGTGAAGGAAGCCATCACACAATGGTGCGTGACAAGTACACGGGGTGTAGGCTAAAAATTCTGGTGTGCAGACAGAATAAACGCCTAAACCGTGGTTGTTTCTG
Source organism: Mastigoproctus giganteus (assembly GCF_048544385.1). Lineage (NCBI taxonomy): Eukaryota > Metazoa > Arthropoda > Arachnida > Uropygi > Thelyphonidae > Mastigoproctus > Mastigoproctus giganteus. Next base: position 97,952,533 of record NC_143576.1, on the reverse strand, counting down.
GAAAATAAAGCACCAGTTATTCGTGAAAAAAAAATTCCGTTATCACTTTACACAGTCTTAAATTAAATATTGAGTATTATATTTTATCTTCTTTCACCTCTGAGAGTAACTTTCCTAAGTCACTTTCATAAACGATTCATCGTAATGGAGAAGGAAAGCATATGGAAAATGGGATATTTGGATGTTCTCACAATTCGAATAAATAGCATCAATGCACTCGTTAAAACCTATCTCAGCGGTCACCATAAAAATACTGGGCAGACTTTGTCTATGTTTTCTCCTTCTCTTTGGTGCACATATGCGGTGTTTTTCATTTTTTTATTTTTTATCTCTCTCTTTTAACTTTAAGACTATTCAATGTACCACTAACACGGCTCCATAATTTGAATATCCGGAAAAATCACGGATCGTGTGTATCGCATATTCTATACCTACAGATTTAAATATTACGCATTGGAACCTGAAGAATAATAAATTAATGAACTTCGCAGACGCAACTCGTCAGCTATATTAGAAATGTTCTTGTTTTGCACCATTTTGTCAAAAAAAAAAAAAAAAAAAAAAAAAACACAGGACAATTTCTACCTTGGTTTTCAACAAAAGATAATTACGCCGCAGTTAATAGGTGAGGTGAAGCCAGAAGAAATCCCGAAAGACCGCCACTTGCAAAAATTACCTTACTCCATCCTCACTATAAAAAAAAAAAAAAAAATCCTCACCATAACTATTCCGTAATAATCTGCTGCCATCAGTCACTGTTAGCGCAGGCTTCGACAATGAAGTCGGCTGTGACTGGCCATGTACCGATCTGGCATGACGCCAACCTGCGGTTGTTTTTATCATCCTGTCTGCCACAGTAGTTAAACAAAAGCTCCACCTTTCCTTTTCATGCCCAAGCTTACAAAAGGAAAAGTAACAGAAGGCAAAAACGAATAGGAGTGACGACAGTAAAATATAAAAATCATCTAGAAAATATTTTTTTTTCGTTCTTGGCGTTCTTGTATTCCGAAAGGAAAGAAAGTACTGAAGTGGTGCAATACGCCATAAGGAGACTTGGAGATATGGGCCATTTAAAATGTCTTTAGCGCGTCGATAAGTACACATATAAAACTGGCCTCTTAAACTCAAGTTGCAACCTCTTCAACATGTTAACAGTCGCTCTCGTTCAAAAGCATTATAGTAGACGCGTAGTAGAGGAGAGTAATGGGGGCAACAATATTGCTAAAATTTATGGCAACCATATAATCACTGCTTTGGGTTCGAGTACATGGGTACGAAGACGTGCATAGGCAATAATATATGAATGTTTCAATCATTTCTGAACAATTAGACTCTGAACATCAAATGTTCTTAGTATTGGAAAACATGATGTAAGGAAGCAAAGCTTATATTACACCAGACAAAAAAAAAAAAAAAAAAAAAAAAAGTAAAATTACTCTAATAATTTATATAAACCTTTAAACTTTAAATTTATTAAAACCACTCACTTCCATAACACTTGGTGGAAGTCTATTACAACAATCAATTAAATGCAAATTTCCGCACATAAATTCTGCAACCATCCTTTTACAATTTACTGGTGAATTGCCCATCGCGTGAAGTCTACTTCGCGCGAACAATAAAACCTTTTATCACACGACTACCAAGTTCACAGCGGAAGGAATTCATTCGGTGGAGCTCACGTCATCGCAAATCATTCAAATTGGTTTTTTTTTTTTTTTTTTCTGATCGCGAACTATATGATATAGAAGAATTGATTAATCTTCTTGTCAATGAAAGAGCATTGTTGGGATAAAAAAAAAAAAAGAAGAAAGATTATAACCGGGACGTTTCAAGAAATTATGGAATAAATATTGCCAAAGAGACCAACGTTTCAAGGAAGTAGAATTTATAAACACCGTTTCTAAATAAATATGCATATATTAAAATTTATGCATATTGTTATTTGTATAATAGGAAAGTAACGAGATTTGGTCTGAACAGTCAATATGAGGAAGCTTTAGATTTAGTGGTAATTTTAGCGATACATTTTCCAAGAATCGAGAATACACGCGATTAGAAATTCCCCTGAAATAATTTGCAGTATGACCATAGCCTTATACACTTCAATTAGGTCATTACGCAGATACCTAGTTTTTATAGAACCTTCAGTCTTGGTAAGAATATCCTTTGGTGTCCTCAACTAATCTTATTGCTCTTCTCGGTACTCTTTCCAACAGATCTATGTCTTTCCTCTTCCCTAAAAATGTGATTTGAAAACAATAGTTTAGCAAGAACATCCTGACGTATGCAGTATTCCATATGTAACCCAACATCGTCTTATACAAGGAGATAACCACCTTTTAGTCCCTCCGACAAAGTTTCTGTATATCACAGACAGAACCTCACCGTTAGCTGTTCTAACAACCTGTTTGCACTTCTCAGAAAACTTCACATCGGACTGTCTAATTTACCCTTAGGTCATTCTTCCATACTAACTACTTTGAATTTGGATTACTACTACCCATATGCAATATTAGTATTAGCTATATAGTGGAAGGAAGTCACAGGAAGTACCAGCAAAAAAATAATAATAATGAATAATAATAATAATAAAATGAATAAACAAATAATAAGAAGAATAAAAATAAATAAAATCAATAAATATATAAAAAAGGGAAAAACTACCTATATCTTTTCGTCCTCACACAGGTACTGTTGACCTTTGAATTTTCCCAAATCGCCAGCCTCAACTACCTATGGACAACTTATTCCAGTAATTAACAACTCACTGGCTTAAAAAAAAAAAAAATTCTACAATCCACTCTAAATTTCTTTTCCGATAACTAGACTTTATGACCTTTAGTTCTACAATCATTTATAATAGTGAAAATGTGTCGATGCTTTTTGTGCGTAGCTGCTGACTGGGCTTGAAATAATTTGATTGACTGTCCTTAACTCGTGGAGATTGTCCAGCATATTATAAATGAAGCATTATCAGAAAAAGACGTTTTTTCTATTATGTGAAAATTTTTATATTATATTATGTGAAACAAACAGAAGCTTCTTTTTCTTTTTTTTTTATATATTAACATTATCGTTTATGGATATAAAACGCTCCAAAGCCTAACAGATTATTAATGGTCAATTGAACCAACTTGTAAAAATGAAGCAAAAATAAGTCTTGGCAGGGGAGGCTCGTCTATATGGACACCCTAGATGATCACCTAATTAACCAATGGTAATATAAAAGCACACAGAGCGCTGCATAAGAAAGCTGTTCGCCAAAGATACCAATTACATGATTCGCCTAGAGTGCCAGTTGCTGCAAGCTGGTATAGTTCTGCCCTTTAATTGTCCAATACCTGACAAACAAATTGTTTATTGGGATAAATGTTTTCGTAGAAATCCCCACCCCACCCACTACTTATTCAATAACCTTTTTCAACAAGAATGATTTTCTGCAACTGTGTATGTACGTTATTACTTGCACGTCAAAAATGGCTCTAATTTCCTGAATAGTATCGTTTACACTTAAGGTTTTCACTGGACATAAAAGCTGAGGAGAGAGACAATTAAATGATAATGATTCGTTAAACCTTTCTTGTCCATCTTAAAATTTCAATGTCTCCTTTATGTATCTTTGCGTAAAAGAGATTTATCCAGAAAATGTTCTTCATTTCTTTTTAGAGAACTTTAAACAACTCGTAAGTTAAATGAGCAAGGAAATAATAACAGGATCTGCAGAGTTCAGCACACTTCCACAGAATCACATAAAGAAGTGAACGCTTGAGTGGTTCCTACATATAAATGCCTGACTAACCAGAAACACGAAGTAATGGTCCGTGAGATTGAAGCTGAAAACTCGTCACACCGTGAAATATGGTCAACACTATTCACTCTTGTAGTGTTTGCACACTCCCAACGATATTTATAGCTTACCACAGCTGTCTTTCAGAAAATCGGAAAGCTCAGCCATGTTTTTGTCCACCAGATCATTTCCTTAGTTAACCATTGCTTGTAAGTGGAATTACTACACTTTTGTATGTTCTCTGAATACAAAATTTTTAATACACAAAATTCTTGAAATGTATGAATATTTTTGATTTTAGTACGTAGCATTTCTCTCATTTATTTTTACTGTGTTATGAGAGTTTTTCATAAGTCGAAGTTAAGACTACTACAAATATTAAGGTCGTTGTAGAAGAAAATAGCTGACACTGATCTGATTTATGCGATTAACGCCTTACAGTTAGGCGACAAAAAGACATTAAGACAAAATATAATCCAAGGCTTCCCTAACACTACATTTCTGCTTCCAGTTATTACGCTATGAAAAGCACAAAGTTTCCTTATCACCCCGACACATCTATATTTTTAATTCACGAAACGCATCTGCACTGCAGGTCTAGTGCAACAGCTTTCTGCAACAGCTTAGGTGATATTGGGCCCATGGACCCGTGGGCTTTGTATGAAATGACTGTTGAGTGATTGTTAGGTAGCACTAATATATCGTGCAGCTTTGCGAATTCACATAAGTTTGTTTTTTTTTGCACAGATTCTCGAAGAAGATCAAGCAAGAAAGACGTTAAAAACAAAATAGGAATATCTCTCTCTCTCTCTCTCAATCTCTCTTTTAAATATGCCGAGGAATTATTATTTAAATAAAAGTGGATAGTGCAAAATATAGTGGTAGGGTGCACCTTCCACATAAAATAAATTATTGAATATCAGCGAAAAACTGGCTCAACTGCAGCTGTAGTAATTGAGATATTGGACTTGTACGCTAAATGTTATTAATGAAGTTAACGAGGTCACGAATATCCATTGGTAGCTGAACGCGCCTTCCCAAAGATAAGATAGCAGGGATTTTGTGTTCAATTTACACTTTCACGAATTTTGAAGTCTTTTTTTCTGACTATCTTCTGAGTTAGCTGATCTATGGTGGTAACTGTCAGTTGTTCTGCTAGTTTCTTACAAAGAGAACAAGTTAGTTAATGTAGAGAATGAACTATATTGTAAGCGCGTAAGCAAACTAATAATCCATGATTTCTATTATTCATTCATTCTTCCAATCAGCGCACGGTAACTAAAATGATATCCAGTGCTTAATTACAATATGCAAATAGTCAATATGATATATACAAAAAAAAAAAAAAAAAAATAATTTTCAGATTTCTGTTAGTCCGATTTGAATGAAATTGGTTACCTCAACAAATCATTCTAAAAGAGTCAGAGGCAAAATATAAAATGTCATGAAAATGTATTACATGCGGATAGACAGGTGGATGAATATGATAAAAGACAATTGGTGCTTTAGCATATATGCTAACACACCTAAAATCGACCTCGTACATATACAATATACAGAAGGTTGACAAGAAGCTTATTATAAAAGTGTCGACAACCTATGTGTTGACAAGAAGCTTATTACGTTGAAAGCTTATTATAAAACACAAGCGTAATTTTTTCGAACAGCAAATATTGGAAAGGAGACAGAAGCCAAACAATTCCAACGGGCAACTGCGTAGGATCTTATTACTATATTTTCTATCATGGTCAGTTCCTTTGCCTAGAAAAATTATTAAAAATTTAGATATATTTCGTAGTAATGCAATACCACCTAACTGCTGTCAACCACCGGTATCGTGCCAAAGACCCTAACAGCCGAGCAGCAACATGTCTCCCAAAGAACACCTACAAAGAACTCCAAAAAGTCGCAATCCTGAACACCTGTGGGATAGTCAGAGAGTCCCTCGACCAACAGTATCACCAGACAAACAACCACCCTGTGCATGTGGTACCAGTACCCGTCACGGGGTGGAACCCCCCCCCCCCAATCATGGAGAACTAATATAACAATAATAATAAAATTCAGTACTTATAACAATAAATTTCAATGATAACAAATTTCGCTACTTTGATGCGGGTTCTTCACGAAACTGCACGATAACACGATTCACTCAGTGACCCATCTTTTGATATTGAAGAAAATGGTAAAATTCTTAATGAATCCCGAATGCGGTCTACCATGAAAACTGTGGGCAGAGTGAAATATCAACTCACGAAAAGAATTTAAGAAATAATTATATCAAAATTTTAAAAATAATCTAAATAAATATTAATTTCGTATTTCCTCAGAAGCCGAACGTTACTAGTATAATTCAGTTTCATGAGAATATGATTCCATAATTAATTATCAAAAACTTCCTCTGACGTTCACCTTTTCTACCTTACTACTTCCATATTAATGTCAAGCGTAATTACCCGACTAATATTAATAATTTCCGTTGCTATCACAAAAATTGGCGTTCGCCAAAAAACCATATCACAGCGTCATATGTAATTTCTCCTTAATTGAAAACACAAGTGAGACAATTAATATACCTGTGAAAACGCAATTTCTTCCCCATCCCAGTGCAAAGGAATATAAGAATTAATGTGTTTGGGTTGGAAATCACTAAATCCCAGCTGATAGCTTCTCTATAAGTTGTCACGTCTACGGTCTGTATTACTGAAGGCAAAAATATTTTTGCTTTTAGAGTTAATCAGTTTTAATACTCTGCACGAAAAAAAGAACGAGTTTTGAAATGCCAGACAAGTTTTAAATTCTTTTAATGAGCCTTTTCTTTCCGGAAGACAATTTGCAAGCACCCCTCACACTACGAATCTCAACTTCGTACAATAATTCTCTTTAAAAGACACTTTTTTTTTTTTTTTTTTTTTTTATCATTTCGCCATGGTCCGGATGCAATGGGCGTACAATGAATGGCATCCTAAGATAGGGCAAAGACGATTGATTTTTGTCGTCTTGCGCGAGTGTCTCGTAAATGCTTTATTCTGCTCAGCAGCTCCCAGACGTCTTGTGCAAAAATTGATTGTAAATATAACATTTCATCTATTATTGTGGACTGTAGAATAATTAAAAATCCATCCCAATTTCGCTCTTATCAGTATCTTTATGCCAATAATTATAATGAATTGTGTTTCTTTTTTTTATTTCTCAAATAATGCAAGATCCTTTCTTTACATTTAAAATTATTCCTTTGTTACACAATCAGATGTAAATAGTTTCTTTGGAGGGGATTACGATAATCGAACACGAATATCGAGTTTGTAAAAGTTCTGTTCTGCGCTCAGTTTGTACGTTTCAAGGTGAAAAGACCGGAGAAGGTGAAAATAGTTAATTGAAACACTATGTTGCTGGTGAGAATTTTCCATGTTGCAAAACGCAATTGAATTGAAAGACAATCTAATAATATAGCAGTTATTTATTTTTTGTCGAATCTTTCTTCTCCTTCCTGCACCTCTTGTGCAGCTTTCCAATCTTATTGTTATTTAAAACTGACAACAAAAAAGTCGAATGCTTGATTTCCTTTCTCACTTATCGAGTTGCATTTAATAATCCGTTTTCATACATTTCGAAACCCGTTTGATTTGATAACTGGCCATGTTGTTCAACTAAATTTAGAGTTTAAAGATCAGCAGTAGCAAATTATATCCATACTTCAGTTAAAGTTGTTTCCCTTATCGAATTTTGGCATTTAAAAGAAGAATCAGAACAGCAGCAAGATGACAGCAACAGTCATTCTGTATAGAAATATATTAGAATATTAACAAAAACAACAAGCGGCCCCTAGCAAGAAACTGGCAAATCCGCTATGTACATACAAATACAATGATATATATATGATACATATAATGATTCAATATATAATGATACATACAATGATATATACATATAATCGTGTTAATTACAATGTTATAAGTGTAATGAACATGTAACATGTTCACACAGCAAATCACATTACGCAACTAATCAGAAGTATAAATTGTGGCGCATGAACCACAAGACAGCAGTCTTTTTCTGTCGTAAGAAGAATGAAATCAGCACCCACTGGAGTTAGTGCTATACCAGTGGGTGTTAGCTAATCCACAGCTGCCCAAACTGGGGTGCCAGCTTAAAAAAAAAAGTAGATAGCAGGCGATATCAGTTTTAAGAGATATCGATAGACATTGCAGGTGTTGGGTTGTTTCCTTGTTGTTGATATGTTGATAAACTTGAGAAGAGTTGTTTTCTTTTGGTGAAAACAGCAGGGCAGAATTGTTGTAGAGCTGAGAACGATTGAGAATTTTCAGTCAGCGCCACTTCATTTCCTTCAGAGAAGTTGCTGATAGCCGCTTGTAGTGTAGATCTGTCATCGTGGTACAAGCTGCAGCGATACAGAATGTGCGTCCAGGTTTCTTCAACACCACACAAGCAGAGACTGGTGTCAAACAAGCCAAATTGAAATAGTTTGGAGTTGATGGAGCCGTGCCCAGTAAGTATATATGATGTTGTTAGGCTGGGAGAAAACCATTGGCGGACGTTCTTGTTGAGAGGGAAGGAACAAAAGAGCGGGTGACTTGACCAATAGTACTGGAATCCCATAGTGATTGCCACACACTGATAAGTTAATTCCAGATTCTCCGTTTCTCGTCTTTGATGTTAGCAGCTGGGTTGCATGAGATGCCGAGAATCTCGCCGGGAATTGTGCTTTAGACGATAGCATAGTCCTTTGAAGATGACATGAAGGTCTAGCGGTAAGACTCCAGCAAGGACCTGCAGAGCAGCAGAGGACGCTGTCCCGCAGGCCCGGAACATGGCAAGCAGCATAATCCGTTGAATGGAGATGAGCCTGGAACGGAGTTTAACATTAACAGCTCTATGAAACCAGACTCCCGAAGCATATATTGCTATTGGTACGAATATTGCTGTGTAATATAGCAAGAGAGTCTTCTTATTTAGTCCCCAGTCCGATTTGGAGATGCGGATAATTTCTGCAGTGAACTTCTTAATCTTCGAGGCGAGGTGATTAATATGAGAGGAGACGATTAACCTGTCATCTAAAATTACGCCAAGATGTTTTAATTCAGGAACAAAATGGATTTGCTTTCCGTCTATCTTTATATTTGGAGGTCTTCTGAAATCTAACTTGTCCTTAAAAACTATCAGTTTTGTTTTTGTGGCAGATATTCGTAGTTTATGTATACTTGACCACTTGATTAGCTCAGAAAGAGTTATATTGGCTGATTGTTCTAGTTGAAGAGCGATCGATCTGGAATTAGAAGAACAAAGTCATCGGCGTAGGCGAAGGCTTGTCAAGTTTTTGTGTGAGCCAGCTGTTCAAAACTATGTTCCAGAAGAGGGGTCCCAGAACTGATCCCTGGGGAAATCCTCTTGAGGTGGTCCTTGAGAGAGACTGCTGTTTCGAGATTACTTGGATGAGTCTATTTTGGAAGTAGCTTCTAATAACTTGGAATAGTTGCTGAGAGCACTTGGCTTTGGTAAGACGATTGAGAGCGCTCTCCCACCAGAGGGAATCGAAAGCTCCCTCGAAGTCAACGAATATGGCCATTTCATATTTAGCCCTCGAAGTTGATATGTGATTAACTAAAGAGACCATGGCGTCTTCACAGGATTTTTCCTTCTTGAAGCCAAAATGGGATGGAGACATTAAGTTTTGACCTTCAATTAAATCTGCTACTCTAGGTGCTAACAATCTTTCAAATAGTTTGCCAAGGTTTCCCAAAAGAGAGAGAGATGGGTCTGTATGCTTTGGGATCAGATTTATTTTTGTCCGGCTTGTGAATAATTTTGATCAAAGCTAACTTCCACAGATTAGGAAATATCCCCTCAGTAAGACATTTTTTGTAGAAGTATTTCCGGCAAATTTGATAATTACAGCATTTTCCACAAGATCTAAATCTGGACATTTATGGATATTTATTTTGCTTAGGGCCATTAGCTCAGGAAGAGTGAAGAGATCCGTTTCATATGAGGAGTGGTAGGTTGAGTTGCTATTCCTGATAGATATTTGTTCTGGAGTTTCTGTGGTGAGATCGTCCAGGGGAAGCAAGCGATCCAGGATGGCGTTAACTGAGTCATTCCAGTTAGTGGTTTTTGTGTCGTTGTTCACTACAGTGTTGTACACTTGATGAGAGTGATACTTGTTTTTACTAATTTTATATAATAGTCCCCAGGGATCAGAATTTCCTGTAGAGTGAACTAAGTGTTGTCAGAAGGCAAGTTTTTGTTTTGCAATTGTATTTACGTATTCTTTCCGCTGGCCTTTATAGATATTTTTTAGTCTGGTGACTTCCGGTTCAGGCCAGGACCTTTTCCGTTGAAAGTCTCTGCGTGCTTTGTGTACTTTTTTGCGCAGAGTGGAAAGTTCAGCTGTCCACCATGGAACTGTAGTATGCTTGCTAATTTTCTTCTTAGTGGAGCGTTCTGTAGCACGAAATAAGGCAGCCTGTACATAGAATGCATATTCTGAGGCATTGAACTGGTTCAAAGACCGGCGAGTGTCAACGTTAAAATTCTGGTGAATTGAAGACATAAATAAAGGTCATTTGATGGTTTTGATAGAAAATCTTCTATCTTTTGGAGGAGAAGAAGGAGGGGGGACCTGTAGTATTTGGAAGGAGAGATACCTTAAAAGTGATTGCTCGGTGGTCACTGTTTGTGTAGTAAGTATGTATGGTCCAATCAGAGATCGTCGAGGACATGGCGGACGTTTAAATAGTTAAATCAATGTTTGATTCTCCGTGGACGTTTGAGAAGGTATGTGGTTGGTTGGAGTTGTGCAGATTTGAATTGTAGGTGAATAAAAATTCCTCGAAAATCTTACCTCTGTTGTCCAAGACACTGCATAAGAAAGATTTTGAGTTTGAATCAGTTGTAATTATGAAATATGTGGGATTTAAAATAGCAAACACCTGTTCTAGATATCTTTGTGATAAATTAATATCTGCTGATGGTGGACAATATTTTGATTACACAAGCCAGAGATAACAGTGATATCCGGCTTGTTGTTGAATATGATGATGGCAGATTTAGGATCTGTTGCAGAGGACTGGATGATTCTTGTAGTCATGGGATATCCCATAACTTTGGAAGATTGCCCATAAATGTGCTTAGAGACATAAGGTTCCTGAATGCATATAATATCAAATAAATTTTCCGTTGCAATGAGCCTGATCTCATCAGCATATTATTCGGAAATGATCGTAACTTCATCCTAGAAGTTCTATATTATACGGACAGGACAAAATTATCCTGCGCGAGTAGCAAGATAATTCGCTGTTAAAGTAGGCTGTTCAGACGTTTTCTCACGTGTATTAGGGGTACCACCTGTCTCTCTCTCTTAAATAAAAGAAGAAAAAAAAAAACAACTTTCCTAATAAATTTCCAACAGCTCCACTGAGAATAATTATTTCAATGGTGATCCCAAACATGAAAGGCTGTTGAAACCTACAGTGCTTCAGTATCGAAGATGGGTTGAAGATCGAAAAGCCGAAAGAAGCCTGTTGAATTCGGAGTTCACTTTCTGCAACTTCTAATTTTTGAGGAAATACACGTGGAAAGAGATTTTTTTTCCAGAGAAAACAAAATACAGAGAATTTGAATAAACAAAATTTCTGTTTATACTCGAGGGTAGCCATACTGGATCAGGTGAATTTACAAGGTAGAATGAAAAAGGGCAGTACCATGTTTAACAGTCATGAGAGCTCGAACCACGGTCAACTCAAACTAGTACCCTGCATTGACGACTCGGCTACCTCAAGCCTTAAACATCACTGATCAGCGTTAAATTACGGTTTCACATGCCTCTGACTCGAATCCATGTAATGCTACAAAATGCAGTAATGATCTTAAAATCACTACCTTGTGAACCCCTATGAATGCTGCGTCCTGCATTGAGTTCTGGGCAATTCTGTGTGCCCTTCATTGTGCAAATTTTATAAGAGAGGCCCTTACATTTTCCAAAACGACAACCGCGGTGAAGTGTCATTACGAATTTGGTCAGTGGTCCAACGTAATTTATTTTTTTTTATTGTAACTTTCTCTTTTTACCTTTTACCGCCGACCTTCAGGCTCAGGGTGCAATAGTGCAGTTGCACTATTGCACCCTGAGTAATAGTACAATAGTGCAATAGTGCAGTTGCACTATTGCACCATAGTATGATACGCCACTGGCTTCATGTAAGAAAGCAAGGATTATGATATGGTTCCAAGGGAACAACATCGAAAATTGCAGTATCCAGCACAGCGCTAGAACTTCAGTCCAGTTGAACGGCTTTAGGATTAACTGAAATGCAGAAATGGAAAAGGCCAAGACAGCCAGCCCACTTTGTTAGTAGAGCGCATTTATACTTTAAAGAAGGAATGGAATGGAATGGAAAGAAGGAATCCTGCTCTATGCACACTAGAGCAGGATTGCGGCCACAGGTAAGCCAACATGCTATTCATTTCTCTGAACAAATACATCTTTTGTCTTCATAAGTTGAAGCAGTGCCCGATGTCTCTTCGTAGGATATTGTATATTTGGGTTTTAATAATCATGACATCACGCTCTAAATGGCTTGTAAAGGCAGCTTTACACGATTCTAGTTAAAAACACATCTTTATTCTAAGCTATGATATAAAGTTTGTAGAAACTGAAACAATATTTCTAGCCCTTGTCTAGTTAATGAGGTGGCAGCGATAATCGCAATAATTAAGAATCCAGGAAGCCCTTTAGGTAGAAGAAATGAAAAATTTACTATGTATCTGAGGAGTGGGGGGATGAATTACTGTGCTCATTCATACCAAGAGATATGTGAAAGCGACATAATCAAAGAAGGCTAGGTTGGTTTGGTTGGTTTAGTTATTTGCGGGGTGAAACACCTGTTTCCGAGAGAAAAACATTACAAATTCCGTCCAAGGCCAACAAACTGAGATATGATGTGAAAAGAAACTATAAAAGTTTTTACCATACCTTAACGATAGGAATGGGCGTTTTTTTTTTTTTTTTTTTTTTTTCTGATATGTGTTTTCGAACAGCGATCAGTAGCAGAATACTAATCGTGAGATTCCCTTTGAACCAAAAGAAGAATATATTTATGTAGCCAGTGTTGATAACACTTTGCTTCAAGTTGAGTTATTTTATAGGCTGTAAGGTACCTGCATCACTTACGAAGGTTTTCTGCAAGAACAAGTGAAATACTAACACCATGTTTATAAAGTGTGAATTTACCGCAATGAGCTAATGAGAACTACTTGCTTGCCTGTTATGAAGTTGATCATAAAGTTCCAACACTTGCATCCTTATTACACTGGCATGGCAGAGCGCGAAAATCTGAATAAGGAAAGGCAATCTTTTCATAGTGGCATCTATAACTCATGTTGCTAAGCATTAGCTGCGAATTTTCCTCGGTGTGAAACTAAATAAGCAACATTGCTTTTGAAAGAAATACAGAAGAATACAATTTATTTGTGATACAATACGTCCCTCCCCAAAACGGCTATTCGGGCGATTATCTTAATTTAATCGGTGGGAGACCCACACCCTTATCATTATAGCAGGTGCTGCACTGAAGAGGTGGCTGGAATTATCACGGAATTCGTAACAGGTGAGCAATGAGCTTAATTAGCTCAGCCCAGTAAATTGATTATTCATACGTTTTATCAACTCTTATCCTGTGAATTAAATCGTCACTGGTTATTAGGTCATTGGATACCTATCTAACACTGAAATTAAGGATTTCTGCAACTACCGAACCTTCTCCTGGTCCGTTGTAGAATTCTGATATGCCTTTGCTCCAAGAGGATTTCCTATCAAACGATGGGAGTGCCAAAGAAATCTTCAACGTTGAAAGGGCTACCCTTCAAGCTGCAGGATCTATTGAGGATGCGCCTCGACATCTCCTAATCCTGCTCACAGGATAGGAATTGCTAATCCTAAATTAGGATAGGATTGCACCACGACATGTGGCTTCTACAAAGGCTGAAAATTTCCTCCACCTCCTCCTTTCCCCCCCTCTCTTTTATCTTTTCTTAATTTATCTTAACTTCCTTTTATTACGGCGGGTCCCTTCTCTGATCCCCCGCTGCACTTCTTTCCTTCCCCACCACCCCTAACTTTTCCAGCTATTTTATTTATTTATTTTTATTATTATTATTATTTTTTTATTTTATTTTTCTCTTTTTCCCATTTTCCTTTTCTCCTAACTTTGCCTATCCTGGAACTTTGTTCCGGTATAGACTAGCATGAAGGTAGTAGATCCTGGCCGCCTCCACGTGGCGGGAATGGGACGCTGTGACCAGGTGTTGCTGCTTCCTACTTGTTAAGAGCCAGGTACCAGCCGATTACATAACAACAGAACACATCATAACATTTACACACCCAACGCACTACATACAAATGGCCGATCTTGGCGTGAGCCTCGACACAAGGAGTACAATAGCGGCTAATGGGGGAAACCCTGGGGTCCGCCACAACAACACATGAATATCCACTGAATATCCTCTGGTTATTAGGTGATGAAATGATAGTTGATGAACTACTTTCGATTTATATTCCGGCAAGACCACATGGGTCAGAGGAGTTTACAATTTATTTTGACAAGAATATTATCAGTAGTCATATTTAGCAGTCGCACGAGCTCGAACCACGGTCAACTCATAATTGTGTCCTACGGCACTCTGGTGCTGACCACTCGGCTACGTCAAGTGACAATAATGACATAAGCGAACGTTGGAGGAGAGTGCACTGATTAAAGATAAAATAGCATCGTACTTTTATTTCTCTTATGAGAAGTGTTGTTTATTTGCAAGGAACCACTGAGGTTGGGTTGGCTTGTTGGATCGATTTACAGGATGAAAAATCCGAGTCTTTTTGGGGAAGGGGACATGGCGGCATAGTTTTTTGCGGAAGGCGTCACCGGTGATTTCCCACATCTGCGCTAAAGTACTTTGTGAAGAAGTACAGACCCTATTTAAAAGCCAGAAAAAGTGTAATGTCTGGTTCCTGTCAGAGTGTTTTGTTCTGTTGTTGTGTCTCTGCTCTGGGAGGGTAGCACAGTGGTATCATCACTGTCCTCCCCACACCAGGTAGAAAAAGCCGGTTCGAATGTGCTTCAACAACTATATACGGTATATGAATAACTGTGATATGTATGAAAAAAAAATAAACAATAACTGCCACATTTTCCATTGGTCCGATTTTAATGAAATTTAGGATGGCTCGACAAATCTTTCTGAAAGGTCTAAATATAGAATTTCATAAAAAAAATCCATCCACTGGGAGTCGTGTTATTATTTGAGACCGGAAAAAGAAGAAATAATAATTGTCGGATTTCTATTATTAGATTTTGATTAAATTTAAAAGAGATCGATAAATATTTTTAAGAGGCCCAGATATAAAATTTCATGAAAATCTGCCCATTGGGAGTCGAGTTGTTACATGCGTACGGACGGACATGGTGAAGACAATAGGCACATTATGCATATTTGCTAACGCGCCTAAAAACCACTATTCCAGCATTTAACCGTTAATGAAAATCGATACCACGTTCTAAATTTGTGTGTTCCATTTTGCTAGAATAATTTGTACATTATTTTAGCACAATTACGGCTCCTAGACCGTCAATTCAACTCCGCCTCGTATCTCTGTAAACAATACCAACGCAAAAGGTACGGATATGTGAGTAATGTGTGCGTGTGTGTGTGTTGTTCTGGCCACTACCAGAGTTGTTCTACCCAGAAGCATCAATCACCTGGAGAGATGATTCTGGGTACTCGTCCACACCACGGAAGGTGGGCCAGATTCCTCTGGGAGGCCCAATCCAGAGGAGGGGAAAAAAAAGAAAAAAGTTCTCGTGCTGTTAAAAAAACATGCATAAAAACAAAAAATAGACATATATAAAATAATAAAGAAAACAAACCAAAAATATAATAATAATAAAAAAACCTGGCTACTCAGACTCCACTACTAATTGTTACTCAGAATCTCAGGCAATCATCTGCTTCTCCTTTTAAACACTTCTGTAGCAAATTCTTGTAATTTCTGAAAAGTTGCTCGGGTGGAGAGAAGAGAATCTTCTCCCAGGAGTGAAATTAGAAACACAGCCTTGAATTTGCAATTGTAAGTCAGAATAATATGGACAGTCATAAAATACTGCTTCCAGTTTTCTACAGTTACACATACACGTAAATCTGTATCATGATGTAATTCCAGTTGGAATAATTTTTCATTAAGGAACCCATGAATGAAGTTTCCATTCCCATACAAACCATGTTCTTGTCGACTTATTTAGTAAACATGTAGCGTGTGGTATAAAACTTCTTGTTGCCACTCCCGTTGAAGGAACTGCCCATCTAGTCTGCCATAGGTTAACACATTTTTTCTGCTCTATCTTTGGATTGGCCTGTCTCTCTCTCTCTCTCTCTCTCTCTCTCTCTCTCTCTCTCTCTCTCTCTTATATATACACTGTGCTGCCACTTTATTAGGTACACCTACCTAGTAGCGCGTTGCGCCTACATTAGCCTTCAAAACAGCCTGAATTCGTGAATTCGTCTAGGCATGGATTGAACAAGATGCTGAAAACGTTGTGCAGGAAGGGAGTACCATGCAGACATGTGTGCCACGCAGTTCCTTGAGATTCGACGGAGGTGCAGGCCTGCAGCAAACAGCCCTTTCCACTTCATCCCAAAGATATTCAATAGGATTGAGATTCGTGGACTGAGCGGGCCACTGCAGCAAAGAAAAGTCATTGTCATGTTCCTGGAACCATTCCATAGTGATTCGGGCTTTGTGCACCGGCGCATTATCCTGGTGGAAGTAACCATCTGACTGATGATAAACTGTCAACATGAACGGATGCGCTTGGTCAGCAACGATGTTTAGGTACGATGTGGCATTCAAAGGTGAATTATATCAATGGACCCAACGTGTGCCATGAAAACATTCCCCACATCATAACACTGCCCCCACCACCTTGCACAGTAGTCGTCAGACATGACGGGTCCATGGATTTATGTTGTTTTCGCCAAATTCTGAGCTTTCCATCAACATGATGCACCAGGAACTTCGACTCGTCAGACCAAGCAACTTTTCCAATCCTCGATAGTCCAGTGCTGGTGTTGCTGTGCCCACAGGAGGCGTGCTCTCTTGTCCTTCATTGATAACAAAGGTACGCGATTTGGCTGTCGGCCGTTGTAGCCCATTCGCGACAAAGTGCGACTAGTGGTCCATTACGAGATTTTGTTCTGCGCACCAAGGTTGTATTCTGACGTGATGTGCGACATTGTGGACAGTCTGTCTGCTTGCACAATTTTAGCCATCCTCCTCTGACCTCTCTCATCAATAAGCGATTTTCTTCCACAGGAGTGCCGTTGAGAGGATGTTTTCTGTTCGTTGCACCATTCTCAATACACCCTTGAAACTGTGGTTCGTGAAACGTTCAGGAGAACTGCCGTTTCAGAGATGCTTTGTCCAGCACATCTTGCACCTACTACCATGCCACGTTCGAAGTCCGTTAGATCACTCCTTTTCCCAATTCTTGCTACGGTTTTTACGCTTAACTGATACTAGAAAGGTTGTTCTGCTGGATTTATATCCACAACTGTGGTCATGTGACTTGCAACGTTGTGGGACAAACCATTTGTGTGCACAGCAGGAGTGTACCTAATAAAGTGGAAGCACAGCGTATATATAGCGATGAGCGAAAAAAATTATTGCCAATAAGTCGTTATGCAAATCGAAGCAACTGCGGGTGAACTAGACGCGTGCGCGGGTCGGGCGTCCTCCGCAGGCTCAGGCAAGCAAATGTACCGGATAATCTGTTCAGTATCATGAAAAGCTACCTCTCAAATAATGTGATCACAGTAAATGCTCCTTATCAGAAACTCACAAGACGTATACACCGCGGCCGCCCCCAGGGCTCGGTTTTGGGGCCGACCTTATGGAACTTGGTGATAGACGAATTTCTACGCCTTGACCTCGGGGAGGTTCGTTCACAAGCCTTCGCCGATGACCTCATCCTGACGGTGGCTGCAAATTCTAGGGCCCAGCTTGAGACCTTGGCAAACCGCGCACTCCAAATCCTCCAGGACCGGGCAAAAATACACTGCCTGACCATATCACTAGCAAAAACAAACTCTCTGCTTCTTAAAGGAACTTTGTATTACAAGACCACCACAAATTAAAATTGGAAACAAGACCGTAAAGTTGTCGGAGCAATTCAAATATCTTGGCATAGTACTAGACAGAAACCTCTCTTTCAAAGCTCATCTCAAATACATCAGAACCAAAGTAAAAAACTATACTGCCATGGTTGCTAGGATCTCCCGTCGAAACTGGGGTCTTAACAAGCGAACTCTCTCGGTGTGTTAAAGGCTATCTTAATTTCTATGATTACATATGCAGCTGGAGTTCGGTTTAGCAAGGCTACGACTGCAGTAAACAGACGAATCCTGGATTTCGCTCAACGCACGATCCTGCTCTCCATCTCTCGTGCCTGCTGCACCATGAATACTCACGCCCTCCAGGTCCTGGTGGGGGCCCTCATACGAGGACCTGGAGGTGGTGAGAACAGGAATGTATCATCTTTCTAAGGGCGTGTCTCAGACCTGCTTGGGATTCGAGCTGAATCTAACCAACAACCAAAAAATGGAGAAGAGGAGACTTCAAGCTCACATGCAGCGGGTGTGGCAGGACCGCTGGACAAATTCCTCAACGGTTTTTCTCCAGGCCTGTACGCCACGTATTTGCTTATTGGCCATGGTGCAATACAGGCAAAACTAACAACCTTTGGCCTAGAAGAGGACCCAACGTGCTCCTGTGGAGAAACTGAGGACTGCAATCACCTCATGCACGAGTGACCTCCTCTACGATGACCTCCGCTGCCAGCTTATCACAAAGCTGACTTATATACCAAAAGGCAAAGAAAACCATCTGCTGAATACTAAGGAAGAGTATCAAGCTCTCACCAACTATGCACAGCAGTTTTTCTTGAGGAGAAGACAATTAATCAACTACTGTCATTAGTGCCCTTTACAACAGGGTTGTAATGGACACTAATGATAGTACCCTGCTGCAACAGGATCTAGAAAAGTTGAGCAGATGGGCTGAGAAGTGGCGAATGAAGTTTAACATTGACAAATGAAAAGTACTACATATGGGAAGCAGTAATCCCAGAGTAACGTATCAACTCTGTGGTACTACACTGACAGTGGTAGAGAATGAAAAGGACCTGAAAAGAATGAAAAGGTAATTGTGCAGGCAGATATGAAGTTTTCTGAGCAGTGCAGACGGTCTGCAAGGGTAGCTCATGGTGTCTTGTCAATTATATACAGGAATATTTCTAGCAGGGATAAGGAGGTGATTATTCCCTTCTATAAGGCAATGGTCAAGCCACACCTTGAGTACTGTATACAAGTCTGGAGACCTAATTTTAAGAAGGATGTAGAGCTGTTGGAACGAGTACAGAGAAGGGCAACAAGATTAGTGAATGGAACGAAGGGTTGCTCTTACGAAGAAAGGCTTAAGTTTTGCAGATTACAGTGTCTGGAGACTAGGCACCTGCGAGGTGATCTGATTGAGGTGTATAAAGCCTTGAATGGTTTGAGCATGCTCAATGCTAATGGGATTCTTCCTCTTGCTCAGAATAATCACCTGAGAGGGCATAAATTCAAATTGATGAAAGGCGGTTGTAGGATAGATGTGCAGAAGTTTACCTTTAGCCAGCGGGTAGTTGACTGGTGGAACAGACTTCCATCTTTTGTTGTGGAAATTGATAGCCTAAATAAATTTAAGGCTGAGCTGGACAGGTATTTGGAACGAATGGAGGGGTGAAATGGGAGCGGTTTTTTTTTTTTTTTTTTTGGCTGATGCTGCATAAGCTCGCATCATATGCCTCTATTAATGCTAATCGCTGCAACGTGATAACCCTCTACTAACTGAGCCCTGGGACCCTGATGGTACAGGAACAAGGCAGCAAAACTTGACCAGCATTACTATCATTGGTGTGAACTCCCATACATGCTCTAAAGATGTCACCCACCAAAAATAACTACCAAGTGAAGAACAACTTGCCGAGGAACCACCACCGGAATGTTCCAAATCCACTGAATAGAGACAATCCACGAATTAAGACAATCTACGAAAGACAAAAAGGTTCGTAATATACTGGACTTGACTCTCACGGATGTGACCAATAAGACAATCTCCTAGATGAAGACTCACAACACTATCGGCGTGCCACTAGATGTCAACTGCTATTCTTGGCCACCTGGCATTCTGAAACGGGTGTCCTAACTCGGTTCACTTTAAACCCCTGGGCACCTCCGTAGCCAGGTGGGCAGGAGCAGCAGTGCGTAGCACACGCTTCTTGATTAGACCGGGGTTCGAACCCGTGACCACCAAATACGGAGGATTCGGAAAGGTCAGGGAATGACCACCGCATATCCCCGGAGCAATATGGCCTTAGTTGCTAATGCTCCTAAAAACCAAATAACAACAACAACTTTAAACCCCCCTACCCTGGGAGGGAGAGGGAGGGGACGGGTTTCTCTCTCCTCCCCCTCCCTGCCACCTCTTTTTTCTCCTTATGGGGCCAGTCCCAACTGACCTTTCTGGGGTTGCCTTCCCCATCATTCCCATACTTCTATCTGCCCCCCTCTTTAGTCTTCACCCCTACTCTAACTGAATATGCGCTTTTTTTATGCCCTTGGCACTGAAATCTAGGAAATTAGGTACTTACTTCTAATGCGATCCCTCTATGCCTGACCGCCTCCTCGGGGCTAAGTGTGGCAACGGGGTGTCCCACTAGGGGCCCAACGACTAAAGGGTCAGAGGAATAACACAACATGACACTACACACAAAAAAAAAAAAAAAAAATTATATATATATATATATATATATATATATATATATATATAATAAAATACATTGGAGAAGTCGCGAGCGTAGTTTAGTTAGTTAAGGTTCTTTTAAACATCGTTTGGGGTTTACACTGAACCCCAAACGATGTAAGGCCTAAAAGGTCGGGCATAAATTTTGGTGTGTCTTAAATTTTGATGTTGGGCTGATCGCTATGTAAGATGACAGTTTTGGGTGGGGAGGCAGAAGACTGGGGGTGGAAATACGAAGCAAAGGGGTCGATAGAGAAGATGACCCCCTGTTTTTCAGTGGAACATGCCCATGCCCCACCAGAAGGAAAGAAGGGTGGCAAGGGGAGAAGAGGGTTTCCCCCTGCGAGGAAATGGGGTTTAAAGTGGATCCTGCAGGTGCAGGATCTGAGAGCCAGATGGCGCTCTACTCTAGCTCTCGGACGCTTCAGTGTTGGTCTCTTTCAGGAATTTCGTCAGTGTGACGAGAATTTGTCTTGTTATCCATGAGGTGTAAGGTGTAAGGTATATTGTTGTCATGCGGCACCAGGGGTTTCCCCCATCTCCGAGTTGCTTTCTTTGTGGGTGTACCAGTTTCCTGGGAATGCCAGAGGTTTAAAAGTGTGTGGGTATTGTACCTGTGTAATGTCGTGTACCGTTGTTTATCTGGTCATTTAGCCGCTTCTTTTAGCAATTTACTAAATCCATGAGGTGTTAGTGTTTCAACTAGTCTCGTAATAAATATTTTCCACCCTGCTGTCCTTCATGCTTTGCACAAGGAATTGATATAGAAATACCGCCAATTTCTTTTTCTGGAAAAGTAGCTGAAACACTTATAAATAATACGCAAATTTTAATAGTTATTACTCCATTGGATACTGTTTATTCGTTACGAAAGGAAGTAATGAAATTGCAGAAATGTATTATATTAATTGGAATCTCAATAAGCAACCAATAGGAAGCGATAAATAAGTGATAAAAATGTTGTCTTCTTAAAGAAAATGCCAGTGAAAATGACTTAAAATGTCAGTGATTAAAATTCTTTTTTTTAAGGTAGGGAGCACTTTTTTCCTAACATTGCTTCTAGATCAAATAAAATAGCAATCCGAAAAAAAGCAAACATTTACAAATTAAAATTGTTGGCTAAAAAAAAAAAAACGTTGCTTAATTCTCCAGTGAAAGCAGTTTCCATACATGAAGTATTTATGTTGTTCAAAAATGTCATTTTGTTAGTGTTGTCACTGTTCGTAAATCTTTAAGAAATACAATTTTTTTAAAGTTTAAGAACAGCGTTATAGCGCATATTTTATAATTAAAAAACAGAAACCCTTGTTTTAATAAATATTGTGACAAGAAGATCACTCGCTAGAATGACTTTCGGAAAAGTAGGATTATGTTCGAATTGTTTATGAAAGTGAATAGTCAAACACAGCTGACAAAAAGAAATTTGGCACTCCTTCTTTTAAAAAAATAAAGTCCAATAATCTCTTTAAGACGGCTGGTGATTAAAAATAGCTTTCTTCGTTTAAAATAAAGCCTGCATGCGTCTAAATTTATCTTTGGGATGAATTTAGGTGTGTGAATGTAATGGATTTTCTTTTGAAATTAAGATCAGGAAACCGTACACACCAATCTATAATTGCTGAATCCATCAAGCTGCAAAAGGGCACTGTGATTTCTTCACAAAGACTTGCTTGGGTATGATACCACTTCAAATAAACCAAGGCTAGTACAGTATCAGGAA
Organism: Mastigoproctus giganteus; assembly: GCF_048544385.1. Classification (NCBI taxonomy): domain Eukaryota; kingdom Metazoa; phylum Arthropoda; class Arachnida; order Uropygi; family Thelyphonidae; genus Mastigoproctus; species Mastigoproctus giganteus. The sequence continues at coordinate 97,930,114 of NC_143576.1, read as the reverse complement.
ATAAAGCTTTTCTGTAATGGCGTGACATTAGTATATTATTATAAAATGAATTCTCAGACAGTTATCCACTAGCGATTCCAGTGTGAAATTGACCATTTAAAATTAAATTCTGGCCAACAAGATCTCTATTAAAATAAAGTTCTCACCAGCATCTGATTCTGCAAAAAGTGAATACACGGTTCGAGGACTTAATTTCGATATCTAAGAAAAGTTATATTTCTGCTCACAAAGATGTGGAGACTTCTGCGACCAGTAATAATGATCCTACCTCTGAAGCGGAGATGGGAGAAATCCCAAGTGCCGTCTGACACGAACTTACCTCATGATCGCACAACCGACCATATCCTCTTTGCTATGACGTTAGATCGAGTACTAGTTTTCTCCATATAAAGTTCATTGAGACGTTTTAGGCCGAATATTGATTTATCAGTGAAGACGTTCACTGAATATTTTGAATCTTTTGTGATTTCAGAGCAGATGGACCCCACATGACTTTCTTCACGGTGGTTTTTATTACAGGATTAAGAATCGTGGGTCACTTAATCTAAACGATAGTTCCTTTTATATGATATGCAATCAATTCTAGTTGTTATTTTTGTAGGAGTTTAGGCGCATGAGCGACTGAGCCATACTGTGCCGTTGTGTACTGTTTCTACAAGGGAGTTCGCGAGCCCATTTTCATGTTGTGCGGGCTAAAAAATCCGGAATAACTCCCTTCACATGAGATCGACTCATTACAGCCTCAATTTAAGAGGACTTTAGAGATATTCCTCCAATCATAATCGAACCTAAACCTCTCGAAACGAGGGACAACTATCGAAATCATTATATATTTACGAGGACTCGAGTTCTTGCCTTGTTTTTTGAAATTTCTGGAGCATGGTAGTGCACCGGTTGGTATGGCACTCTAATGTAGGCGGGCCCTTGTGGGTAGCACAGTTGGTAGAATCGCCGTCCTCCCTACACCGGATGGAAAAGACCGGAGTTCGAGTCCCGTTGATGACGTGAAGAATTTTTATGAGCCTTTTTTCACAAAGTGGTTGAGTTAGTCGGTATCAAGCGAGGGGCATGTTTTTTTTTTTTTTTTTTTTTTTTTTTCTCAAACTCGGGTTTTTCGTGCAGAAACAGAAAATCTACCACAGAACATGCAATTTACAGACAGTATATACGGAGCAATATTACCTTAGTCGCTAATGTCCCTAAAACCTACTAAAACAACAACAACAACGTAAACTTGCAGTAAGTCAGTCAGACTCTGATTTCGGAACCGCAGACATGGCGTTCTGTGCGACCATTGCCAATGATGTCTCATGCACACGCCGTTGTACTTTCACGGTTTGTGGTGCGTTGTGTCCGTCCATTGGCCGATTTTCATGTTGTGCAGACTGAAAAAACTCGGAATAATTCAGGGAGGAATACGCTACACTCTCAGTCAGAGGTCGACTAATACAAACCCTACTGAAGAGATCTTTAAGACGTACCCAGTCTCCTACAGGCTTGGAACCAAAACTTCTCCAAGAGAATGACGTGGCGAAACTACTATGTCACAGAAGACAATTCGTGCATCACTCAATTAATCACCCTCTATTATGCTTGGATCTCATGCTCTTGTATATTTGTTGCTCTTTTTATAGTGTCCAGTCAATGAAGAATTTTCCATTTATCGTTCAATCCATTGGTAAAATGAAGTGTTTCTGGTAACTAAATGAATACAGCAAGTGATGTCACAGCATATGGAGTGACATACTTTTACGCAGGTGGTAGAAAACAGTTCCCTAGTGACAGAGAGGTATTGGAGTATCAATATAGTATTTATTAGTGTGGTACGTGTACGTCAAACGGATTTGTCTCAAGAGAAATGTGTGTTTATTTTGTGATATAACTAGCATCGAAATCAATTTTGCAATTCCACGGGATAGTTATTAATGGACACCCAAACAATAGTACCTAACATTAATAAAGGCAAATAAAAAAAACCAACACTTCTCATATTACCTGTCTATCCCCTCCTAGCAGTTTGGCTAGTTCTTTCTTGAATTTATTCAAACTACCCACCTCTATAACACCATATGGGAGTTTGTTCCAACAACAGACAGCCGCTGGCTGAAGGCAATATTCCTCACATCTACCCAGCAACCCTCCTTCAGTTTGAATTTACCCCCCCCCCTCGTGTGTGCAGTCTGAGCAAGAAGAAGGATTCCGTCAACATTGAGCTTGCCCAATCCATTCAAAGCCTTAAAAACTCAATCAGTATTCTCCAGATGCTCGCCCGTTCCAACAGATCAACGTCCTTTCTGAAATAAAGCCTCCGGGCTTGTATGCAATACTCAAGATGTGATATGACCATTGCTTTATACGATAGGATAATCACCTCTTTATCCTTGTTGGCGAAATTCCTATATTTCATTGAGAAAACCTCATGAGCTTCCTTGGCAGTCTATCTGCAATGCTCAGAAAACTTCATATCTGACTGCACAATTACACCTAGGTCTTTTTCATTCCTCACTACCGTGAGTGTGGTACCACATAGTTAGCACGTTAATCCGGGATTACTACTCCTCATATGAGATTGCATTTGTCGATAATAAACTTCAATTGTCACTTCTCAGCCCATCTACTTAATTTGTCTAGATCTTGTTGCAGTATCATACTGTGAATTACTGTGATTAACCACCCTGCCAACTTTCATATCATTTGAAAACTTAGACATTAAGTCTGATATGCCCTTATCGATATCATTAATGAATACAGAAAACAACGAACCCAGCAGTGAACACTGGGGAACCGTGCTAATAACAACAATAGTCCAAGAGGAGCAGCGCCCATTATAACCACTCTCTGTCTTCTCCCACTTAACCACTCCCTTTATACAAACTTGCCCTTAATGCCACACTACTGTGATTTGTACTTCAGTCTTTTATGTGCAACAGTATCAAGAGCTTTTCTGAAACCTATGTATATGATGTCAATTTTTTTTCCATCCAGGTCCTTTGTTACTGTGTCATAGTACACGATCAAATCCATGCTATGATTGCAGAATAAACTGTTCCTGTCTAAATGGTCCTACATTACTTCTTTAACCAGTGATTCCATTATTTGCTCTGAACAGAAGTCAAGCTAACAGGTCTGTAATTGCTCATGTCACACTTTGTTTCTCCTTTGTGAACTGGAAATACATTCATACATCTCAGTCCACAGGGGCTTTTCCAGAATCCAAAGATGCTCTTATAATCGTAGCTAAAAGCTTACTTACCTCTTTTGCTGTCTTCCTTAATATAATTGGACAGATCCACACATCCCTGATGCCTTTTTTTACTTTTAGCTTCGACAATTTGTTCTCCCAAATAAGACAATATTCTCTAGAGTTAAGTTACACCAAACTTACTAAAACGAGTCTGCACGAGCAAGATGTACACTTTCATCACATTCTGTACCAGTTTTTAAGGCGCCTCCGTAGCCAGGTGGGAAGGAGCAGCAGTGCGTAGCACCCGCTTCTTGATTAGACCGCGGTTCGAGCCCGTCACCACCAAATACGGAGGATGCGGAAAGGTCAGGGAATGACCACCGCATATCCCGGAGCAATATGGCCTTAGCTGCTAATGCTCCTAAATAACAAACAACAACCAGTTTTAATTAAATTCTCCATTCGTTTTTAATAAAATTTTGTTGCACTGCAAACCATTTTAATTGTTAAGAGCTGGCGGTTAACTGATTTCTCCATTACTTTAGAAAGAGTAGAAGTAATTGCAATGGGACGATAATTGGATGGGAGAGATTTGTCACCCTTTTTAGGAACTGGCTGGATATGAGCAAATTTCCAAGCAGAAGGAAAAACACCTTTGGAATAAGAAAGTGAAAAAAGGCGGCAAAGAATAGGAGTAAGTTCAGGTTGCGGTCAATATCTTTGGCAAGGGACCAGAATGCTCGGCTACCATTAGGGCAAGAAGCAAGTTTTCTACTTCTGCCTTAAAATAAAACAATATTCCTTAAAAATTTCCAAAAATAGCCTATATTACCCTTTATTACCCTTTAAAAAAATAAAAAATAAATCCACAAAGTTTATTTTAAATCCATAATGAGATCGCAGATCCTCTACAAGGAAAATTACAATAAATTATTAGCATTTGTCCGATTTTACGAAAATTAGTGGGTCTCGACTACTCAAGTTGTTTGTCCAACTGTGATAAGAAGCCTTGACCGACAGATTTTTAAATACTTATTTAAACTATTTTACATATAGGTAATTCCCATTTGTTATAAAGTACGATTTAATTTGAGAACTCCAAAAATGTATCCAGCACCTAAGAAATTATATTCCAAGTTCAAAACCAATGTGAATTCCTTTCGATGTTACAGTGGTACAACTGGAACAAAACTTGCAAAATTACTCGATAACTACAAAATTAGTCGACACTCCATGCGGAAAAACCGACCTCTTACTGTGTATTTTCTAATATTTATTCTACAGTTTCCTCCATATCACTGCCATATTCCAATTCTAGTCAAACCAGAGATGAAAGCTTGGCTCATTTCTTATTCTGGTTGAGGAGGTTGTTACCGTCATTCGGCAGAACTGTCGTCATTTGAAAGACGACACTTCTGCTTGTCTAGATTTAGCGCCGCCAGCTGTACTCAAAACTGTATTTCACATAGCTCTAACTTCTATAACTTTGCTATACCTAAGCTCTATAACTTCTGTCTTTTACAAGGGTGCTATACCGCAGACCACATGCACTAATTTTAAATTACATATAGTGTTTTAGTTATGGAAATATTCTGTGACTTTAGGTAAACACAGGGGCGGACAAAAAAACTGCATCACCTTAAAAAAAAAAAGTAACATTTGTAGCGAAACGTATAAGATATTGTTTGATTACAATATCAAACAAAATAGGGGTCATTTTGTTTGTCGCAAAGCAAAGGTATTGAATCAGCCGTTTCAATAAATACGGCGTTGGAAGGTTTTTTTTTTTTTTTTTGATTTGGTAGTTGTTGGCGCATCGGCTTCTGCGGCCATATTGCACCTCCCAAGGTTTTTGCAGTACTTTGATCCAAGCCCGAGGCGGGAATCGAACCCGCGATCGTTGGAAGGGTATACACGCTCATTAGTATCCTGTTTTGCGCAGGTGTAAGCATGGCTCCATATGTTCAGTTGACACCAAGAAAAAAAAAAAAGTGTAGCTATTGCTCTGTCCCAGGAAGGGCTTTCTACGCTTGCTATTGCTGATAAAATAGGCTGCCACAAGCCAACAGTATCCCGGGTGCTGAAATTAAAGCGTGAAACGGGTGATGTGAAGAGAAGACCTTGATCAGTAAGTGAGCGACTACGCCTTCCCAAGTCGATATTTGAAACGGCTATGCCTTCGTAATCGCTATGCTAATGCTCCTGATCTAAAAATAGACTTTGATATGGCCTCTGGTGTTGAAACAAGTGCACGAACTAATCAGCTTTCGGAATGTGGTCTACATGCCTATCGGACCAAGAAGAAGCCTTTATGACCTAACAAATGAGGAAGAAGCGACTTGCTTGGGCTAAAACGCATGTTTCATGGACAAAAACAAGAGCAATGGGACACCGCCATCTTTTCTGACGAATCGAAATTCAACCTACATTTATTATTATTATTAGTGGATTTTTTTTTTGCGGATTCTAGGGTTCCCCCTCCATTCGCCGCTTTGTCTTCTTGTGGTGAGGAAGTGCCATCACCAGCCGTTTGTACGTAGTGTTGGAATATGTGAAGGTGTGATGGTTTTTTTTTTTTTTTTTGTGTTGAGTGGCCAATGTCAGGAGATTTAGCAACCAGCGGGCAATAAACACGAGTTTGATTGCCCCCCCATGTCTCACATGTGTAGCTGCACCAGAGGCAGGCCAGATTCATTTTTTTAGCTCCTGCTGGGCGTCCCCAGAACTGATGGCCTGGGGAAGCTCATGGAAATACAGGAAAGGAGAGTGGATGTATAACAGGGAGAAGATGGGAAAGTAGGGACTGGGGGGGAATATAGTGATAGAAAGATGGAAATGATAGTTAGATGCATCCACATAGAAGTAGGAAGGAGCAGTTGTTAGTTAAAGTGACAGAGTAGAGCACTAGATAGTAGGTCCAGGAATCCCACCCCCTCAGTAGAGTTCAGCAGTGCATACTGCACCCCAAGGTGAGATCAGTAGCTGAAATCCCACCCCTCAGTAGGAGAAGCAGGCAGTGAAGATTCCACCCCCCAGGTGGGGGTAAGCAGCGAAGATCCCACCCATCTGTAGGGGTCAGCAGGCAGCAAAGATCCTGCTCCAGTTGGGGTCAGCAGTAAAGTGTAAAGTGTGTTTAGGGTAAAAACGGCACCAGGGGTTTCCCCCATTCTCCGCGTAATTTACATTTTGGTGTGATACAGTTCACTCTAAAGGCCAGAGATTTAAAAGTATATGGATCTTGAGGTGTATGATGTCGTGTACCGTTGTTCTTCTGGCCATTTAGCCGCCAGACCCCTGCTGAGGCCTGGCGTTGCCCACACTTCGCCCCGTGGAGGCAGATCAGGTACACCAGTATTACAGTTATTTACTCTGGCAGGCCCTGCCACCTAGTTTTCTGAGATTTCAGTGGCTAGGACCTTAAAAAAAAAAAAAAAAAAAAAAAAAAAAAAAAAAAAAAATTACGTTTGCGTGGGTTGATCGCTAGATTGAAAGACCGAAATGTGGGCGAACTTAATTTGGGACTATTAAATTTTGATCTGTGGGGTATACGCTGGCGAGCAGATAGAGAGGGAAAGGAGACTGAAGACTAGGGGGAGAAAGACAGAAGAAATGGGATAAATAGAGGAGGCGACCCCATTACAAGTCAGTGGGGCATGCCCATGCCCCACCAGGAGGAAATCTGGGTTGGCGAGTAGGGGAGGAGGGGGAAAGAAAGATGGGTCCAGCAAGAGCGCCAGCACCGATTGCCATTATGGCTAGCATATGAAGAAAGCTCTGCGGTCTCATTGGGCTGGTTGGAATTCAGCTGAGTAGAAAGTCACTCATAAGGCTGCGTCCCGTCCGGGGGTAGGCCCACATATCGAGTGTGCACCTTTCGTGGGTTAGGTCCGGTTCGTGTGATCCTCTTATCATGTTGGTTTTTTGCTCTCTCTGAGGCAGTTAGTTGTTGGTTTGTATTATTTGCTGTCATAAGTTATTCACTCGAACGGAGGGGTGAAGTGGAAGTTTTTTTTTTTTTTTTCTGGCTAATGCTGCATAAGCTTGCTTTCTTGCATCATATGCCTCTACTAATGCTAATGCTAATTTTGTGGTTGTTGCTGTTGTGGTGGTGGATGCGCGAGAGTCCGCCTTCTTGTGAAGAGGTCTTGCGCATATTGAGTAAAGGCACTATAGATATCTTTTTCAGTTAGTATCAGATATTTCTGGTCTCGTAGCATTATTTGGGTGGTGGTTATAAATCGGCAGCGGAGATCCTCGTATAGTGGGCAGTCGTACATCAGGTGCCCCCATGTCTCGAGTAGACCGCAGTGGCATAGGGGGGTGTCACTCAATCCGAATCCATGGAGTTTCTCTTTTGGCGCCATGGCCGGTCAACAGGTAGGTGGCGAGAAGTCCAGGAGATAGCCAAGGTGGACAGTTTGGGTATACCAGTTGGATATAAGGAATAAATTTTTTGGTGATTTCACCTTTGGTTTATGTCTACCAGCGGTTTTGGCAGCTCTGGTTGAGATGTGCGAGGAGACGCTTGCGTTCCACTTTGTGGTCAGTTTCAGGGTCCACGGTGAAGTTCAGGTGGTTAGACTCCTGTCTCTTGGAGAGTTGATATGTTAGGCCGCGGAAGACTATTTCCAGGTCTAGGGGAAGAGTCCCTGTCAGGGCCTAGAGAGCGTGTGTGCTTACAGTATTGCAAGCTCTTGTAAGTAATATATACCGCTGCGTGGTGTCCAGTTTTCTTCTGTTGACGGCCGTGGTGGCCTTCCGGTACCACACGCCAGCGGCATACGTTATGGCAGGCAGGAATACGGTTTTATAGAAAAGCTTGAGGGCTCTCCTCCGCAGGCCCCAATCCTTGCGGGAGACCCTCATGAACAGAGCAGAGTATCTTCTGATCTTTTTCTGTATGTAGGTCAGATGAGGGGTGAATGAGAGGTTATTATCTAGGACAATCCAGAGGTGTTTTAGTTCCTTTGTGAGCTTAATTGTAGTGCCTTGGATGAGGATTTGGGGTGGTCTTCTGCTGTCCAGGGTACCTTTTAGCAGTACTGAGTTGGCCTTGGTTGAGGATATGCAGAGATTGTTTTCATCGGTCCACTTCTGTAAGGTGTCAATGGCAAGTAGCAGAAGTTTCTAGCCTGGCTCTGCTGTCCTCTCGCAGTACCAGGGTCAGGTCGTCCGCGTATGCCTGAGTTGCCACACGACCTAGGTCTAGGTTTAGGAAACCGTCGAGAACCATGTTAAAAAAGAGCGGACCCAAGACTGAGCCCTCGGGCAGCCTCTGATGGTCTGTCTGGAAATGGAACGATATGGAGTTTCTATGACAACCATTCTGTTGCCAAAACATGTTTTGACGCATTGGTATAGGTTGGCCTGGATGTTGGCCTTCCGGTGTCTGCTGAGGACGCTTGGCCACCACAGGGTGTCAAATGCCCTGGCAAAATCTATTGCGATTACAAGTAGATATTTATAGTTTGTTGTTTCAGCAGCTCTGGTAATGTTTTCCAGGGCATCCAGAGTGGAGCAGCCCCTCCTAAAGCCGAATTGATTCTGTGATTGTAGGCCTGCAGCCATGTAGGTTTCAATTCTATTTTTGAGGAGGTGTTCAAAGAGTTTACATAGCAACGAGAGAAGGGCTATCGGAATGTATGACTCCGGAAGGTCCTGTTGCTTGTTTGGACTTTTCAGGATTAAGTGCAATTTGGCAGTTCTCCAAGCTTGTGGAAAGCATCCCTCATTAAGGCAGTGATTAAAGAGGGTGAGTATTACCTCTGGAATTGTCTCGACGGCCTTCTTGACGATTTCAGCCTCCAGTAGGTCGATACCCGGTGATTTCTTGTTGCGCAGTTTTACTGCAGCAGTGTGAAGTTCGGTGATGGTCTTCCTTATTGGTGGTAGTACATTGTTTTGACATAATTGTTGCTGTTCTGGTGTAGTGGGAGTAATATGTCCCAGAAACATGCTGTCCAAGATGTTGTTGATATTATCCTGCCAGGTCTTGATGACTTCTCCCCTAGGGAGTTTGTTTGTCGTTATTCTGTAGACAACCCCCCCCCAGGGGTGCTCGTTTCCGGTCATAAAAACTAGTTGCTCCCATGAGCGCTGTTTCCTGAGTCGGATTAGAGCCGTGTACTCATTTCTTGCGGCGCGATAGTGGTCGCGGAGTTGGTCTATTTCTGCTGCTGGCCAGGAAAGTCGTGCTCTTTATAATAGACTTCTCCTTCTGTTCACCTCGCGTCTGAGCTGTTGTAGTTCCAGGGACCACCAGGGGACGGCCCTGGAGTTGGGTTTTTTCGTTTAATTGAGCGGTTTGCGGCGGCAGTGATGAGGTCCACCACGGCGGTTTGGTGCTGGCCCAGGCTCAGCCCCTCTATTTGGATGGTTTGTGCTGCTTCTCTTAAGGTAGTCTGAAAGAGTGGCCAGTCTGCCTTCTGTATGGCGTATCTATGTTGGATTTGTCGGGTTGGTTGTTGACTGTCTATGGTGCGTTGAAGCGCGAAGGTTATGACCCTGTGGTCCGATGTGGTCCAGCTTTCCTGACCATCCATCCCGAGAGGTAACCAGCCAGAGACTTTGGGGCGAGTGTAACATCAATTGTGGCTTCCCACATTGTGCTGGAAAAGGTGGTGGGGTTATTTGGCTGATTGAGTATAGTGAAGGTACTGTTTGCCAAGTACTCCTCTAGGTTGTCCATTTGTGGCCCTGCGATGCCCTGGGGTTTGGCTGAACCACGCCGGGGATCGACAGTTCACATCTGCTCCCACGACGATCCTGGCATTCTGGAATTCTGTGAGTAAACTCTGCAGGTACCTGGTAGCTGGGAGGATATCTCTCCCTGGGCGGCAGTACAATGAGACTGCATAGAATTCGCCGAGCGAGGTTATAATATGGGCACAGGCGGCCCAGGATGTACAGTAGCTGGAAATCTTGGTTACAGTGATACTAGGGTTCCTAACCAGGATGCAAGCCTAGGGGTTGTCTCTGATGTCCTGAACTATTTTGTAGGATAGTGTATATCCTCTCACCCCCCCCCCACCGGCTGTGCACATATGGCTTTTGGATAAGTAGGATGTCGAGGTTCTGTTCATTCGTTTTCTTGGTGAGTTGTCCGGCCACGGCCTTAGATCGCTGTGCGTTTAATTGCGCGAAGTTGGCCTGTCTAGGTTAAAAGGTGTAAGGCGTGCGTCCATAATCAATCCTCATTTGGTATGCACCCTTAGCTTTGATGTAGATGGGACACTGATTGTCCCTGAGTGAGTGGTCCGCTGGCATCTTCTGTGATTTACAGTTTGCACAGGTGGGCGGGTCATCTTTTTTACGGCAGGTGCCAAACTCATGGCCTTTCTCTGCACAGTGGCCGCAAGTAGGCTCTGTCTGGGCACAGATGTGAGTCGTATGTCCAAATCGACAGCAACGGAAGCATTTGGGAACAGACACATGCTCTTTGAAGCGATGGCTGCCCCAATGTATGAAAACCCTGGTTGTTTGGGCAATCGTTTTCCATGCCTCTGGTGTGAGTTCAACCACCCAATTTGTGTGGTCTCCTGTCCTGGATTTTGTTTGGAATTTTGGGGTGATCAGTGTCGCTGGTTCCATGTTTGGGTACTCATGCTAAAAGTTCCTGGAATATAGTTCCTCCTGCAGAGCTTCTAGTGTTAGATCCTTGTTGGTGTTAAAAATGCCTATACTGGGGCCCCTTTCTCTTGGAGGACATTGCCTCTAAACCAAGTGTCTGGATCCTCGGGTTGTTGAGGATTTCGTTTGCACCTTCCTTCGTCTGGGTTTCAAAGATGACACCAGTGTTCCTTACTTTTCGGATAGATTTGATGTTTGTAGTCTTTAGATCCTGTGAAACAAACCATTCTTCATAATGGTTTGTTTCACCTCTTTACTAGTCTGGTGTTGTGCTGTTGAGGTCGGTTTTAATATTACTAGGTGTGGAGTCGGCAGGAGCGTTTTTGCGTTTTGTAGTAGTTGCCACGCGTGGCAGTTGAGGAGAGGTATCTGGAGCCGTGGTCCTCAGTGCTTGTGCATATGTGGGTGCATGCTGTGGCATTTGTTTTGCCCCGCATTCAGCGTAGGCTTGCAGTTTAACATTGGCCCTTTCGCTCTCGAGGTAGGCTTATTATTCCACAATGTTATTATTTGAGCCCCTAGTGCAGTGGTGACTCTGTTTGCTCTTTAAAGAGGGATTCTAGAGCAGTTTTCAGGAACAGGGATTTTTCATGTATTGTACCCTCGGGTAAGGTAGGATCCAGGGAGGTTTCCTGTGTCTTGTCATCGCTAGTCTTCTTTGTCGCAATCGCTGTGAGGTTTTCCTACATTTCCCTTATCTCCGTCTCGGAACGGGTTTTTATTTCAAATTTTGGTATCGAGCCTTTATCGTTTTTTTTCTTACCTGTTTGGGGGGTCCCGGAACGAGGATCCATCCCTTCGTTTTTTTGGTTTGTGATGATAGTGCATTCGTCGCCTTGGGTTTCCCTAAGAGGATCTCTGCTTTTGTCCATATTCCTCTCCATATCACTATTTCCGGATGATCGAGATTGGCGGTTTATCAGGATTTCCTCTCTACTATCAAGAAGCACTGTGAGAGTTATGAAAAATGAAATCAGCCACAACTGCGTAGCACAAAAAGAAGGCGAGTTGTGAGCCTTTAAGTTATTGGGCTATCCCCCTCAGTCACTTGTGGGGGGGAGGAAATATCTGGGTGCAAAAATAGCCCTAGAACAACGGGACTACTTCCCTATGGGGTTTCTGGGCGCAGCGAACCCGATGGTGGCATTAAAAAGACAGTAGAATCTACCAGAGAAAAGTTCAGCCTTTACCATGGAAAGTCTATGGCAGAGGGGGGGGAGCACACAAAAGTCATTATTTTTGTTTAAAACTCGCACACAGTTTAGTAGGAAGTGTTGGGACACATATGTTGTCCAAGTTTACAACCACCGTTGCACCTCCCAAGTCAAGATCAAGGTAGAAACGTGGCGATCGCGTTATATCGGTCGCCTCTCTCTATATTCCAAATGTCAGCCACATGGTGACCATGCGGTCTGACACAAAGAATACAAATAGTGACGCTTCTAACCAGCCAAACTCCCAACAAAGCACAGAAAGTTTTCTCACCTTGAGAGTCCACTGGAGTTGAAGAATCACTGTATATACTTTTGATGAGAAAAACACTTTAAACTGAAATCCACGAGCGTGAAATGAACAACGTGTCTGGCAGCCATATTGACGATCGTGAAGGCGGCCATATTGGCTCTACGCATACGGGCTACATACAGGCACAACGCTATCATATGTAAGAATTAAAAACTACCATAAATCTTTAAATCCGCACAGAATTTCATATAAAATCACCTGATGATTCAGTATCGTTAGTTCTTCAAGTCCAGATCTTTAGCGAAGAGTAAATCCATGTTTAATCGGCACAAAAATCACTTATTAATCAGAGCACATAGAAACGTGCCCGCACGGTCGAAATTGCAGTGTGGCTCGGATATTATGTAAATTGCAAAAGTCATGTAATATATTTCCAAAGCAAAATAAAAAGCAAATATAAACAATTTGTTAACACATAAATATAAACACTCACAAATAATCTCTTTTCCAACGGGATTTCTGAGCTCGCTGCTTCTTAAATTACAATGATTCTTGGACAAATCATGGATAAACAAACTCCCAGTTCCTCAACAACAGAAATAAGTTAATCACTTTTTTTGTTTTTATATTTGCCAAAGCAGAAAAGCCAAATATACACATATATGCAATTTGGAATATTGCAGCAAGATGGCAAGTGCTTTTCATCCTAAATTTTAATATTCCTTGGAAGCCTGACCCCAAAAGTCATTCAGTGGGACTTCTTTATGCTTCATGTTTAGGGATCTGTTATTATGCATTTAAACAAATTTGTTTTCCTCTTGGGTATTGAATTCTTGAGTTTCCACTAAAAGATCTCTAACACAATTGTAATTTTCAAAGTCTAAATCTGGAAAATAGAGCCCTCAGTTACTTTTTTAGCATTTTTAAAGGGTCTAATATCAGTGGACATATTTCTGCTCTATTTAACTCAACTGTAAGTGGAAACATTTCTAGTTGACTATTGCTAACACGCTCTATTTAGCTGTTAATTTTTTCTAATATTGCAGAAAGTTTATTGAAAAAGGTTAATACATTTTTAACCTGCTCTTGCATAGCTGTATTAGCCTTATTCCAATGTGCAAATATGTCCCAAAGATAGGCTATTTTAATTTACCTTTTGTGTCACTATGTAATAAATCACAAAAGATAAGCATATTTTAATTGATTATAAAAAAGTTCCTTTCTTAACTTGCAAACGCTCTTCTGAATCTTATGAGACTCTTGTATTCAAATTCCATTGACTTACATAAGTTTAAAAAAATCCGAGAAGACTTTACTGGCCTACTTTCAACGTGGCTCGGATGTGAAGCGATATATCAGAAGACGAAAATCGGAAGCATACCATCCTGACTGCATTACACCGACTGTAAAGTTCTCCGCCAATCAGATGGTCTGGGGATGCATAACAAGCAAAGGGGTGGGACGAATTAAATTTATTAACAGAACGGTGAATGCAGAAACCTACACTGCTATCTTGGAGGAGTGCTTGAAACCCGTTATTAGGGATCACCACACAGACGTCCAAAACTGTATTTTTCAACAGGACTCCGCACCTTGCCACACAGCAAAATTGGTAAGTTTTATGCTATTTAGATTTAATGAGTTTATCTTCTTGTCTCATAAGGCTCAAAACATAGCAATGTTTTCCCTCGTTTTTCTCCCTTAAGGTGCAGTCCTGCCTCAGAAATGATGGCATTACAGTGTTGGACTGGCCAGGTAACAGTACAGATTTGAACCCTATTGAAAATTTCTGGTACATAATGTCGTCTAAAATTGCGCAGAAGAAGCCAAGTAAGGTTCAGCTGTAGGAGAGCATTGTAAGGGTGTGGTACCACGAAACTGGGTAACCGTATATCCAGAGGTTGATTAACTCTATGCGAGATCGTTGAAAGGCTGTAATTGCAGTTCGAGGAGGAACAACAAATTATTGAGGACTTAGTTTGCTGATTTACAGTGCATAATACTATTACGTTAACTTGTCATTTCAGTTTGTACACGTAAATGCAATAAAATGTATATTTGGTTGTCATGATTGTCATTTGCATGATTTCTCATATTTCCATTAATTACGCATTTTACCCTTGGGGAAGATATTTATGGCAATTAGGTATATCAGGTGGAGTCTTTTATTGGATTTCATTCACAGAGATATATCCCATCTAACAAATGCATTTCGAACATTTCTGCAACCCACAATGTAGCGCAATTTGCAAATTTGCAAATTGTGCTGCATTGTGGGTTGGCGAAACCCACATTATTTGCAAAATTCACAAGTGATGCAGCTTTTGTCCGCCACTACATCTGGCCACCTTTCTTCATATAGCGCTTTGTTCGGACTTTCAGTCTGTTATGTATATCTTTTATTAAATAAATACATTTCTTATATATTAAATTTTTTGCATTAAAGCAACTGGGGTTATGATATGTACTGCATTATGTCCGTAAATTACGCGTGTTCTGTTTTACTGGATGAAAAACCTGAGTTTCCGTGGGCCGTGCAACCCTCGAATAATTCTGCAAGAAAGTGAAAAATAAAAAAAATTAAAAAAGTCCATAAGAAACCATCCGCCTTGACGGTTTGGTACCAAGATTTGTTCACCCTATCTGGAAGTTAGCGATCGTTTATAAGTCGTAATCCAGCATATCTTTTACGCGGATAAATTATCGTAATATATTTTTAAAAAATATATTATCGATCGTGTTAAAAATATTTGAAATTAAAATATCCTGTTTTAATTTGAAGTACGGTTTCTCGTACTTCATATATAATGTATAATATATAACGGCATAAAAATATATTGTGCTATTGTTTTTTTCATGTTCTGCATAATAAATAAATAAATACTACGAAAGTGAGATTAGGGATGGGACAAGGTGCTTATTTGTGGATCAGTTAAGTTAAGGGTTGCTAAGTAAAAAAAAAAAATAATAATGCAAACCACTAACTCAGAATGCTGAAAAGAGCATAGCAATAGCATATGAAGTAAAGGAGTCAGTGTGTGAAATATATACAGGGTGTCTCAAAAATACACGGCATAACTTCAGGAATGAGTTCCTCATATGTAGACAATAATATAAACAATATTTTATATCAACATAGTTCCGGAAATGCTTGGTTCCCGAGTTATTAACCGGAATGTCTTATCTCCCGCAGGTCTTATCTCTTTCATCACAAAGTACTGACAGAATCTGGTGGTTTTCCATTCCGACCATGTACTCAAATCAGGAGCAAGCAGATATGCACTTTATGTACGGTTTGGCGGAAGGCAATGCTCTGGAGGCTCGTCGTTTGTACTACGAAAGGTTCCCAGAACCAAGGTGTCCAGAAAACGTTTGAAGGTATCCATCGCCGCCTTTGTGAACATGGGACCTTTACACCTCGTGCTGCCGACAGAGGACGACCAAGATATACGACTCCTGAAGTAGAGGAGGAGATTTTGGATGTTGTGCATGCCACTCCTGGAATCAGCACACGCAGAATAGCAGTACAACTGGCTGTTCAACGTTCGATTATTTGGAGAGTGTTGCGAGAACACCAACAGAATCTTTACCATCTACAACGGGTACAGGCCTTGTCACCAGCAAATTACCCTGCGCGAGTAATGTTCTGCCAGTGGTTCTTGCAGCAGCGTGGTACAACTCCTCACTTTCCTGCCTTAGTGATATTCACAGATGAAGCACAGTTCATACGAGACGGAATCCAAAACTTTCACAATCAGCATGTATGGGCTGAGGAAAACCCACATGCAATTCTTCGATCATATCATCAACAGCGGTTCAGCCTCAACATCTGGGCGGGTGTTTTTGATGATAAGTTTGGGCCCCATGTACTTTCAAACAAACTCATAGGGCAGGCGTACAGAAACTTTCTGGAAAACAACATGCCTGATTTCTTGGACGACACGCCACTGATCATTCGTCAACAAGCACACTTCATGCACGATGGCGCTCAAGCACATTTCAGCCGCCTAGCACGCAATTAACTGAATCGAAGGTTTCCTGGTTGGTGGATAGGTAGAGGTGGACCAACTGCCTGGCCTCCACGCTCACTGATTTAAACCCACTACATTTCTTCTTGTGGGGCCATTTAAAGTCATGGGTGTATTCGACTCCAGTAACTGATGTGGAAACTCTCCGCAATCGAATTGTGGCAGTTTGTGAGACAATACAAAACATGCCAGGAATTTGGCATCGTCTTCGCGAGTCCATGAGACGTCGATGTGAGGCCTGTCAAGCAGAAGATGGAAATTTTGAACAATTACTATAAGGTGATGTGAACAGTTATGTAGCACACGCTTATTGATTAGATCGGGGTTAGAGCCCGTCACCACCAAATATGGAGGATGCGGAAAGGTCAGGGAATGATCACCGCATATTCCTGGAGCAATATGGACTTAGTTGCTAATGCTCCTAAAAACCAAATAACAAACAAACAAACATTTAAGTGTCACAGACAGACCAAAACTCGGAAATCAAGCATTTCCGAAACTATGTTGATATAAAATATTTTTATTGTCTACATATGAGGAACTCATTCCTGAAGTTATGCCGTGTATTTTTGAGACACCCTGTATATATATGTGTGATTCCCAATGCATGTGCATGATCAATCAAAATGGAAGTTTAGAAGAAATGGAGTAAATATTGAATGATAAGAATTAAATTTGCATTGTTGTCAGTGTGCAGAATCCGGAAAATGCTCTCGATTAAGTGAGTGAGTTTTAGAAATAGCATCAGATAAGAAAAGTTTTCTGTAATCACACAGAATAATCTGTGTCAACAAATTGTTTCGTACATATCTTAACTGCACACACATCTCTCTCTCTCTCTCTCTCGCTCTCTGTGTGTGTTACACGCATGTAGAACTGCAAGCGCACGCACAAGTTTTCATTCACTACAACTATATGTGTAGGCTCCACCCAAGATGTCTCATCAGAGGAAGGAAAAGTGGAGAGGTGTGGACACACCCACTCTTATCAGATAATCGGCAACTGTGATGCAGTTCATGCAAGAACACTGAACTCGTTCCATGGTCACCAACTTAGATACAGGGATTTTTGATTTGTGAGAAAACAAAATTTAAAAAAAAAAAACAACACGCGTTTCTAGGACTAATCGCATGTCACATATGTCGTTACGTTTCATGTGTTGTTTTAAACGTTATCCTTCTTAAAAAATAAGAATGCATTCTGGATGATTTCGTACTGTGGTAGGAAATCATCCGGTTGATATCTTATATTCCGGTGGTGCCAATATCTGCATCCCCAGACGTCAATGCAGGCGTCTGGATAGGATATGCATTCGATAATCGATGTAGGCCTCCCCATCTTCCACTGCAGATGAATTAAGCTTCGGATGTAAATGAGTAAGAGAAGCATACAACGATGAAATCCAATGTCTAATCATTAGAGATTTTTTTACGGTTGCACGAGAGAGTTCCGCGCATTTGACAGATCCAGTGATTCATTAGGGGATTTCCAGAATACCTCTAAAAATTCATTGGAGAGTATTGTGTTGTTCCATGAAGATGTATTGAAGGAGTTTCCAAAAACGTGAATGCGATCTTGGTTTGGAATTTTATTGAATGCAAACGATGGAATAAATAGGCGATTTAATGGAACATCCAAGTGACAATGAAAAATATCTTACTTACCGCTCTCACAAACACATGGAGTCACGGACCGTCTGTCTGCGACCTTTCTCCTTCGAAACAACCAAAACATAGCTGTCCACCGTCTTTTGTCGAACATTCACAAAGTGGTTCTAGGGATAGCTTACAAAACGTAAAGGCTGATGCTTCTCTGGTTAATCCATTTAGTTATGGAGACAGCAGTTGGAGAAGCGACTGATCTCAGCCGCCTGCTTCTGATCTGTCAGGTCGGCTACTGCTGTGCTCTCTCTCTCTCTCTCGACAGCGGAGGATCGCTCGTGATCGACCGCGACTGACGTCACCGACGGGTCATTCAGCTAGTAGAGGCGGCGCCGGAAGACGGAGAGAAGACTTGAGAATACACAGTCATGAATAAATAAGATGAGTTTACTAGCTGACGTCACGCTATTCCCCATCCAATTACACTAGAAAACTTTTAATCTTGGGAAATTAAATGGGTTCGTGTTTGGATTCTGCAGATTGCTACTAGTGTGTGTGTGCGCGCACGCGCGTGCGTGTTTGTGTGGAGTAGACTTACAATTAGCTGAAGTTTGCATGTAAATCATTTCCATATCCCTTAAAAACTATTCAGTTGCTCTCAGAAAAACGTAGAGAATAAAAGCTAGAGAAGTTGGACAGAGTTCAAATTCACAAAAATTTATTCCCTTCAATAAGACAGCATTCCATAGTGTACCGTTCTCTTCTTTCCTTAAAAAAATTTTTGTAACTTAACTGAAATCTTACACATTACACCCATATTTCATAGATAAGATAAGAGACGGACAAAGACCTTACACAATACTATGGCCGATTGAGGTTATGATACTACTGTCATGAATTGCGCTGCTAAAAATCAGTAGAATAGCGAAACTGACGTACAACTAGGCCCATCACCTCGGCGGAACTATAAGAATCAGGAAGATTTAACTGGTTTGGTATGGTGTGGCTGTTAAAGTACTTGTAGTGGTGATGGTGGGGAAAGGGATCGTAAATTTCCTGGTGTCCGAGAATTTATAGTTAAGTCTCTGAAGCAGTATCTCCTTTTTCAGATCTATTTATCTGTAATATGATGTCCTGAAGTTCTAAAGTAATATTTAAGGAGTTATTGATTTAACTTTAAGCAAAACTTCTTACTTTACTAGTGGAATTTAATAAGTGAAAGTTACAGGAAAATTCAAACTGATTTACGTTCAACGAATTCTGACCAGGAAAGCAGAAAACCAAATCAATTTATTTTTGGGGAATAGCAGTAGCTGACAAACAACGGAAGAGTTCAGTTGTCCTGATATGTATAATAGCAACAATCAGTTTCTCCATATCAATGAAACGGTTTGAGTTCACGTATGAGGATAAACGAAAGGGCAAAGTACTCTGATAATTGTACGAGAATTCATATATGAATTAAATTTTAGCTATGAGGATCACTCAAAAGTTATCAACCTCAGTAAAAAAGAAGCAGCACAATTTTTAAAAAAAAAATTAATGTATATCCCCATTGAGTTCAATACATGTCCTCCATTTGAGAGCAGACAAGAAATATCTGAAGATAAGTGTTTTTTTTTTTTTTTCCAAGGAAAAAAATAGTTGTGGTGGTCTCTAAAGAAAGCTTTTTAGAGCTTCTTTGAAATCATTATCATTTCACTCTAAGATTCCGAAATCTCTCAGAGCAGCAATTGCTTTATGGGACATGTGTACAGGAGTATTGTCATAAAGAAGCAGGCCATCTTGTGTTAATTTCCCTTTTAAAAGAAAAGAGAAAGTTTTTCCACTTGATGGGCTCTACCACCCTAAGCACTTTCTACTGCTCTTAACAGTCCCGCTAGTGGAGGGTGGGTTTAACACTCTGTCCCTTTAACTTCTAATTCCTGATGGAAGTCTTCCTACCATCCACTCTCTTCGCCTTCACCGATTATTCATAACTGCAACTGTTCCCCCCCCCTGCGCGCCCTTTCAAACAAAAACCTTTTTTTAGGGATCAAGCCAGAGAACTTGATCCCTACAACCTGGCCTGTCTCCCCTTGCCTGGTACAGTAACTAGGGGTCGGTGTTATTCCATGGGACCCTAGTCTAAGAGACCAGATGAACAACATAACCCTACACTACACTACATAAACCACATATCATTCACATTAACTGGCCTTTACAGGATTCTGTATTCAACACAAGAGAATTGATTGCGAAGTTGTGGGAAACACCGGTGCCGCTTGATCCTAAATACTACGTACTATGATCAATTCGCGTTTCGTCCCCATTACAATTCTTTAAAGAAACCATTGCAAATCTGCATCAAGCAAGTGTAAACGTCCCTCACAAATTTCAGCCCCGCACTATTTCTGAAATGGTGTAAACATTCTTGGCACCCAGCGAGAACTGACCTTGACATGCTCAGTACTGCTGACCCCTCAGAATTATAACTTTCTCTGGCAATCATAGACACTTTAATACGTGTCTCTCGCATAATCGGCGCCTCCGTAGCCAGGTGGGCAGGAACAGCAGTGCGTAGTACACGCTTCTGGATTAGATTGGGGTTCGAGCCCGTGACCATCAAATACGGAGGATGCGGAAAGGTCAGGGAATGACCACCGCATATCCCCGGAGCCTTAGTTGCTAATGTTCCTAAAAACCGAACAAACAACAATCTCGGATAATCAGGTCTTCAATTCAATTTTATTTTATTTATTTATTTTTTTTTTTTTGTAGACACTTTAATACGTGTTGTCACTTCTGTGGGTCGTGCTGAGCGGGGTTATCTTCTATGAATCAACCCCAGTTAAACTGCTTAGACCAAAATTTTATCTAGTATGCAGAAGGGGTAACATCATGTACAACTTACTTGCGTTCATGAATAACTCTTGATCCATTCCCTTCTTTTGTTAAAAATTTGGTGATGGTCCGATGTTTCCAATTTCGTGACATCCAAATTTTCCTTTGGGTTGGCTAATTTAAATCTCTTCTGTTCTTCCGTACTTCACTTCACTGGGCCGGATCAGCGCAAATAGGATACAGACATTTATGAGGGCCGACCGGGCTAGCCGAGTGGGTAAAGTACCTGCCCGGCAACCCAAAGGTCGCGGGTTCGATTCCCGCCTCGGGCTTGGATCAAAAGTACTGCAAAAACCTTGGGAGGTGCAATATGGCCACAGAAGCCGATGCGCCAACAACTACCAAATCAAAAAAAAAAAAAAAAAAAAAAACATTTATGAGAGTACGATAAAGCTATAGTTTATTATTTTTTTTAAAGCAAGCATTTTTATAATCAAAGTTAATAATTTATTGAATGCCTCAAGATTGTTTTAATCAATAGTTGGCGATGTTCGGAAGAATTGTTTTTCTTTTTTTTTTCCAGAGAGGAGAACTGTGCCTGACTAACTCGGTCACGGTATGAAAATGGTTGATAACAATACTTTCCAACCTTACAGGAACAGAAAATAAGCCTTTTCCACACAGTACGTAACCACTGCGTTACTTGAGAAGGACCCCTAAAACGGCAGTATCAATTAGTAGTTAGCAAGTTCCGTTTAAAAGTGCTTTGTTATAACGTGCACACGTTGATCCTGAATAAAACTAAGGTAGTTTCAATATGCATCGCTGAGGTCTGTAGGTGCTCTCTCTCTCTCTCCTCTTCGAAACTTTGCTCGATCCATGAACCTGCTTGTAGAAGCACTGCTTTCAAGCCATCCCTTGAGAGCAGTGCTATCTGAGAGAAATCGTTGGAAACACAGATTTAATACGCCACTTGAAAATTGCAATTTTCTTCGAACGCGTCTCCATAACCTCTGGGTTCTCTCACAGTCTCTATAGCACTCATAAAATGAACACAACAGTGTATAACAAAACGTTTCTCAGGTCTTCAAAATCACCCATTATGCAGCTCACATATGGTTCTCAATAACAACACGTAACTTAAAGAAACTTTGCAACTACCACGCAACATGTGAAAACTTTCAATTGCATCGGTGTATTCTTGGACATATTCTCCTGCCATCTACCATCAGTTCGCCGAAACCAGATTATATTTATAGTGGCGCTGGTATTCCACGAATTAACTGATCAGCCTGTGTATTTGCCAAATGAAAAGGTGAAAGTTTATCACAATCATAAGTGCATCCATCCAGAGTCGAAAAGCTTTCAATGAAGATCGTGAAAATGTGCAAACGAACTGCATACTGAGCTGTCCCGAACATCTGTAAATTCTGAAATCATTCAAAAAAACTATTTAAAATTAACGGGGAGGATACCCGTTCGTCAACTTAAAAAAAAAAAAAAAAAATCCGTGGTGTCAGTATAGGTAGTACGGAGCATTCGCCCGTGAGGAGATAAATAATAAAACACTAAAGCTTCTTTAGCCAGAAAAACAGATGCGCAATTCTGGGTCTCACAAAAACCGCAAAGCTTCTTCAGAAAAGGCATTTAGTACAGAAAAGATAGTAGGAGCATTTGAACAAAGAAGACTTTCTCGAGATGTGGCAATGTTTGTATTACTGAGTTACTAATTTCTATTTTATGGTCAATTTGGCTATCTTTCAGATTAACCAGATTTTTCGGAAAGAAAAACTCTCACCCGACTAAACAGTACAGTGGTCACGATCACCGTTCTTCAACACCATGTGAAAAAATACCTGAACTTAAGTCTAATCCGAGGTTGGAGGAACTTTTATCCTCGTGGGTAGCACAGTTAGTAGGATCGCCCTCCTCCCCACACCGGGAGGAAAAAAACCTGATTTCGAGTCCCGTCGATGACTTGAGGAATTTTTATGGCCCTTTTTCACAACATGGCCGAGTTAGTCGGTCTCAGGCGATGGGTAGCATTGTTTTCTCTCTCATGGAAACTCGGGTTTTTCGTCCAGCAGACAGAAAGACCTGATTTCGAGTCCCGTCAATGTCCTGAGGAATTTTTATGGCCCTTTTTCACAACGTGGCTGAGTTAGTCAGTCTCAGGCGATGGGTAGCATTGTTTTCTCTCACATGGAAACTCGGGTTTTCGTCCAGCAAATAGAAAATCAACCATAGAACACACGCAATTTACAGAACAAAACAATATGGCCTTAGTCGCTGGTTCTCCTAAAACCCTACTGCAACAACAGCATTCGTTTCCTAAATAATGATTACGTTTCTCTTCCTAAACTGGAAAAATAAACTTATAATACGCGTTTATCTGGATACATAAACTGCTTATTATAAATCAATGCGTTAAATTATCGTTAAATAAAATCTTTAAACTATCATTTATTTCTGTTCAGAAAATTATTTTATTTTGCTTGAATATTATATGAGCTTTTAAAAATCTTTCAAATTAAATTTCGGATTTTTCTAACTTCTTTGTAGTTACATAAGGTTGCTTTTACAGAACTTCCTCATGTAAGATAATCTCCCAGCGGTTACGCAGTGTTGTACAGTATTTTACACTACATTTGGTCTGATAATAGTAGCGAGAGGAAGTTCATAGTTAAGAATATTAAACATTTTATACCACAATAGGTTACAACTGCAGCTCCAGACTACTTGAGGCCCGTGAGGACGCTACGGGAAAACCAAATGTAAAATGTGTTGAGTATTAACGTAGGTGATGTGGAAATAATCAGAGAAAATATTTCTAGCAAGAAGAAAGAAAAAATCTATTTACAAAAGTGGTTCATTGTGTATTTCACTGAAGTATACCCATTTATTATCCTCAAAATTTTCTTTTGAAGACAGTCTACAATATGGAATGATGGTTGATTGCTTTCAGAATTACACTTTAGTGTAATTCAGAAAGAAACAAATCGTAATTCTGCTGTTCACAAAACAAACTGTCAGATTACAGACATCACCACAATTCATGTGTTTCTCCTCTTAATTTGGTACTATTGAGCAAAAATGGAGAAACAGATCAGTGTCAGTCCCTGCCTATTCAATATGAGGCGCTGCTCATATTGACCAGTTATTCTTAACTGGTCAATACTGCTCAGTTATTCTTAACGTACCAACCGGTTCGAAGCGTAGACTATTTTTTTTTTTTTTTATGAAAACCCCAAACACGAAAGGTATCAAAACCTATTGTACTTAGTACCGTACATGGGTTGAAGGAGAAGTAGGGGGGGGGGGGATGCCGGAAACTTTGCTCTAGAGACTAAACATGGGTTTCACCACTTCAAGCCTCCAATAAGCAAAGTGGTGGTATTTCACCGGTTGATGAAAGTCATCTACCACCTATATACACGGAGAGAGAGGTAAATGAACACAGTTCAAATAAATGTTATCCGTATTGTTATTAAACACGAAATCCAGAACAGCGTTCGATCTGGTACAAAACGTTCACTTTTGCTCAAGAAAATTTCTTTCAGGAAATTAATGCAAATTATTTTTAAGTTTTATGGATGCAGTGGAGTCACTGTCCAGCTTGTAGTAGTAGTATCAGTAATGGCCGAATGGTGCAAGAAAGCCTATGGCTTATGCTGCACCAGCCAAAAAAAAAAAAAAAAAAAAAAAAAAAATCCAAACAAAACAATGATAAAAACAAAAAAAAAAAAAATAAATAATAATAATTAATAAAAGAAAAGGAAATTAAACCTATCATCCTATGCGCTTCCCTTACCCGAAAGTACTATCCAGATGACCTTTGAATTTCCCCAAACTGTCGGCCTCTACCACCCATGAAGGCAACTTATTCCAGTAATTTATAACTCGCTGGCTAAAATAAAACTTCCTGCAGTCCAATCTAAACATTTCCCCCCGTAACTTGAATTTATGTCCCCTAGTTCTAGCATCATTTATAATCTTGAAAATTTCGTCCTCATTCATTTTACTGATGCCACCCAGAGCCTTAAACACCTCAATCAAATCTCCTCTAAGGTGTCTAGTTTCCAAACTCTGTAACCCACATATTCCAGGTCTTTCTTCATAAGGACGCCCTTTTGCCGATCTCACCAGGCGAGTTACCCGTCTTTGCACCCTTTCAGGAAGCTCGATGTCTTTCTTTAGGTGCGGTCTCCATACTTGAACACAATATTCCAAGTGTGGTCTAACATAAGCCTTATATAATGGGATTATCACGTCCCTATCTCTACTTGCAAAAGTTCGATAGATCATCGATAGGACACCATGGGCCTTCCTTGCAACCTGTTTACAATGCTCAGAGAATTTCATGTCTGACCGTATCGTAACACCCAAGTCCCTTTCCTCCAGTACTGGGTTTAGTTGAACTTCACCAAGTGAATAAGTTATTTTGGGATTACTGTTTCCCAGGTGTAATACCTTACACTTTGTTGGATTAAAGCATAACTGCAATTTTTCTGACCATTCCTGAAGTCTATCTAGGTCTCTCTGAAGAAGCTCAGCTTGACAGTGATCATTAACTACTCTACCAATTTTAACGTCATCTGCAAATTTAGACATCATGCCCTCTATCACTTCATCAATGTCGTTTATGAAAATTAAAAACAACAGTGGTCCTAATACTGATCCTTGGGGAACCACACTTCTTACATCAACCCAATCTGAGGAATAGCCATTTATCACAACCCTCTGCCTCCTGCCCTGAAGCCATCCTTCTATCCATCTAAGGATTTTCCCAGTGATTCCAACCTGGTCCAGCTTATAAAGCAACCGCTCATGTGGGACTGAGTCAAAAGCTTTGCTGAAATCTAAATAAACAATGTCTAAATTATTCCCTAAATCCAGCTCGTGAGTAACCCTTTCGAAATAGCGAACCAGATTTGTTAAACATGATTTTCCCTTTACAAAACCATGCTGAGTATCCTTGAGAATTTCAATTCGATCCAAATGATCCTGAATTCCACCCTTGATCATTGCCTCCATCATTTTCCCTACTACTACTGAAGTCAGACTGACAGGTCAATAATTTCCAACTTCACTTTTAAAGTCACCCTTATGTATGGGAGATACATTTGCACTTTTCCAATCCAAGGGAATCTCCCCAGAGTCTAGTGATGCTCGCAGAATTAGCCTCAATGGTTCAATGCACTCGCTTGCCCCCTCCCTTAAGATTAAAGGGTATATTATATCAACTCCAGGAGCCTTACTGGTCTGTAGGCTCGAAAGTTTTTTCATTAAATAATCTTTCGAAATTTCAGTATCATTAATTACATATTTTTTAACTTCGCTACCACAATTTCCCATCGCCACAAAAGGTTTTTCATTTGTAAATATCGATGCAAAATAACTGTTGAGTTCATCTGCAACGGCAGCTGGTGTATTTAATACTATCCCATTTCACTTACGTAAAGGTCCGATCTGGTTTGTCCTGCTCTTCTTGGCATTTATATATGTGAAGAATTCTTTATCCCCCCCCTCTTTGCTCTGTTTGCTAGTGATTTCTCGTAAACTGCCTTTGCCTGTCGAACCTTTTCTGTGGCTCTATTACACATCACCTTGTAGCTGTTATAGGCTTCAGTACTTTTTATTGCTCTGTAACCTTTCCATGCCACCTTTTTTCTGCTCAAGTAATGTGACAACTTCACTATTCATCCAACTTGGAACCCTCCTCGTGGAGTTAATAAAGGCCATGTAGCACCTTAAGGCATCATAATTTCCTTTTCTGAAATTAAAACCCATTCCTTTGCCTTTTAATGCTGCTACCTCTCTCTTCATCATCCACCGTAGAACTCCGTGATCACTTCCTGCTACTGGTTCCTCTACTGTCAGCCTTGTTATGTCATCTGATTCATGTGTGATGATGAGGTCTAGGATATTCTTTTCTCTAGTACTTTCCCTGACATGTTGATACAAATAACAATCATCTAGTTGATTTAAAAATTTTGTTCCCCATGTCGAGTTTCCTTCCCATTTATTCCAATCAATTAGAGGCAAATTGAAATCACCCATAATAAGGCATTGACGCTTACTTGCCCGTTCCATTTGCATGTAGAGGCTTTTGTCATAATCACCTGGTCTAGTAATAGTGGCATGTGATGCAAGAAAGCAAGTGTATGAGCTTATGCAGCATCAGCCAAAAAAAAAAAAAAAAAAATCACACGATTCCTTCCAAATGCCTGTCCAGTTCCTCCTTAAATTTATTCAACTATCAACTTCCACAACGACAGATGGAAGTTTGTTCCAGCAATTAACCACCCGCTGGCTAAAGACAAATTTCCGCGTATCTATTCTACATCTATCTTTTCTTAATTTGAATTTATGCCCCCTTAGGTTCGTAATCTGAACAAGTGGAAGGATCCCATCAGAATTCAGCGTGCTCAACCCATTCAAGGCCTTATACACCTCAATCAGATCACCGCGCAGGTGCCTATTCTCCAGCCACTGCAATTTGCAGAACTTAAGCCTCTCTTGGTAAGAGGATCCCTTCATTCCCCTCACCAATCTTGTTGCCCTCCTCTGTACACGCTCAAGTAAATCTACATCCTTCCTAAAATGAGACCTCCAGACTTGTACGCAGTACTCAAGACGTGGCCTGACCATTGTGCCTTATACAGAGGGACAATCGCCTCCTTTTTCCTGCTAGCAAAATTCCTATATATCATTGACAAAACCCCATGACCTGCCCTGGCAGCCTGTCTGCATTGCTCAGAAAACTTCATATCTGACTGCACAATTACTCCCAGGTCTTTTTCATTTTCTACCACCTTAAGTGTAGTACCACACAGTTGGTACTTTTCTCTGGGGTTACTTCTACCGATATGCAGTACTTTGCATTTGTCAAAGTTAAACTTACGTTTAATACGCATCTCGCAGGTCTTCTCGCAATGTTTACATTTCACAACAATGGAATCTTTAAGTTCCCATCTATTCCGTTATTGATAATTACTTTACTTTGAGAAGTAATTATCACAGGGCCTGCATCAATATTAGTTGAATAGGCTCGTGCCAAGTCCCCCGTGACAGTTTAATGCTTTCGCCACTTGTCATTCGTCTGGTGAAGTATGGGTTGGAATCCCCTCAAAGACTGGAGGAATTTTTTTAAAGGTCTCTCAAATCTGGATTTTAATTAGCCGATCTCAGACGGAAGGAATAGAAAGCTTCCTCTTGGATTATTCTGAGTTCTTCAGCCCGTGAAGACACAATACATTGGTGCAATATGATATGGTGCTATAAAACTATGAACAAGCTGTTAGAAAACAAAAGTTTGCGAAATAAAAGAAAAGTAGTTCTCCCACAACAGCATCCATTTCCCTCACACATACACATATTATAAGTCTAGTTTAAGAAGAAATTTGATTCCAGAGAAAGTAAAATCTTACTTCAATACAGATTTGTATAAAATCTTAGAGGCAGCCACATCACACCTTTAAAAAAATCAAGTTGAGCACAAAAGTTAAAGTTTAAAGTATAATCGAAGGTCAATATAAATTTGTCTTTCTTAGACAGTATGGTATCGGGTATACAATTAAAAAAATAATAAATGGTAACATAAGTTTACTTATCAGAATAGATTCCGATCGCTTCGGAATGTATTCTGATTATGAATCTATTCTTTGTTGAATATTGCAAAATAACGTTACAGTAAGTCACAATAGCCATCTTCAAACGCACAGTTATGCAATAACACCATTAAAAATTTATGGACACGTCTACTCCGAACTTCAGCAATAATAATCCTAACAGAAACAAACAAAAAAAAAGGCCAACACGAAATCCCCAATTTTACAGACCCTTCACACTAAACATCTGGAACTTTCATAGATTCCTTTTAACAGTGAAAATATGCCTGCATAAAAATAACAAAGGCATAAACAAAATCAGGCTCTGACAGCTTAGGATGGGTCAAAGGCTAGAATGAATCAAAGTGAAACTGTGCCCACAAAATAAGATAACCATGCAAATACGAAACGGCGCATATGCACATATCGGCGGTCTTGAAATAGCGCAACCTGACCGCTTATCACTTGATTGGATTGAACACTG
Organism: Mastigoproctus giganteus; assembly: GCF_048544385.1. Lineage (NCBI taxonomy): Eukaryota > Metazoa > Arthropoda > Arachnida > Uropygi > Thelyphonidae > Mastigoproctus > Mastigoproctus giganteus. Next base: position 97,901,291 of record NC_143576.1, on the reverse strand, counting down.
GATGCCAAGCAAGCTAAATAATGTTTCATAGTCGAGTGGCAGAGAATAAGAATGTGAATATTTCGCTGAAATGGCAAGCGGTAGGCAGGATGAAAGTTGGTCAATTACAGGCAGAGGTAGCACGTGCCTTGAAAGTACAGCTTGAAGTGATAGCCCGAAAGCTGAGACAGTTCCACAATATAGAATTATATTGAAGTCCGTTCAAGGGGCCCTTACAGTTTTTAATGTTTACCAACGATACCGATGAGGCCATATCACGCTTAATATCAAAGTTAATAGCAAATTTTACTATGCTCCTAGCATTGTAAATAGATATGAATTTGAAGTTGATCAAGTCATCAAATGCAGACATCGTAGGGAAATTGGAAACATGGTCTCACTCAAACATTAGGGAAACAAAATTTGAATATGGAGAGGAGAGTGACAATATATAGAAAGAACAGACAAGACAGGAGGGGATTATTCTCTTAGTTAAGAAGCATATCAAATCTAAGGCAGAGTTAGTTTGGTGTGACACCAGTAATGGGAAATTTAAAATGACAGTAGGAGTGTCCTATGGGCATAATGACCTCTGATGACTATAAAGAGAAATAGAGGCCAGAAAATCATAAAGTCTTATAATGGAAAATTTTAACTTTCAGATATTGACTTGAACTTGGGGGTTGGTCACTCACACACTAGCAAGACTTTAGTGGATTAATTAGATGACTGTTTTCTACAGCAGCATGTTAGAAAGGCCACAAGAGGAAGCAATACTCTTGCTATGGTTATCAGAAGCGATTTTTCATGCAATAAGAATCGTCATGTAAAGAGCCCCTGGGCTCAGTGTATTGATGTGGGATTTACGTAAAGGTTGGTTGTTGTAGGGTTTTAGGGGCATCAGCAACTTAGAACATATACACTGCTTCACAAATTTAACAGAAAAAAATGTTTTTCGTGAATATTTTATTGTGAACAATGCCACTAAAGGTGAATATTTGATATAATACGTAACCTGGCAAGCAAATTCCGAGTGTACATTAGAAATCGATCTACCGCCTTACAGATCCACACATTAGGCAAATTATTCATGCCTATAAAAACACGTTTTTATAACTCTTTGAGATGGTGGACCGTTCGACGACATGAAGCAGAGTAGTCGCAGGCGGAGGTAGCTTACTGTGTCTTGGCACAATGGAAGCAATTTCAGGAGACAGAAACCATTACAAAAAGGGCTGGCCAAAGTCGCCCGAGGACTACATCAACCAGAACAGATCTCTATCTGGCTCTAATAGCAAGGAACCCTATCATATCCTGTCATCAACCGTCTCTTGAAGTTGCTGTAGCCGCAGATGAAAATATTTCCAACCGGACTATTAAGAAGGCTCAATTCAAATGGATTCTACACAAAGAAGCCAGTGGTTTGTATTCCATTAACCCCAAACCACCGCAGAGCTCGTCAAAAGTGGTACCATAAACGTGATTTAGAGCCCTGACAAATGGCGTACAGTTCTGTTTTCTGATGAGTCCCGTTTTAGCCTACAAAGATTCTAGACATTATTTCATCTGGAGACAAGGAGGAATGCGGTACCGTCCTTCCAACATCAGAGAAAGGGACACTTACGGAGGCGTGTTCTCGTATGGGGCGAAATAATGATCACTGGCTGCATCCATCCTTCTTCATAATTTTTGCAGACACCGAAACTGCGCAGAGGTACCGAGAACAGATCCTCGAACCCTATGTACGACTTTTGAGGTGTACGATTGGCTCAGATTTTCGTTTCATGCATGAAACCGCAGTGGCGGAGGAAAATCTTGAAACTGAACATATCCAACGACTGCCATGGCCAGCGCGATCGGCAGACTTAAATCCAATCGAACATGTGTGGGACGCCCTTGGGCATCATTTGAATGCCGACAACAGACTCCTCTATTGGCTAATTCCGGTTGGATAAGGTCTGCGCTGATGGAAGAATGCTATGTTTTTTGCCACGAATCTCAGACACCCTTATATCGAGCATGGTTCACCGCTGGTAGGCCTGTTTAGCCGTTGGAGAGGATCATAAGCCGTACTAATGTCATGCAACGATATTTTCGGGCATCTTGTATCGACTTCTGTAACGAGACGTTTTTGGTAATTCTTATACAACCCATGCAAATGTCCCTTATACCAGTCGGAAGCTTCTCGCCGTCTCCTTATTTCATCGTTATTCTATGGTTCACTACTATACGAAATTTTGTCCTGCTTCATTGCAAGCTGCACTAGTTACACCACGTTTTCTATGTGTTCTGTTAATTTTGTCAAGCACCGTATAATATGCCTGTAAATTGCGCGTGTTCTGTGGTAGAATTTCTGTTTGCTGGAAGAAAAACCCTTGTTTCCGGGAGAAAAACCAGGCTATCATCGCCTGAGACCGACTAACTCAGCCACGTTGTGAAAAAAGATCCATAAAAATTCGTCACGTCACTGAAACAATTCACTCTCAGGTCATTTCCACCCATTGTGGCGAGGATGGTAATTATACCAAGGGTGCTGCTGCCCAAGAGGGTATTTACTTAAAGACATAACTTTTGATTCAGTGGAGGTCCCTATGGACTGGAGATGTGCGAATTTATCCCAAATCCAAAAATAGGGATCACAAGGTGGGATGAGTAATTACACACCTGTTAGATTACCTTCTGCGTTCACTCGATGCTGATGTCATTCTTCCTCTCTTGCTCAGACTACACACAAGAGGGAGCATAAATACAAATTGAAGAACAACAGTTACAGGACTGATATGCAGAAGTTTGCCATCAGCCAGCGGATGGTTGACTGTTGGACCAAACTTCCATCTGTTGTTGTGGAAGTGGGTAGTTTGAATAAATTCAAGGAAGAACTAGACAAATTTTTGAAGGGAACGGACAAGTAATGTGGGAAGTTTTTTGTCCGATGTTTTATAAGCTTGCTTTCTTCTATGATTTGTCACTACTAATACTAATCAAGTATGCTATTTTAACAATACCTGGATAAATTAGGCAGACGGGCTGAAAAGTGGCGATTACAGTAAAGTTTAACATTAATAACTGCTAGGAACTATGGATACATCTGGGTAACAATAATAATCCAGAATAACATGCTTTGGAGTGGTATTAAACCAAAGAAAATACAGAGAATGAAAAAGACCTAGACGTAATTGTACATTCTGATATGAATTCCTCTAAGCAGCGCAGATATACTACAAAGGTGTTATGTGGTTTTGTCACTAATATGCAGGAATTTTTTTAAAAGGACAAGGAGGTGATTATTCATTTCTATAATGCAATTGTTAGACCTCATCGCGAGTACTGTATATAGGCCTAATTTTAGGCAGCGTATGTATCTGTTGGAAGGAGTGCAGAGATGAGTAACACGATTAGTGAGGGGTATAAAAGGATACTTTAATTAAAACAGACGAGTTCTGTAAATTGTAGCGTCTAGAAATATGCATATGTGAGGAGATCTGATTGTAGTGTTTTAGGCTTTAAATGGGTTGAAAAAACTAATGCTGATAGCATCTTTACTTTTTCACTGACGATATACAAGGGGACATCAATTTAAATTGAATGTAGGTTCTTGGATACTAAAAGTACAAAATTTTAACTGACTGCTTCTACACGAAGGTTGTTGCAGGTAGCTTTTGTTTTGAAATGTTCCACTTTGGAAGATTGAATTGTGAAAATTTCATCGATTTTTCTTCCAAACCTGCCCAAACGAGCATCTGAACTAGCGCACATCCGTTAATTCATAGTTCAACCGCAAAAGTACCGAACTACCTTTTCCTTATTCTACGAGTATTTACTTGAGTGGTTTGTTTTGTTTCATAAACATGCCCATAGTAAATAATGGAATTTCTGTAATAATTTTAGTTTATTCATTCAAAAATTTTTCAATATTCGCGATTCACTAATCCACAGATAGCTACACATATGTTTCAAAATCAACGCGTTATGTCAAACATCGATATCGTTCATTTTAAGTCTGTATAATCGTCTTAAGATTGGAGGTTGAAATCCAGCCGTCTTTAACAAGCATAATAATTAAACTGCTATGCTTCTAGCTAGTCATATAGGAGTAGAACTGTTTACACACACACACACACGAAAGTGAAAAGAATAGAAAAATGAGGGGAAGACAAAAGGGAAAGATGAGATAGCGAAAGGAGAATGTACAGATATAGATAAAGCAAAAAGTATAGATATTGAAAACATCGAATTTATCGATACTGAATCGATATCAATATCGAAAACATCGATAATTGATAGTAAAAAGCGGTATCTATAATTTTTTCTTTTTCTCTACGTATACTTCCTCCTTTCCCTTATCTCAACTTTCCCTCTTGCTTCCATTAATACATAACACATATTCATTATGGTCGCTGGATGCTTTTTTGTCTATCAGTGGTCCTTGTCCATATATACAGAATCCTGAACATGCATATTGAGTCTAATGTTTTTAGCTAGCACATAACTTTATCTATTTTAATATTTTTCTGCTATAGATTGATTCCTGCATTCATACTACTTGATACTAACAAAATATTGCGTTCATTTCCTTTCCCCCATAAAAGTCATTATCCTGCAATGTTCAGTAGCGTAACCGGGCGGCATCTACCGGAAAACTTGCGCAACATTGAGGCGATGTTATGAATGGACAACGTGAAGGTTACTACGCTTTAAGCTGTTTTTTTTTTTGTCACTTCATCGAATGTAGTTTCTTCAAAGCTGATATATAACATACAATTTTAACTATGTATCAGAGGGTTGTTGCAGATGATTTTTTTTTTTTTTGAGAGAGAGTATCTGTGTACACAACGCAGAAAAATGGTATATATAAGACTGCCACTGCAATTGTCTATCAAGGCACATTGGCGAGGAGGTCAACATTATAATAAGTATTTAAGGATATCTTATTACTACATAATAAAGAAATACAGTATATAATAAACAAAGTCAAAATAACAACTGCCGTAGCTGAGAGATACTCATTCAGTCAGCCGCCCACATCAGGCCTACGGAAACGGTCCATTCCAAGTTGGATCCGAGAATCAGAATCAGGAGGACTCTTCGACTGCACAGCATGCAGAGAAGTTGGTGCATGAATCGTCCAACAAACTGTTCGGTGACAGGTCACCGGGTCACAAGTTATGCCCGTGGTTGACTCGGCCAACAATCAAGAAGTCTTATTTTCCTGTATAATTGATCCATCAAACTTGTTGATATGGACATGTCTGAAAGAGACAAAAGTTGATGACGCCGTACAGCAGGTATCGTCTTTTAAAGGAACTAAAGGTGATCCTGTTATACACGTTGTCACTAATGGCATTAAGAGTAGAGATCAACGGACTTAGATCACAAGAACAAGTCAATGTTGACAAAAAGTCGTGAGTTATGGTTAAATTAAGTGTCTGCACTTCTTCCCAGACCCAATAGGAGGGAATATATGATCAGAGCCTTGTCAATCAATTCGGCCCCGGAGAGATTGTGTAAAGCTCATGGGTAGAATTTTGTTCAGCGTGGTCTGTGCTTGCCAACAGGAGAGACTGCTTCTACAGGGATGGGATACACTTAAATAGAAAGAGTGCAAGAATATTTGCTGATGCTATCGAGGCAGTGTTGGGTGGGTCGAAAAAACTGCTAGCTTGGGGAAGGATACAAAGAATAATAGCTCACCGCAGGTAGAGGTGAAAATGATTATTGCACTGTTTCTATTGGAACGAGCAGCAGCCTGAAAGCAAGTGCCAGGGATTTCAAGGACTGCTGGGAGTCATCATGGAACAAGTAAATACATGTGCAGAATTAGGATAACTAAGAGTAAGGACAGGTGCATGTATACTTGTATATACACTAGGTAAACTGACTTCACACTTCGACAGTGTACTCTCGCTAAGTGTTATGACTTTCGTTTTTACTTCTAATGAATGACCTTTCTTCCTGCCTTTCACATTTTTTTATAACAGCATTACTTGGGCATTGTCCTTTCCGTTTATTTAACATTTTTTAGGATGAAAAATAAACTGAAAAATACACAAATTTTTTAGTAGAGGAGCTCATCGAGAACCAGACTGACAAAATAGCATAAGAGTACTACGTACACTGAAAGGACAGAATTCATGGAATACCTGGTTCCTGGGCAACGCGACGCTGTCACCCCTCTCGCTGGAGGACGAGCCTGCCGCTTAGCAGGAATATAGACACACTGCATTCACGCAGACGGTAATTCGATGTCCAAGTCGGTTAACGCATCCTGACAACCGACTTTGAAAGAGGGATGATAGTGGGTACCCGAAGCATGGGTCACTATCGCGGTGGTGGTACAGAAATTGCACTATCCCCGTTCGTCAGTGTCAAGAGTGTATCGGGAATACGCCATTTCCGGAATAACATATAGTGGACAGCTCTGTGGGTGAAGAAAGGATGAACGTAGCCATCGACATCTGTCTCGCATCGTTTCAGCCAACCGGAGAGCAACAGTGGCACAAATCACCGCCGACTTCAACGAGGGAGGTCCCAGAAACTTCTCCACCACGACCATCAGGCGATCATTAGCCGCAATAGGTTATGGGACCCCACAGAGTCCAATTGCTAACACCAGAGGCCTGACGTAGCCAAGTGGTTAGGGGCGCGAGTGCAGTAGCACACGCTCTTTGAGTGGCCGGGGTTCAAGCCCGTGACTGCTAAATACGATTAACAATTTGTATTAATTGGTTTATTGTAAACTCTACTGACCTGGTGGTCGGGGTGGAGTATAAACAAGAACTCTACGCCTCAACTGGGCGAAAGACCTTGGATGATTCCCGTTGATGAATCCCGTTTCCAGTTATTTTTAGCGGACGGGAGGGTACATATCTGGCGGAAACTACACGAAGCTCCGCACCTGTCATGTGAATAAGGAACTGTTTAGGCAGGTGGACGGTCGGTAATGGTCTGGGGCGTGTTCAACTGGCACACGTTGGGACCTCTGGTACGTCTAGACGCATCTCTGAACGGTCCAGGTTACGTGTCCATCCTTGCAGTTCATTGGTTCCATTCATAGTCATCGTGCACCTGTGGGTGCACGATGACTATGAATGACAACCGGCTTTGAAAGAGGGATGATAGTGGGTACCCGAAGCATGGGTACCCACTATCATCAGGGCAATGGAATCTTCCAGCAGGACAATGCGCCTCCCCGCAGAGTCGTGGTGACTAGAACATAGTTCGAAGACCATTCCGCAGATTTTACCACCATGGAATGGCCTCCCGGTTCATCGGACATGAACCCTGTGGAGCATCTTTGGGATGCTGTGGAAAGGTCCGTTCGCGCTTTGGATCCTCCACCCTGGAATGTGACGGGATTATGGACAGCGGTGCAGCAAGCATGGATCGAAATACCTGTGGAACGCTTTCGTGAACTAGTGGACTCAATGCCTAGCCGTGTGACTGCCCTTATCCGGGCGAAAGGTGGGCCTACCGGTTACTAGGTAGGTATCCCGTGATTTCTGTCCACTCAGTGTATATTATCAATGCATTTTATATCTACAAGACTCCCATGGAAACAAATTTTTACAAAGTTTCTGCTCAAATGGATAGAAAAGTAAAATAACTTTTCTATCCATTTCAGCAGAAACTGAAAATAATTAATGTGCGGTATTTCAAAAACAGTTAATATCACTGGTTTTATACATCCAAATGCCTTTTCACAGCTTCAGTTAAATTTTAAACTGCATTAAGTCAATTATCAACTTCAGTTTCGCAATTGTTTAGTTGCCTGGATGGAACATATTGTTTTATGTGCACAGGAAATTTTTGGTTTGCGGAAAGTAAAGACACAATATGTTCCGTTCTGGAGGTAATGAAAACTGTTGCCTGTGTGGCTACCAGGCCCAGGTTTGAGTGTATTCATGTGCACTGATGATGCAAATAGTTTCTCATTGCCTACAGCGGTGTATTTATTATACAGGACAATGTTTATTGTAAAATAAATTTACAACATAGAAAAGTTAATCTGCGAGGTAACAAAAACACCGCTGAATAAGGCAAAAAAAAAAAAAAAAAAAAAAAACTGCGGCTCGGCAAGCATTTAAAATTATATTACTGAAGCTTTTGATTTTCATTCCGAAATGGAAAAAATGAACAATTTTCCTTGAAGTTTCTTAAATCCTCTTGTAATTTATAAAACCGACCCTTTAAGAAGTATTTGATTAGATGTTCCCAATAATGTTTTTGCGTCGTACTTTCCTCATTCCAAGGAGCAGAGCACATACCGTCTCTGTGAAGTCCATTACTTAACTAGAAGAAAACAAAAATCAAATAATACTAAATAAGTTATAGAAAATAAATTTGCACAAACATCTGTTCGTACATATTACGTTTCGATCCCGAACTATATCTAAATACAACTTCATAAAAGGTATTCGCATTTCTCTATATATACAATGCAATACAGCAGCTGAAAGAATGTTTTGCAATGCGGAAGGGATCGTAATAGTAATAGAGGCATGTGATGCAAGAAAGCAAGCGTATGAGCTATGTACCATCATCCAAAAAAAAAAAAAAAAATTCACACAACCATTCCCTCTAAACGTTTGTCCAGTTCCTCCTTGAATTTATTTAAGCTATCAACTTCCACAACGACAGAGGGAAATTTGTTCCAGCAATTAACCACCCGCAGGCTGTCTTTCCTCAATTTCAATTTATGCCCTCTCAGGTTCGTAATCTGAGCAAGCGGAAGAATCCCATCAGAATTCAGCGTGCTTAACCCATTCAAAGCCTTATACACCTTAATCAGATCACCTCGCAGGTGCCTAGTCTCCAGCCGCTGCAATTTTCAGAACTTAAATATCTCTTGTTAAGAGGACCCCTTCGTTCCTCTCCACCAATTTGTTGCCCTTCTCTGTACACCCTCAAGCAAATCTACATCCTTCCTACAATGAGGCGTCCAGACCTGTACGCAGTACTCAAGGCGTGGTCTCACCATTGCCTTAAACAAAAGGATAATCACCTCCTTTTCCCTGCTAGAAAAATTCCTGTATATCATTGACAATACTCCATTACCTGCTCTGGCAGCCTGTCTGCATTGCTCAGAAAACCTCATATCTGACTGCACAATTACTCCCAGGTCTTTTTCATTTTCTACCACCCTAAGTGCAGCACCATACAGTTGGTACGTTCCTCTGGAGTTACTTCTACCCATATTCAGTGCTTTGCATTTGTCAATGTTAAACTTCAGTTGCCACTTCTCAGCCCATCATCTGCCCAAATTTTCTAGATCCTGTTGCAGTAGCACACTGCCATTACTGTCATTAACAACCCTGCCAACCTTTGTATCATCTGCAAACTCTGACAATAAGCTTGATATACCTTCATCAATATCATTGATAAATATACAAAACAACAGTGGGGCTAACGCCGAACCCTGTGGGACTCCCCTAACAACACTAGTCCACGAAGAGCAGTGTCCATTGATTACCACTCTCTGTGTTCTCCCACTCAACCACCCTTTTATCCATTGCAGCAACTTACCACTCTACTCCAATTTGTACAGTAGTCTTCCATGCGCAACAGTGTCAAAAGCTTTCATGAAATCCAAGTATATGATATCAAAATTATTTTTTTGCGTCCAGTTCATTTGTAATCAAACCACACGACATCATAGTATCCAATCAAATTTAAATTTGTCAGACAAGTCTTTCCCTTAATAAACCCATGCTGTGTCTGAAGTTTTGCTGAAGTCTTGTCTAGATAATCCTGCAATACATCTTTAACCAGTGACTCCATTATTTTTTCGGGAACAGAAGTTAAACTATTATTATTAATATAAATTTTTTTCCAAAGAAATGTCCAAAATACGGTGTGATGACCAAAATACGGTTGAACTTCTCATTCGCCCTGACGTATACATTATATTTGATTTCATTTGACTTAATTTTTAAATATAATTCACACATATGATCCATGAAAACTTATCACCGTTTGGGCTTTTATATCAAATTATTAAAAAGCCAAGATTATACAGTGTACTCCTTTATCAGTACATTACGATTTTCACCTTTTATAGTCTTCTACAAATGTCCAGTTTCTCTTTTAAGGTAAACCCACCTTTCGGTTTTTAACTAACTTTCTAATTTTTTTATTTAATACCATTAAGGATGGATGGATGAATATTACTATATAAATATACTTTTTAAGTACCGATACTTTAATGGTGGCGTCTGAGCGAAGGACGCAATTTAGAATATGAGTATAATATTTTACCTGTTGTTTTGTTAAACTTTGTATCTATTTAATGCATTTTTAATGTTTAATTATTAAATTTACAGCCTTTGCAACCGGGCTAATAGGTAGTGTAACCGTCCTGTTTTTTTTTTTTTTTTTTAATATGACTTTTAAAAATATGCCAGTTTTAATAAGTTTTCAGGTGGATGAATGTCAGATATTTTTACTGTGTTTGTGCGTGTAAATGACTACATGTATAATTCACCTTCATCCTACTTCTACCAACTATAATGTGCCAACGGAATTGTCTTACCTATTTTATCTCTATAGAATGTCCTTTGCTCAGTGTGATGTACAAGGGAAGCTGAAGGCCTGGAAGTAACAGCTCTCTGGTGCCAGAGTAATGGAAGGACTGTTCTGTGTATGTAGCAAAATCATTTTTAAATATACTGGTTAAATAGTATCATAACAAATATTACAAAGATATAAGACTTAATTTATTTCAACAAAATTTATAAACTTAAGAAAATTTAAACATATACATAAATAAGAACTATATAATATCGGTGTAGATACATCGTAGTTAATCCATAAATTTGAACTACGTAAGTCAACTTGAACTACGTAAAAGGCATCGTTTTAATTGTATCTCATATTATGGGTTCCTTCACAACAAGATAGCTTTCTCGTTGTGAAGGCGCCCACAATATCAGATACAATTAAAACGATGCCTTTTACACTACTTACGTAGTTCAAATTAATGGGTTAACTGTGGTGTATCTACACCGATATTATATAGTTAATTACCAAAACTCATAAGGATTATGCCTTGTGCATTTCGTATTTCAAATAATTAAGAACATAATTAAAATCAAAATTAAGAAAAACAAATCTAAATTAAAGCAATATAGCGTCAACCTCTCTTCAGGACCAATGATATTGCGCATTAGATATGCAGGCATAGAGTACTTTTGATCCTATTAATTCAGTGCCATCGGTGATGAAAATGCACAACACAAAAGACTATTGTGCGGTGAGATACACCACTCAATTTAACAGCAGAAGCCTGTTCAGCAGCACTCCGACTTAACGGTTAAAGCTTAAATCTTTGGATTTTCTGCGTATAAACAAAACCACTCAAAAGTAATGTCTGGAACTACTAAGTTAAACTAAACAGAAACATTAGAAGTAATTAATGTGTTCCAATACCTCGTATAAGATTGATATGAACCTAAGACAAAATCTCTTTAAGTACATAACAGCTCTTCTCTAAGGGAAGCACATAAAAGTACTTCTCATATATCCAACTCACCAAAAATTCGACTCTGTATAAGTACATACCATCCTATCTTCTTAAATGGCTCTAAAAAATATAATTTACCACTAAAATGCCATCGCCATTAATCGGTTTCAAACAGTCGGCCTCCACTGGGATACCGCTGGACTGATCACATTTCTAATTGAATCGTACTGAACAAATCCATTCTGTCCTCTCGAAGAATACGTACAAATACAGTAGAAATGACGGCACCCCAAATAACGGAACATTCGAGCTAACGGCACATTGAGATCGGATGTTTACATACAGCGCAGATGTCTGGCAGTGCCCAAAACAGAAAACCGCAAGTCACGTGATGACTACTGTATTTGTTTACATTCGCCATTTTGAAAGTGAATTCTGTACTGATATCACGGATTATACTGCTGTTTTACATTTATTTTAAATTAAAAACACCTTACTATGTCTGTTAAAGTTAATAAACCTCATGCAGAGAAGAAAAGAAGAACATTAAAGCTTAGTAACAAACTTAATATAATCCAAACTATTACATTAGGGCCACCGGGAAAGTTACTTCATCTACCCATGTGTATTGTGTCTGTAAATTGCGTGTGTTCTCTGATCGATTTGCCTGTTTTGCTGGGCGAAAAATATCAATTTCTGGAGAAAAAAACTTGCTATCTATGCCTGAGACAGACTAACTCAGCCACAGAGTAAAAAAAAAAAAAAATCCCATAAAAGTTCCTTGAGTCATCCACGGGATTCGAACCTGGATTTTTCCACCCGATATGGGTGGAACGGTGATGATACCAGTGTGCTAACTAAACTTACTATCATAAAGAAAATAGAACGGGGCGTAAGCAGGAGTGTATTAATGGCAGATTATAACATTGGATCGTCAACATGTTTGTCTTTTATGTGCAGTTAATAAAACTGCATTCTTAATCTCTCTATTTCTTATTTAGCGTCATTATTTCTCCATTAAATGTATTAAAATTAAACTTTCTAGATAACGGAAAAATCGAAATTAAGGCACCTTGAATCACCTTGAATCCCCGAAGGTACCGTTATTCTGAAAGTTTACTGTACAAAGGGTACTAGGAAAGTTTTGCAATATGATGCAACAATGAATCACAGGAAGCTGCTTGTTGCTGCATGTTGAGACATGTTCATACGTGCATAGTAGCCGCCACGCCAAGTCGATGGGCTCAGTTATTCATTAGTAGTGAGAGTGTAAAGTGCTTGCGATGGCATTGTGGTCACGAAATGAGATAAGGACAGTTTTGCGGTATAATTTCGTGCGTGGTTTAACCATAGACCAGTGCTTAGAAGAAATGACTCTTGCACTAGATGATGATTGTCCACATCGTACAACGATATTCAGGTGGTATAGAGAATTCCAAAGGGGAAATTTCACTCTGGAGGATTCTGAGAGGCCGGGAAGGCCACGAACATCAGTTACGGAAGAAAACGTTACTGCTGTGAGGAAAATGCTTGACGAAAACAGGCGAGTGACCTACCAACAGATAGAGGATACTTTGGGCCTAAATGCACCAGCAATTCGTTCGATTCTGCAAGATAATTTGCACGTGAAGAAACTTTGTTCTCTCTGGGTGCCGCATCAACTGACTGAAGAGCAGATGACACAACGTGTGACTTGGTGCCGGGAGATGTTAAAAAAGTTTGATAAGGGACAATCTCGGTATGTGAACAACATCGTGACAGGTGACGAGACTTGGCTGTACTATTACGATCTGCCGACCAAGGCTCAAAACAAAGTTTGGGTCTTTGATGATGACGACACACCCGTAATTGTCAGATAATCCCGATCTGTAAAGAAGAAAATGATAGCTGTATTTTTCAAATCGAGTGGAATTGTGGAACGTGTCATTTTGGACACGCAGAAGACAGTCACAGCTAAGTGGTATACTGAACAATGCCTGCCTAAAGTCATTGGATCTATGAAGAACCTGCGGCCAAAGTCAAGAATGGACACCTGGTACCTCCATCACGAAAATGCTCCAGCTCACCGCGCCAAAGCCTGCACTGAATATTTGACTACGACAGGACTGAAACTTCTCGAGCACCTTCCTTACAGTCCAGACCTTGCTCCCTGCGACTTTGCACTGTTCCCGCATGTGAAAATGAAGCTAAAAGGGAGGCGGTTTTCCAGTGATGAGGACCTTCTACGGGCTTGGGACAACGAGTGTGCTTTACTCCCTAGTGAAACTTGGCAGAACTGGTTTAAAGATTGGTTTCGGAGGATGGAGAGGTGTATTGAATGTAGAGGAAATTACTTTGAAAAAATTAAATAAACAAAGCTGTATTGCAAAACTTTCCTTGTACCCTTTGTACAACTAAAATGGCTTGGACACCATTTAAGATTTCCTCATTTTGCTATGGTCCAAAAGTTTCTTATTCAACATCCCAACCAGTGAGAAACGATCAAAGAGCACAACTCTGCAGAATTTCACTCCTATGGATATTACAACCTGGCCCAACACAGAGAACTTTGGAATTCTCTTTTGTGAAGGAACTGCTGCTATGGAACTTGTATATGCTTCGTAATTTGTTTCCCCTATCCACTTGTAATTTATAAAATGATGAACAAACAATAATGATGATGATAATGGTTTCACAAATTTTTGTGGAAAAAAGGCAGGGTGACCAGACATTTAATATTTTAAGGTGAAAAATAGCACAAAGAAAGAGAAGAGTAAGAATAACTATCTCGTGCTGACGTAATCTAACAAATTTAAAAAGAGGAGATGAAAGTTAAAAGATAAGGAAATAAAATAAGTGCTTAATTTAGGTGCTCTATATACTATAATAGCATTAGCAGTGGAAAATTATGCAAAAAAGCAGGCTCATACACAAAAAAAATAATAAATAAATAATAATAATAATAAATAAATAAAATGCAACATCTACCATTTCACCTATTTATTCCCTCCAATAGTTTGTCGAGTTTGTCCTTGAATTTATTTAAACTATCAACTTCCTCGACAACAGATGGAAGTTTATTCCAATAATCAACCACCTATTGGCTAAGACAATCTTCCGCCCACCTGTTCTGCAACTTTCCTTCCTCAATTTGAAATTGTGTCCCCTCATGAGTATGGTCTAAGCAATAGGAAGAATTCCGTTAGCATTGAGCTTGCTCAATCCATTCAAAGCCTTAAACACCTAAAAATGATCACTCCGCAGGGGCCTACTCTCCAGAAGCTACAAATTGCAGAACTAGAGCCTTTCTTGGTAAGAGTACCCCTTTGTTCTCCTCACCAATCTCGTTGCGCTTCTCTCTACTCATTCTAGCAGCTCCACATCCTCCCCAAAATGAAGCCTCCAGACCTGTATGTAGTACTCAAGATGTGGCCTCACCATTGCTTTATACAATGGCACAATCATCTCCCTCCCTGCTAGCAAAATTCCTGTATATCATTGGCAAAACCCAATGAGCTGTCCTGGTAGCCTGTCTGCATTGCTCAGAGAACTTCATACTGACTGCACAATTATCGCCAGGTCTTTTTCATTTTCCTACCCTGAGTTGGTATGTTACTCTAGGGTTACTGCTACCCATATGCAGTATTTTGCATTTGTCAATGCTAAACTTCAATTGCCATTTCTCAGCCCATTTTCCCAACTTTTCTATATCCTGTTGCAGTAGCATACTGTCATTAACATCCAGCCAACCTTTTTATCATCTGCCAACTTGGAAATTAAGCCTTATATGTCTTCACAATATCAATGATAAATACAGAAAACAATAATGTGCCGAACACCGAAACCTGGGGACTCCACTTATAACGTTAGTCCATGAATAACAATGTCCACTGATTACCACCCTCTGTCTTCTTCCACTGAACCATCCCTGTATCCATAGCAGCAACTTTCCTTTAAAGCCTCACTGCTCCAACTCACCCTGTATTAAGGATACTCAAGAGGGGAGAGGTTACTCTAGAGCAGCAGTTCTCAATCTTTGGAGCCCAGAGCTTCATTTCACCACGCATTATTTTCTAATAGCCTCTTCTTAGAAATCAAATTTTTTTCTGTGCATAAAACATCGTTTTTTAAGCAGTATGGGTTTGATTCTCGTAAACGACTGGAGGAATTTTTAAAGTCCTCTCGGTGCTTCATGGCAACTTATTTGTCACGATTCATCTCCGTTTGCCACTCGTCGACGCAGTCCCGTGTATAATGGGAGTAATTTCTAACGTCCTCTTTAATCGAGATTGTAATTAGCTGAACTCAGGCGAAAGGAAGTAGGCTTTCCCCCGTGAATTATTTCGGTTTTTCAGATCACACAACATACAAATCGGGAGACAAACACCCACTCATACAGACAACTTCACATACGGATACAAGCGATAAGTTTGGGTGCCGTTAACATAATAATTTGAATTTTGTATAAAATCCTCGCGGGTAGATAGTGGTATAATCACTGTCTTCTACTCCGCCTGTTAGAGTCTTGGATTCAAATCCGGTCAATGACGCAAGGAACTTTTATTGGATTTTTTTTTCATATCATGACTGAGTTAGTCGGTCTCGGGCGGTACTCAAGATTTTTCTCACAAGCAGCACAACAGGCAAACCGACCAGTGATTATACATTTTATTTGGAATGTATGGTTTACCACTCGGGTAACCCCTAACTTGAAAATATTGTTTTGTTTTTGTATAAAACTAGCAGTCCTCCACAGTAGCGTTGTCCGTACAATAAATACATCGCTGTCTGCCACTCATTTGAGAGATCTGGGTTCGATTCTGCCGCCGATGGGAGGAATTTCTTAACGCCTGTACACAATCGAAACTGCAGTTAGCTAATCTGAGGAGGAGGGACTAGGTTCCCCTCCCCCCAGAGTTATTCCATCAAACTGAAAAACCTGGAATAACTCACCCTGCAAATTAATGCTATAAGCCGTTATAACATTAGTTTGTGTGTGGTGGGGGGGTAAAACTGATCCTCCGTCACAGATTGATCGGCAGGATACATCGCCTTCTGCGATTCGTTTGGAGAGACCTAAGTTTGATTCCTGCCGATCACTACGATATTTCTGCTGCAGTCCTCTTCAATTGAGGCTAGTTATCCGATTTCAAGGGAGGGGCTGGGTTTCCCTCGTGAGATATTCCAGCTTTTAAAAATCAGCGTAACATGCAAATCAGGCAGCCATGAATATATATATATATATATATATATATATATATATATATTATTATTATTATTAATTTTATTTTATTTTTGTATGTAAAACTAGTCGAGCAAAAAATATTAACCGTGTAGACATATACTGTGAATCCATGTAACTCTTAGATTAACTACGTTAATCCAAGAGCTATTCGATATTCTATTTAACCTATATCCATTTATAAATACAAGAAATTCATTACTATTACAGATTTAATCAATATGTTTGGGTCAAAACTACAGAAGAATCTTTGTTAGATAAGGATATATAAACCTTTGCATTTTCAGTATATTTAAAACAAGCAATTCTAATAAGATCCCTGAGATGACTTAGTTCACAAATGTTGAATTGTGGAATAGCATACCTTTCATTATTAGTGGGAAAAACCAAATACTAAATATTTCTAAAACGTCCCTTTTAAAAAATACCACTCCTATAGAACATAGAGAATGTATTGTATGTGGACCATACATTTATAAAAACAAATAACTATAATAGAATTTATTTATTTATTTATTCAGTTGATTGCAAGTTACATTAATAAAGTTTCTGATTTGGTAAAATTATAAAACAGCTTTCAACAGAATTGTTGAAAGTTACGACTATTAGCAAAAATATGTTTATAAAAAAGGCAACAGGATTTTTTCTCAAAGTTAAGACTAATTCCGAAATTAAAAGCAAAATTACTAATGTTACAAAACTGCGAAATTATCCTTTACGTAAGATAAAAGTAGGTCATATAATGAGTTTACTACATCTGATATAAGATAAGATAAAACACAAATGTAGATAGTAAAAATGGAAGACTTACCTAAAGCGGACATCGTGAGACAGAAATCAAACGAGTGAAACCTATTTTAAAAATGGTACGTTTAGTAAGATAGTGATGCCCTCTGCAATAAATGACTGAGGTTCTACAGTAGTAATTAAATATACTATATAAATGAAATAGTATCAAATATACTATTTTAAATTAAATAGTATCAAATATACTACTATAGGAGTATATTTGATACTATATAGGTACTCAAAGAGTATTAAAACATTGGCATAAAAGTACTAAGCGGACCATAAGGCCAAAAGAACCTATAAGACCTGTAATTCCTGTAAATATAACCTGTGTTGGTTTACATTGCTATACCCTATAAATAAACATATAATTAGCAATAAAAATAAAAATATAAAAATATAAAATATAATTATTTAATTAATTAATTTTTTTAGAATTTTTTATTGAATTTATTTTTTTATTATATATAAGAATTTATATTTTTATTTTATTGCTAATTATATGTTTATTTATAGGGAATAGCAATGTAAACCCAGTGAGCATTATATTGCTGCTACGACTCCAAGTGGCTATGGCTCTATGCTGACATCCAGAAATAAAAGGAGGGAAGGAGGAACGTCACTATTCTACAATGAAGCCATCCTCACCCTTGAGAACAGCATCTCCAGTAACTCAGATGATTACGAGGCGCTCTACGCATTGCTGAAAATGAGTTCTATTTCCATTGAAGTCGTTGTCATTTACATACCTCCCAAGCCTACACCAGAAACAATGGAAGAGGTGACCAACTGGATTTTTCACCACCTCCACGCCTCACCAACGAAAATTGTTTGTGGAGATTTCAACCTCCCGACAAAAAATAAATAAATTTTCTGTTTATACTTCGGGACGACCAAGCGGTCAGAGGAGTTCACAAGATAGACAGAATACAAGAAACAGCACCGTATTCAGCAGTCACGGGCTTGAACCCCGGTTACTCAAGGCACGTGTACTTATGCACCCGCGCGCCTAACCACTAGGCTACAGCGGCCTCTTGTCTGGAACACATGAAAAAATTGCTCATTTCACAGCTTGGCATGGCTGGCCTTACTATAAAAAACGAAGGCCCCACAAGGAGTACAAACCAACTGGATCTGATTTTCACTTCTATTGCCTGTACGCTCGAGACTCCTCAAGATGGTTACTTTAACTCTGACCATGACCCAATCCTAATACAACTAGAACCACCAATCCCCAAGATACAAGGCAAAAGGACAGATAATACGAAGAACAATATATAGTCCAAAATATCTGGATGTTTCCAAATGCATTACAGCAGAATCTTTCATCCCATGGTATGTTCTTGAAGCCTGCGATACCGTACTAGCAGTCGACCTGTTAACTCAATGGATTATTACGGTAGCTCGATACACTGTCTAAAAGACAGTCGCTATCACTCCTCAATCTAAAGCATGGTGGTCTCCACATCTAAACTCCAGCTTTCAACTAAAGCAGCAACTCCATAAGCAATGGAAGCAGTCTGGTGAAATTAATGACAGAATAGCCTTTTCAGGAGCAAGAGCAATTTTCAACAGACAAAAATCCCAGACCATCAAGAGCTATTTTGATCGTTTGCTAGCGATAGGTAAGATATATAAGGTGTAAGGTATAAGGCATGTTAGTGTCTAACGGCTCCTGGGATTTCTCCCATCTCTGCGGGTGTACATTGTATCGGGGCCAGAGATTTGAAGTGTGTGGGGGTCATGTGCTGTATATTGTGTTGTGCCCTTTGTTCCTCCGGTCTATTAGCCGCCGAGCCCCTAGTGGGACCCGACGTTACCACACCATGCCACGGGGAGGCTGACCGGGTGTACCACTGTAGCTAGAGTACTCTGGCGGGTCCTGCCACCTACTTTCCTGGGATTTCAGTGGCTAGGACCAGATTTGAGAATAAGATGATCGCTGTTTCTTGAGCAACGGTTGTAATTTTAACAGAGCGTAGGGTTGTTCGCTGATAACTTGTTTTAAGGCCAAATAGGTCGGGCAGTAATTTTGATGTTTTTAGATTTAGACCTGTGGGGAATGCGTGTGTGTGTATATAAAAATATATGTATATACACACACACGCACACACATATATATATATATATATATATATATAAACTAAATAAAAAAAAAAAAAAAAAAAACGTTGTGCAAGAGAAAAGTAAGGGAGGAAGGCAGAAGACTGGAGGGTAGGAAACAGAAGAAAGGGGCCAATAGGGAAGATGGCCCCTGATGACAGTGTGGCATACCCAGTGCCTCACTAGAGAGAGGAGTGGGGGGGGGCGGGTGGACGAAAACCACCACCCCACAAAAAAAAAAAAAAAAAATCATTCTGTAAGAGAAAAATAGGGGGGGGGGGGAGTAAAAGAACGGATGGCACGAAGCAGAAGAAAGAAGCGGAAAAAAAAAAAAAAAATGAGAGAGAGATATACTCCGCAAGTTCAGGGTAGGTACAGCTAGCACGGCCAGTCAGTTGGAGCCGACAACTTGCTGGAAATCCAGCAGTGTGAGTGCTGCTATGGTGGATGGGTCATGTTCAGTAAGGTCTAGTTCAGGTGCCGTCATTGGGACTCCATTTTATGAGTCTGTGTCGCATCCAGACTGAAGGCTGGTCCAGTAGTCCATCAGAACGAACAGTGGGGGTGGCCAAAACCGGGAGTCCAAGATTGATGGTCAAGTCCAGGGATCGATGCTAGGCCTCTTCTTGATGAGATGTGTCACATCTGGTCGAGAGAAGTTTGTCCAGAAATCAATGATGAGGAATTTGTCAAGGTATGTGCGGACCCTGTCTTTTATTGCACTGCTGGTCAAGTCTTGTGCAAGTTGGTCCAAGGCGTTAGCATCCATGGCTCAATGATGCGTAGCAACAATTGGCAGTCATGATTGTTATGACCTATTGATTCGGATACTAAGGTGGTGGTAGCGCTTTCTGCCTGGTAAATAAGTCCATTGCAAATTGAGTCAGAGCTCGGTAAGTTTCTTCATTCTGTAGGGTGAGGTGTTCTTGATTTTGGTAGTTGAAGCGTAGTTTTGTTATTAGGATCCTCCTGAAATCCTCGTAGATTTCACAGCTGTGGGCAAGGTGCTCCCACGTCTGATCCTCTCCACAGTGGCAGCGGGGTGAGTCTGAAATTCTGAAGTCATGTAGTTTTTTCTGGAAAGAGCCATGTCCAGTGAGGAGGTAGGTAGCATAGAGTCCTGGTGAAAACCAGACAGGTGTGAGGGGGTAGGAGGCCCTGACATCAGGGAGGAATCTTTTGGTGACAGCGCCTTTAGTTGATGTCTGCCATCTTTCTTGCCAGGTGTCTGTTAGATGTTCATTAAGTCTCTTCTTTTCAGCGTTTCTATTATTTGCTGGGTCAGTGGTGAAACCTGCACAAGTAACTGCTCTTCCTTTGGCTATTTGGTAGAGCAACCCATGACGAACAATCTCCAGGTCCAGTGGAAGAGATCCAATGAGGACCTGGAGCGCATGGGTGCTGACAGTGCGACAGGCACGCGAGGACAAAAGAAGAAGAGAGCGCTGGATAGTTCCTAGGCGCGATCTGTTTACTACGGTATTGGACTTCTTGTACCAGACTCCAGAAGCATAGGTGATAACCGGGATGAAAACTGCCTTATAGAAGAGTGACAGCGTTCTTTTCTTTAAGCCCCAGTCCTTCCGGGCAACTCTTGAGACTTGGGCAGCATACTTCCTGATCTTAATCCTGAGTTGGTCTAGATGAGGAGTGAAGGAAAGGTTTTTGTCTAAGATCAAACCTAGATATTTAAGCTCTGTTTTTAGTTTTACTGTAACACCATTGACCTTGATTTGGGGTGGTCTTCTCAAATCAAGGGTGCCTTTTAGTAGGATCAAATTGGTTTTCTCTGGGGAGATCTTTAGGTTGTTATGCTCTGCCCAAGCTTGAAGGGTGGAGATGGCCTGGTTGGCAGTTGCTTCTAGTTGGGTTCTGTTATTGGCAGGAAAGAGCATGACCAGGTCATCTGCATAGGCCTGGGTTTGTACATTGTTGAGTTTGGTGTTCAGGAAATCATCCAGCACCAGATTCCAGAGGAGAGGCCCCAGGACAGATCCCTGAGGGCATCCCCTGAAGACTGGTCTGGAGACACTGCAGTGGGGAGCAGACACGACAACTCGCCGGTCCTGGAGATAGGTCTTGATGCATCTATATAAGTTTTCTGGGACATGCGCTCTTCGGAGCCTGCCCAGGACGCTGGGCCACCAGAGGGAATCGAAGGCACCAGCAAAGTCAAAGGAGATTAGTAGAAAGTATTTGGAGTTGCAGTTGGTAGCAGCTTCAATGATTGTTTCCAGTGCATCAATCGTGGAGCGTCCTTTCCGGAAACCGTACTGCTTAGGTGAGGAGAGACCAGCGTCATTGTAGTGGGCTTCTATTCTATGGGAGATCATCCGTTCGAGAAGTTTGCTGAAGACTGGCAGCAGTGCAATGGGCCGGTAAGATTGTGGCAGATCATGTGGTTTGTTTGCATTCTTCAATATAAGTCTAAGGATTGCAGTCCTCCATTGTGTGGGGAAGAATCCTTGGTGGAGACAGTGGTTTAACAGGTTGAGTATTGTAGTGGGAATAAGTTCAATGGCCTTCTGGACGATTTCTGGATCGAGCATGTCTCTGCCCGGAGCCTTCTTGTTTCTGATTCTAGATGCAGCTAAGTTGAGCTCGGTTGTGGTGAAGGGTTCTTCAATTGCAGTTGTGTGGCATGTTTCATTTTCCGTGCAGAGCTGTAGCTGTTCCGGTGTGTGTGGGTCAGCAGGCTGCTGGAATGTAGCGTCTAGAATATTATTGATAGTATCTTGCCACGATCTGGTGTACAGTCCGTTCGGTAATTTTGTGGTTGATACGACCTCGCCTCTGGGGAGCTTGTTAGTGGTCACTTTGTACACATTCCCCCAGGGATCGGCGTTCCCTTCAGTGCTCACCAGGGCTTCCCATGAGCGCCTTTTGCGCTGTTTTATTGTTGTGGTATACTGGTTCCTGGTCACTCGATATTGCTGCACTAAAGCCTCTGTTTCTTCTGGAGGCCATGTTCTTCTTGTACGTTGATAGCGTTTTCGTCGGTAAATGACTTCGCGTCTAAGAGTCTGGAGTTCAGGTGACCACCAGGGGACAGCACCAGGTGTGAATCTCTTCTTTTTGATAGCCTTGTTTGCAGCATTACTGACGAGCTGTGTAATTGCGCATTGATGCTGGTCTGGGCTGAGGCCGCTAGGATTGAAGCGGCTGGCTGCACTGGTCAATTCCTCCTTAAAAAGGTTCCAGTCAGCCTTATTCAGGGCATATCTTCTTTGTTCAGTTCGGTTAGTGAACGGTGAAATAGTGAACGGTGTAGTTGGAAGGTTAGTACCCTGTGGTCAGAGGTGGTCCAGTCCTCACGGACTGTCCAGGAAGCAAGGTGCTGAGCAATGGAGCTTGAGGCTAAGGTGATATCTATTGTAGCTTCCCTCAGGGTACTGGAGAAAGTTGGCAGGCAGTTAGGTTTGTTTAGAATGACCAGGTTGCTGTTAGACATGTAGTCCTCAAGACGTTGGCCATTTCTATTTCCTCTGTGATTTTGAGTTCGGCTGTGCCAGGCTGGGGACCTGCAGTTAACATCAGCCCCTATAATGAGTTTTGCATTTGGCATTTGTAGCTGGATGGTCTGTAGATATCGGGTGGCAGGAAGAATATCTTCCCCCGGTCGACAGTATATCGAAACTAAGTAGAATTGCCCCAGTGGTGAAATTACATGGGCGCACACAGCCCAGCTAGTACACAGATCAGTGATTTTGGTGACAGTCAGTTCGGGATTGCGAACGACGATCGCGGCCCAGGGTGTGTCACCATCAACCTGGACCACTTTAAATCTCAAGGGGTAGCCTTTTACCTCCTTGTTATGAGTGTATGGCTCCTGAAGCAGCAGCACATCTAAGTTCTCTTCATCTGCCTTTTTGACCAGTTGTGCAGCAACAGCCTTGGCCCTCTGAGCGTTATGTTGTGCTATTTTCACGGTGTGGGTATTTAGGTTTGGTCTGTTACTCCCTATATTCTATTCTTGATTGTTGAGCACTTCTGGCTTTGAGATAAACTGGGCAACTGCTGTCACGGAGCGAATGGTTAGCTGGTACCTTTAGGGCCTTGCAATTGGCACATGTGGGAGGTTGAGACTTTTTGGGACATGTAGCGTATTCATGCCCCATTTCGGCACAGTGGCCACAGGTGGGCAGATTTTGCCTGCACGTGTGCGTCGTGTGGCCGAAACGGCAGCACCTGAAACATTTGGGGACGGCTGCATGCTCCCTAAAGCGGTGGCTGCCCCAGTTGATGTAAATTCTTGTTTGTTAGGAGAGGATCTTCCAGGCCTTGGGTGATAGCTCAAAGACCCAGTTAATGGTGTGCCCAGCTCTGGGTTTTGTTTGGAATTTAGGGATTATGTGAGAAGTTGGTTCTTCATCTGGGAGTTCCTGTTTCAAGTTTCTGTGGAAAATTTCGCTTTGCAATTCCTCTGGAAGGAGATCCTTGTCCACATCTAGTACCAGTATGCAAGGGCCCTTTTGTCTAGGGGGCTCGGCCAGGAGTCTCAGAGATGGTAATTTAGGATTCTTAACAATCAGTTCAGCATCCTCTTTTGTGGCTGTTTCTATAATTACTCCTGTATTTCGCGTTTTGCGAATTGACTTGATTTTAGTGTTCTTTAAGTCATCTGTCAAGGAATCCATGATGGTCTTCTTGACCTCCTCACTGGACATACGACCTTCATTGGTAAGGGGTTTAAGTACCACAAAGTTAGGCCTGGGTGATAGCGTTTTCTTCAGTGTAGTCCGTAGGTTGGCACCTGAATTGTTTGTCTGGTAGCTCAGTTCCTGAGATTCGGGAATAAAGTCCGGTGGTGACTTCCTCAGCGCATGGGCATATGTGGAGTCGCGCTGTCGCATTTGTTTTACTCCACAGTCAGTGTAGGCTTCCAATTTTGCAGTTGCCTTTTCGCTTTCCAGGTGAGTCTGGATAAGCAGCGATTCTAGCTTGTTCCATAGGGTGACGATTTCTGCCCTAAGAAGTGTTGTAACTCTGTTAGTTGGCTCTTTGAGCACGTTCTCCAGTGCTACTTTGAGTTGTAGCGATTGTTGGATAACTGTCCCCTCAGGCATGCTGGGGTCAAGGGGGGGGGTCAGGTTGTCTCATATCTGTGTACTCGGTTTGGGAGAGGGGGGGGTTCCATGGTCCCTCTGTTTTGAGATTTTGACCTGGTTTTTCGATCAAATTTGGTACCGATTGATTTTTTGTTCTTAATGGGGGGTTCAGTTTGAGATCCCTCATGTTCTTCGTGTTGCTCTGCTATTTTAGGGTTGTCGGTCACTGGCAGGGTTGTGTTTACAGCCGATTTCCTCGATTTACCCTCCATTTTGAGCAGATACGAATTGGCGAGTTCACTGCGGATGAGCGAGTGGCGAGACAGTCTCACAGAAGGAGCTCAGAAAATGAGTGCAGATGATACCCACTGCAAGTTAGTAGGTGAATCAACTTAAGAAGTGCTACACAAGAACAGCTACCACCAATAGGATTTACGTGCTGTTGTCACGTGCTATTTGCCCTGGGATGACATCCATATGGTCATTATAATGGTATTAAATTACACCAGTGCTTGCAATATTATTTATGTCAAGTGGCACAATTCTAATTTCTGCCGAAATCGTGGGGCCAAAATCAGCCGTTCACATCCAGTATCAGCGCCCTAATTTAAATAGCCGACTGGGCTAGGTGAGTAAAGTGCCTGCCTGGCAACCCAAAGGTCGCAGCTCAAATCCCTCCTCGGGCTTGGATCAGAGTACTGCAAAAACCTTGGGAGGTGTATTATAGCCACAGAAGCCGATGCGCCAACAACTAACTAGGGTTAAACGAGGCAGTCAGCGATTCCTGAGTTAGGCCTAACAATATTACAAAGGTAATAAACTAATATCAACAGTTTACAAAATCTATTAAAATTTATAGCCAGTTAGGGAAAAACTTACTGACAATTTCTGGACAACAACTGAATTAAATAAAGCACAATGAATACATTAGGATATTAAATGAAGTGCAGCATACTAAAACATCAACCGTACTAACAACGACACTAGCGACACTCTCCGATAGGTAAGATACCATACACTAAACAAACCTTCAGTTTCCCAGAGCAACTCGACCCCCAGAGATGGATTGACTTCATAACCAGATTTGAAGGTGTCGCGGGATCCAGCAGTAATCTCGACCACATATTCAGTCCTGACAAACATAACTCTCTGACAAATATCACCATATCAAAGAACCAAATCTTGACAGCCTAGAATTCAGCCCTATCCTCTACAGCTGTGAGTGCTGATGGAATACCACAGTTCATGTTGAGATGCCTGGGCCCATATATCATCCAGCCCCTTGTTAGCATCTTCAATGCAGTGCTGACAAGCCCTTCCCCCATCAATAGAATGTATATCTGATAAGGCCACACCCAGAAATAAGAATGCCGTCATTGGAAAAGCTCTTCAGACCCATTTCCAATCCTCATGTCTCCTGAAACTACTAGAAAGAGCCCTCCTTCCAACTCTAATAACTCACATATTTCCAGATGCCCCTCCACAAATTCATTCGTCATTACCAAATAGGTCCACCATTACCAATCTCTTTACCACCACCCACAGCATCCTTACAGCATTTGAGAGAAAAGAAGAACTCCTCATAACGTACCTCGACATCTAAGCAGCTTTTGATGCCGTTAAGGTACCTGTCCTCCTACAACTGCCTGAAGACCGCTACTCTACAGGCGGGGACGCATTGCATTTCCTCTCATCACTCCTTCTCAACCGTACTATCATACTCCATCATTAAAAAAAAAACCTATATGAAGCAAATATCTACAGGAGTACCACAAGGGGAGAGTCCTCTCTGGTCTCCTCTTTACTGCTATTATTTCCCCTTTCATAAGCCAGAGACCAGATGTATTGTCTTACGCGGATGATTTAAAAATATTGACCACCATCCAAGCAAACACAGACCCCTCTAGGATCACAGAGGAAATTAACAGTGTCATCCTCACACTAGCGGGCTACCTTAAACAATTTGGCCTTAACATTAACCCAGCGAAGTCTAAGTGCATGCTCTACTCCCTGAAGAAGGAAACAACAATCATCTCGTCTAACATCAGTGGAGTTTCCATCCTCACTGTTCCATATCATCTAGATTTGACACAAAACTCAGATTCAACAAGCACACTGGCAAACTTCATTTCACGTGCGGCGCACATGAAATGGAGAGCAAAACAACACCTCGTCTCAGACAGGGTTACAGCAACAAAATGTGTCAGGACCATTATATACTCCCCACTACTTTATGCAGCTGAAATCTGGGTGTCAGCAGCACTACGATCAGAATACCCAGCTGGGCAGCGGAATATTGGCTTCTTAAATGAGTAACCTACAAGCACAGGTTACCACCCCATGTTCATACAAATGAAATCGCCCAGGCCCTGGGAATTCCCAGGCTGCCCTCTCTCATTGACGAAAAAAGACTGATAATCACAGTAAAGATGTTGACCGGTTTGATCACATACCCTCCTTTCTGGGATCTCTGTGGCTGGAGGATTCCACTTGCCCAGCTCAGAGCCACCCTAACTATTTGCTCTCTTCATTCATGCCTCCCCTATCAGATCGTTTCCTACCATACAAGATGCTCGGACGAATCCAAGACATCGACGCTGACCTTAAGAAATTTGCCGTCAACCGACGTTATAGATGTGGAATACTCGGCCCAACATCCTCCATGGACCGCAAACTGTCAGCTGCATCTGAGAATCGCCAAACCTCGTAACTAATACAGGGAACGGCGACCACAGCGGACGTAGCGCCACCATCTCTTAACAAAGTGTTGCAACCCATCGCAATCGTCTAGACGGAAGTGAAACTGCCCCAGTTGGAGACCCCTGTGAATTAATTAGTGAGCATAACAGGAAACGAGCCTGTCTCCCATGAACTTTGAGGACAACAGTTACTACTATAAATTGTATATGTATTGGTCATTTCGTTTTATTATCATTTAATGTCAACTTGTTTTTGTTTTTGAATGTCTTATGGTATTTAATGTTTTTGTAACAGCTCTTATCTGTAAACCTTTGGCAGTGAAGGGTAATTTGCAATACTTAACCTCGTAACCAGTTACAATCAAATGTTGTAATAAAGATTTTCTCTCTCTAAACCAACACAGGCTATAAAGACTAACTATATTAGTCTTTATAGGTTCTTTTGGCCTTACGGCCCGCTTAGTACTTTTATGCCAATGTTTTAATACTATTTGGGTACCTATATATTACCAAATACACTCCTACAGTAGTAATTCGATTACAGATTAATGTAATGTTTAATCTACAATTGATGGCATTAATCTGATTTGATATACATTTTACATCTATTCTTAAATTTCATGATAGTTAAATAAATATATATATATATATATATATATAATATTTTGTATAATTCAAGAAGGTAATTCAAGCAGACAATACCAAGCTGGATTCAAAGAAACGCAAGGGATATAAATATACTTAGGGTACACTTTGCTTTCTTGGTGTCTTACGGCTTAGAAAACTTGTACCCACCGGCCTGCAAATTATAGTGTATCATTTATTTTGTTTTATTTCATTTTATGTTATTTTATCTTATCTTATTTTATAATCACACTGTATATACTTAAGTTCACGCTAAGGTGGCATGCAAATTCAGCTTATGGTCCTACTATAGGAACGGGTTTGTGATCCCGGGCATACCCGAGCTACAACTTATATCTTGTATTGTCTTTAAGCTGTCCTACACACTTTGTTCTTATTTCTCCGAAATTATTAGGGTAATCCGATGATGTAGGAGAAACTATATCTTATTTATTCTACTATATTTTCGCCTTTATGGAGTTCAGGTGTTATTATTCCTACTCTATTAGTTTTTATTCTTACTATCTGCATGTTTCTCTTTGCGTTACTTAACTTTAATTAATTATTTATTTATTTTACCATATATAGGGGTCACCACATATATACAAATTTGTATTAACTCACTAGAGGGATTATTATTTCATAACGACTGGTTGTTACATTATGTCCTGGATACGGTAGATATGCTTTATACTTTACATTTATTCTTATTTTAATTATTAAATTGCGTTCTCTGTCGGATCAACGATGTTCAATATATGCTTACATTTATAATATCTTGCTTTTTATTCAAAAAGTTTTAACTACCTTTAATTGGTGTAGATTCAAATTACTTAATCTCTGGATTTTTTATATTTTATATATCTTAGCAGATATTGATCATTACAGAAACAGAGAACTCCTTGTCGTTTTTTGCCTTCAGTCTAGATGGTTGGCCTCAGTTGAAGTCATCTAGATTGTGGGTAGACAACGATAAGTTTTATATATATATATATATATATATATATATACTGATACGAAAATGCAATAGTGTATAGCATTTTTGTATCACAGGCTACAAGTTCTACACTATACCGACCTACATATACCTCACTGTAAAGTACTCTAAAGTACTCTACTATAAAGTGACTCTTGTGGTGTTAGCCAAAACAACAATTTCATCATGTATTTGCAGGTAGCATAGTGGGTATAATCACCTCATCACCATCCTTCCTAACTCAGGTAAGAAGGATGGTGATGAGGTGGCGGTGGAACCCATGTTTAGTCTCCAGAACTCAGTTCCAGTCAACCCCTCCCCATCTCTTCCATCATGAAATATGACTGAAGATTTTTGAGGTTATGATGGACATCATGACAAGATCCAATTTTCCTTACATTTCGAGGGTACAGCTCTAAAACGGTGTTCGCAGGCCGGCCGCTAGTTAATACACCGAACCGAACCTATTGGGTAACTCTCCAGGAAGCTTCCGGATCAGCTAGTGTATAATCTTGCTATCTCTACTCTGCCAGATAGTGACTGGAGGGAGTCCGAGTAGTGTGTATGCGGGGGGGGTATTGTCGAGGCCACATTATATCAAAGATCTAGGTATATTCTTACCATGTGTACACCATATCCAAAAATTTTTATTACTTCATACAGCATGCCCCTCCCCAGTTTTTCTTACAATTGAATGCACTTGAATTTTCAAACTAATAGAATAAGCTTATCTGCGAAAAGATTTAAACCTCCCAAACACTTCCTAGTTCATTTCACAAATATACCTGGTCTCAGATCTCAATCAACAATGTCCATTTCCACTTACAGTCTGCCAAACTCCATGTACTTTTTCTGACAGAATCTCAGTTATCACTTGATTCAACTACTGCCCATCTCAGTTGCCTAAATTATTCGTTGTATGATTTCTTTCGCCTCAAAGGTGGTTCTTGTGCATATGGCGGTTTCGATATTTCCTGCAAGAGACTTGGTAATTTGGAATCTCCTCTTTTCGATCTTCTCTGGCGTAAAATATCTCTACCTCATTGTGTCAAATTCATCTGTTGTCTCTACTTTTCTCCCAACTCCACTAATCACTTGGAGTTCTTTGACTTCCTCTCTTTGCAACTTGACTTTTTCCAGTCCAACTTTCCTAACAGTGAGGTAATTTTCCTTGGTGATTTTAATGTTCACAACTACAGCTGCCTTCCGTTTTCTAGTCACATCGACCAAGCTGGTCGAGATGCTGAGGCTTTTGAAATTACTAATGACCTTGCACAGATTGTTCATTTACCTATAACAATACCGGACAATCCTAACCATTCAGCCAACACGCTTTTTTATCACAAACAACCCTTCTAAGTACACGGTCGAAGTGAGTGGTCCTTTAGGCACCTCAGATCACAACTTGGTGATTGCCTCTTCTCCAATGGAGCCTTTATCACATAGCTATTCCCAACCTCATGTTGTTTGGCATTACAAGAATGCAAAATGGGATGACCTGCGAGACTTCTTTTCTTCTTTTCGTTGGTCGGATTACTGTTTACTATTTACTATGTCCAAAGAGTTTGGAGCCATTGAAAAGAACCCCATGCCAGCAACAGAAACACGCACGCACGCACGCACGCACGCACACACACACGCACACGCACGCACACACACACACGCACACGCACGCACACACACGCACACACACACACACGCACACACACACACACACACGCACGCACACACACGCAATCATTCCCAGGAGACAGGACAGCAGAAGACGAAGAAATAAGGAAGAGAATAGCATAAAGT
The DNA here is from genome assembly GCF_048544385.1 of Mastigoproctus giganteus. Classification (NCBI taxonomy): domain Eukaryota; kingdom Metazoa; phylum Arthropoda; class Arachnida; order Uropygi; family Thelyphonidae; genus Mastigoproctus; species Mastigoproctus giganteus. Next base: position 97,870,597 of record NC_143576.1, on the reverse strand, counting down.
AAAAAAAAAAGAAAAAAAGAATAAATAAATAAAATAATAATAATAAATAAATAGAAAAAAATAATAAAAAAGAATAAATAAATGAAGTAAAATAAAACAAAGATAAAAAAAAAACAAATAAAACAAAATAAAAAAAATAAATAAAATCTTTATCCCTGTCTTTGCCCACGTCTTTATGCTCCTCAAAGACGTCCACAAAGAGAAAAAGTGTATAGTCAGTGGTGAGTTATAGTGGGCTCGCGAGAGCCCATTGTTATTTTTTTTTTAAAATTTGCGAGCCCATTGTTGAGACGATTATTTATTTTACAAATGAAATCCTGGATGCAATTATTGAGAATCCACAGCGGAAACTACGGTGGGGCGAAGGAGGCCCCATTCCCAGCATTTTAATGGCGCAATCAATCAATTATGTATTTTAAAATTGCTTCATTTTTGATTTCGGTTTTTGATTTTTGATTTCAGTCGGATCTCTGTTTAACGAACTTTTTTTATAGCGAATATTTTGATTCCCCTTGGTAATTACATTTAAAATAGTTTCCGTTGAACGAAGAAAATTTCCGTATAACGATGGATTAGGAGAGACAACTTTGTATGCAAACTTCTCAACTCTGGTCTTGAGGCAATTTAGGTAATTAGAAAGTGCGAATTAAGGGTGAAAGGATTACCGTTCCACAATGTTAGTGGTGTCCGTAAAACCTATGCAGTCACACTGGTCAATATGCTTTCCATAGCCAGTCAGAGGATTAAGAAGATTCTCGACACGGATTATAGCCTCTGGTCAACCTGTGTTGTGGTTCCCCTTTACTCCGACAAATGAGCGTATGTTTTTCAGAGAAGTGAGTGATCCATGCCTTTCAGTAAATTTCTCCTGTCTATCTTTACATGGTCACAGTAGCTGAATATCCGTGATTCCGACATTTTGCACTGTATTCAAAGAACTAGTGACGGTAGCAACGTAGAAGGGAGATTGAGGCAACTAAGATATTAAGTAAACTTTACCAAGATGAAACGTTGAAAGATTTTTGAAACTTTGTCCAGCCTTTCACTATGTAGAAAATGTTCAAAAATATAATGGCATACAGGCAATAATTAAAAAAAAAAAAAAAAAACTGTATTACCAATCACCAAAAAACTAGCGCGAATTAAGGATGATTGCTGAAGAACTTTATGTGGAAACTATAAAAATCGGTTGTGTGCTTGGGCGACGATGAGCAACTTGTAGCTTGCGGACGGCAATTGTGGGTTGGAGGAATCATCCCGCTTTGTGCAAACATTTTGAATCAGAAGTTAAATAATCCAGGATTATTAAATGGACTTTTAAATTTGGAATTTCTTAACGATTTAGCGCTAATGATCGACATCCTGCAGGAGCTCCTTACCTTTCAGAAGCTTTACAAAGTCGCAGCATCACAATGGTAAAAGCATATAAATTAATTATTCAAACTATGAATGCTATTGCTAATTTGAAAAATTCTGAAGGAAATTATGAAGCTAAAATTGAGAGCATGTTGAAGTGGAAAGAATTTGAAGGAATCAAAATCGAAAGTAAAAAAATTACCTCGTGACAGATTATTATATTCATTGTTTTATCCTTAAAGGATAAGTTATTAATGCAAAAGGGCGATTATATGCATTGTTTTATCCTTAAAGGATAAGTTATTAATGCAAAAGGGCGATTTTAAATTAAATAAAGAAAATAACGATACCATTGAAAGAAATTTTAAACATATGCTACTGGAAATCGTGGAATGTGAAAGAACTTTCGTCTCGGTGGCAAGCCGGTGTAAACCGAATAAGAAATTTAAGTTTTCTGATAAAATATGAAATAAAAATTAATGATTTTAGAGATTTTGTAGAAGACAATTTATATTTAAAATCGGTTGAAATTCCCTTTTCAATTAATTAAGAAAGCCAGAAATATCTTTGAAACCATTGCGATTAGCAGTGCTGAAGCTGAGCGAGCTTTCAGCGTAATGAATAAATGAATGAATAATGTTGACAATTAAACACGTTGCAGATTATGATGACCATACATCTAAATGGAAAACCATTGCTTCAATTTGATCCGGATCGTTACGTCAAATCATTCCTCTGTAATCATCGCTCGGCTACTGAATAAAGCAGAAGATCGACAACAAATCTTAATAAAGAAGTAAATTGTACATGGTAATTTTTAGAATAAATTTTTCTTGTAAATTAATTTTATCTTTTAAATTATTTTTATTATTTAAATTATTTTTAAATTAATTAACCTTGTAAATAATTTTTTTTTCATGTAATCTGTGATTTTTTGTGTGCTTTTTCTAGAAAGTTTTTTTTTTTATGTAATATTTATTTTTATATTGTGGAATGTTTTGTGATAGGTTTTATGTTATTTGTGATATGGGAAATATTTCGTTATTTTTTATTCGCAATATTAAAATTTTATCATGAAATTCCCTTTTCATGATAAAATTTTCCATTATATTTCCATAGTTGGGCATAATAAAATAATAAAAAAGTTGGGCGTGTGACGAGCACGCGCGGTAGATGGTTTATGCGAAACATCCTTCACGTTTCTTTTAGGTATTTTGATTTGTATATATGATTATTGTAAATATTTTCTTGATCATTCACAGAATTTCATAATTTCTGGAAGACAAGATACAATGGATTGTATCTTGTCTATCAGTGATAACTAAAGTAAGAGATGTATACTTGCGAGTGCAACGTATCTAAATATCTCTGTAAAATAGCACCGATTGATGTACCGATCTTGTATTTGAAGCCACATACGCAGCTGTTAGGGGAACCTAACAATGAAATGTAACGAAAAAAGAAATTGTTGACAAATATTCGTATTGTTGCAATCATACTTACTGCAGTAGTAACTTCAGGAAGCATGTTGTGACGTCATGCTATTCAAAGATTCTAAAAAGTTAGAACTCCATACACTGTCGTATCCAGTTATCATCGTAAACAAGGTTTTTAATGGTTTTTTTTTTTTTTTTTTTAGATAGACCTAGGAACGTTTTACATATTCACTTATACGCATGGTTAAAGGGTAATAAGCCGTATCTGTCCAACCCCCTAAATCAGTCCTGACTCGAGATGTCATACCGGTCACAAAAAATGCGTCACGTGCTCTAATCACACTACTAGTAGTGCGAGCGTTGGAAGCGCCTCTAGCGGAAGACGTCACTTCCGTGACCGATCAAATTTACTCGGTAGAAAGCGGAAAAACTGCGAGCCCATTGTTAAAATATTCATAGCTCACCACTGTGTATAGTCAAACAGAAGAATGTCATTCAAAAACAAGATCTAGGAAACAAGTTCTAGATATAATTCTGTTAATCTGGAGTGGTATCAGATCTCACTGGTTGATGACGATATCACTATGCAGAGGAACGATTGAGAGTCTTGATAAAGAATGAACCAGAAAAATGCAGCATCTGTTAAAATCTTCGTGTGTTCTTGAAACCCAGAAAAATTTTGGACATTACATCATCACGACGACAAACGAGGCAACAAGTTGTATTTTCATTTATGAAGTGTTTTCAGTTTGATTGCTTGCATTAACATTGAGACTTCCTACGATTAAAAGCACCACTGCAGAAGGTTTGAAGGGCCTGGAAATTGTTGACAGATATGAGTGTCTTCTCACATCTGCGAGACAAATTTGGTACTGTTGCCTTAAGAGCCAATCTTAGGTCCTCGTAAATGGAGCATTCAAAAAGTACACGAGGAATCTTCCGGTAGCCCACACCAACAGGAGACTGTATTAGAAAGTCTGAATTGGTAGAGTTTTGCGTTAAGCGAACTGTGTCCAGTTAGCATATAGGAGGTAAACAGTGAGGGTGAAAACCATTTTCAGGTGGATTACGAAAGTAGTGCAGTTAGATCGGGAACAAATAATTTTTTGGTAATAGCTCCTTTTTCAGTAGAATTCCATCTATTCTGCTAGGTGATAGATGTCCGAGTGGCAGGCACATGGATGACTGGACCAGCGGTATCCCAGCAGAACATTGCCTAAAGCACGACACCTCCTCCACCTTGTTTTTGTCCCACAGTGCCTCCAGGCGTCATCACTTCCCCAGGAAATGATGCACACGTCCACTTGGTGCAACAGGAAATGTGATTCATCAGACCAGGTGACCTTCCAATCACTCAAGGTCCAGTTTCGATGCTTGCTTGCCCATTGTAGGCGCTGTCACTGGTGAACCGTGGTTAGCATGGGCACCCGGAACGGGCTGTTACGCAGCCCCATTTTCAACAGGGTTCGATGTACTGTGTGCTGTAACACATTACTCCCGTCACCAGCGTTCCAATTACCGGTGAGTTGCACCACAGTTGCCACATACCATCCAGGAGAGCTTTCACTCACCTCGAATATTGATGAGCCATGGTCGTCCAACACCTCACTGCCGGTTCTTGGGTTTTCCCTCCTCGGACTATTTTCGGTAGGTACTAACCACGGCGGACCGTGAGCATCCCACCAGCCATGACGTTTCGGATATGCTCTGACCCAGTAGTCTGGCCATTACAATTTGGCCTTTGTCACACTCGCATAAGTCCGATACCTTTCCCATCTGAAGAACAAAAGTAACACTGATTAATGGAGCTCAGTATCATGTGTTTTTTATACCGTGTCCCGACCCGCACACGGGTCTTAGTTCACCTGCAGTTGCTCTGATTTGCATAACGACTTGCTGATCATAATGTTCTGGCTCATCGGTGTATATCTCTGTGAATGAAATCCAATAAAAAGACTCCACCTGATATACGTAATTGCCATAAATATCTTCCCATAGGGTAAAATGTATAATTAATGGAAATAGGAGAAATCATGCAAATGGCAATCATGACAACCAAACATACATTTTATTGCATTTACATGTACAAATTGAAATGCCAAGTTAGCGTAATAGTATTATGCACTGCAAATCAGCAAAATAAGTCCTCAATGTTTTGTTGTTCCTCCTCGAGCTGCAATTACAGCCCTGCAGGGATCTGGCATAGAGTTAATCAACTTCTGGATATAAAGTTGCCCAATTTTGTGGTACCACACCCTTACATTGCTCTCCTGCAGCTGAATCTTACTTGCTGGCTTCTTCTGAGCAATTTTAGCATTAGCATTAGCATTAGTAGAGGCATTTGATGCAAGAAAGCAAGCTTATGCAGCATCAGCCAAAAAAAAAAAAAAAAAACCACTTCCACTTCACCCCTCTGTTCGTTCAAAATACCTGTCCAGCTGAGCCTTAAACTTATTTAGGCTATCAACCTCCACCACAAGGGATGGAAGTCTGTTCCACCAACCAATCACCCGCTGGCTAAAGGCAAATTTCCGCACGTCTATCCTACATCTGTCTTTCCTCAATTTGAATTTATGCCCTCTCAGGTGATTTTTCTGAGCTAGAGGAAGAATCCCATCAGCATTGAGCATGCTTAAACCATTCAAGGCTTTATACACCTCAATCAGATCACCTCGCAGGTGCCTAGTCTCCAGACACTGTAATCTGCAAAACTTAAGCCTTTCTTCGTAAGAGCAACCCTTCGTTCCATTCACTAATCTTGTTGCCCTTCTCTGTACTCGTTCCAACAGCTCTACATCCTTCTTAAAATTAGGTCTCCAGACCTGTATACAGTACTCAAGGTGTGGCCTGACCATCGCCTTATACAATGGAATAATCACCTCCTTATCCCTGCTGTAAAAATTCCTGTATATCATTGACAACACTCCATGAGCTACTCTTGCAGCCCGTCTGCACTGCTCAGAGAACTTCATATCTGCCTGCACAACCACCCCCAAGTCCCTTTCATTCTCTACCACTGTCAGTGTAGTACCACAGAGTTGATACGTTGCTCTGGGGTTGCTGTTTCCCATGTGTAGTACTTTACATTTGTCAATGTTAAACTTCATTTGCCACCTCTCAGCCCATCTGCTCAACCTTTCCAGATCCTGTTGCAGCAGCATAGTGTCAGTAGTGTCCTTGACAACCCTGCCAACCTTTGTATCGTCTGCAAACTTGGACATTAAGCTTGATATACCATCATCAATATCATTTATAAATACAGAAAACAATAATGGACCCAACACTGAGCCCTGAGGGACTCCACTAATAACATCAGTCCACGATGAGCAGTGTCCATTGATTACCACTCTCTGTCTTCTCCCCCTCAACCATCCCTTTATCCATAGCAGCAATTTGCCTCCAATGTCACACTGCTCCAATTTGTGTAGCAGTCTTCCATGTGCAACAGTATCAAAAGCCTTTCTAAGATCCAATATAATATCAAAGTTATTCCCTGTATATAATATCAAAGTTATTCCCTGCATCCAGTTCTTTTGTGACTGCATCATAGTATCCAATCAAGTTGGTCAGGCAAGACTTCCCCTTAACAAAACCATGCTGTGTCTGAGCTATAACTGAAGTCTTGTCTAAATGATCCTGCAGTGCTTCTTTAACCAGTGCCTCCATTAATGTTCCTGGAACAGAAGTTAAGCTCACAGGTCTATAATTACTCGTGTCAGCCTTTGATCCTCCTTTGTGAATTGGGGTCACATTTGCACATTTCCAGTCTATGGGTACCTCCCCTGAGTCCAAGGAAGCTCTCATAATTATGGCTAAGGGTTTGCTTACTTCCTTTGCTGCCTCCTTTAATATAACTGGATAGATCCCATCCACCCCGGGTGCCTTTCTTGTGTTTATCTTCAACAGTTTCTCCTCCACTTTACTCCTAGTTATTTCAAGATTCTGTAGCTTACTGCTAGAGTTGAATACACCTCTGGCATTCCCCTTGCTGAATAACTCCTCATGTGTGAATGTCGATGCAAAATATTCATTTAGTTTGTTAGCTACCTGAGCAGGATCATCAACACTTGACCCATCAATATCAAGTGGACCAATCTGATTCATCCCCTTCCTTCTAGAGTTTACATAAGTAAAGAACTCTTTGCTGTTTTTCTTTGCATCCCTTGCCAAGGATTTCTCGTAATCTGCCTTCGCCTGCCTAACCTCCTTTGTAACTTGGTTGCATATCAACTTGTATCTATCATAGGCGTCTGTGTCATGTGTTAATTTGTATGTATCCCATGCATTTTTCTTCTCTGCCATATGCGTCATTAGTTCATCTGACATCCATTTTGGCCTAAACCTTGAACAATATTTCTTAGTTGGTATGTAAAGCCTAGTAGCTTCCAAGATAAGTTCTTTGAATGCTTCCCATTTTGAATTTGCTGTTGGTAACATCATCAGTTGGTCCCACTGTATAGAATTTAAATACTGTCTCAGTCCATCGTAGTCGCCTTTACGGAAGCAATAACCCTTCCCTTTACCCCTAATGGTAGTTACCTCTTTGAGTAAATCCCACTTCAGCACACTGTGATCACTGCCACCTAGTGGTTCATTTATCTGCAGATTCTTAATGCATGAAGAATCACTGCTGATAATCAAATCAAGAGTATTACTCCCTCTAGTTGCCTCCAGAACATGCTGATGTAGAAAACAATCATCCAATAAATCCACAAAAGTCCTGCTAGTGTGTGAGTAACCAGCCCCCAAATTCCAGTCAATATCTGGGAAATTAAAATCTCCCATTATAAGACACTCTGATTTACTGGCCCACTCTATTTCCCTGTACAGTTCCTTATTATACTCATCAGAGTCATTAGGCCTATAGCACACTCCTACTCTCAATTTTGATCTCCCAATGTTTATGTCACACCAAACTGACTCCACACTGCACTGTCCAGCGATGTCGACTGGCTTCACTTCCTTGGTTTTTATGTGTTTCTTAACTAATAGCATAACCCCTCCTCCCTTCCTATCCTGTCTATCCTTTCTGTAGACGTTGTACTCCCCAAATTGCAGTTCTGCATCCCTTATATCTGTGTGACACCACGTCTCTGATATCCCAACAATATCTGCCTTTGATGTTTTGAGCAATACCTCAAATTCATCAAATTTATTTACTAAACTCCTAGCATTGGTGTACACGCAAGTATACCTGCACCTGTTTCTATTCTTAGCTACCCTAACACAACCCATGTGTTTACTTGTACCGCAATGGCTCCCAGCAGTCTCTGAAATACCATGCATCTTGTTTTTCAGGCTTCTGCTCATTCTAATAGAAGCAGTGCAAGAATCTCTTTCACCTCTGCCAGTGGCTACTGTCAATCTATTGGTCTTTGTCTCCCCCCAAGCTAGCAGTTTTCCGACCCACCTAACACTGCCTCGATAGCATCAGCAAATATTCTTGCACCCTTTCTATTTAAGTGTATCCCATCCCTGTAGAAGCAATCTCCAGGAATGTTTCAATTGGCCTCTCCTATCTATGGTGGAAGATCCCCACAATGGACCATTGAAATCACAGAGTAAATATACAGGAAGTGACAGTTGTGTGATAAGATTGTCAAGTTCAGCAGAGGAACAAGGATAATTCAGTAAAAGCATTAGTTGAGGCATATGATGCAAAAAAGCAAGCTTATACTGCATCAGCCAAAAAAAAAAAAAAAAAAAAACCACTTCCCATTTTACCTATTCGGACACTCAAAATGTTTGTCTAGTTCAGCATTAAATTTATTTAAACTATCAACTACCACAACAACAGATGGAAGTCTCTTCCAGCAATCAACTCCCCACTGGCTAAAGACAAATTTCTGCACATCTATTCTACAACTCTTTCTTCAATTTGAAACTATATCCCCTCAGGTGTTTAATCTGAGCAAGAAGAAGTATCCCATCAGCACTGAGCCTACTCAAACCATTCAAGGCCTTATACACCTCAATCAGAACACGTCGCAGGTGGGTAGACTCCAGATGCTGCAACTTGCAGTACTTAAGCCTTTCTTCGTAAGTGCACCCCTTTGTTCCTCTCACCAATCTTGATGCACTTCTCTGTACTCGTTCCAGCAAGTCTATATCCTTCCTAAAATGAGGCCTCCAGACCTGTACGCAGTACTCAAGGTGTGGCCTGATCACTGCCTTATACAAAAGGATAATCAACTTCTTGGCTCTGCTAGCAAAATTCCTACATATCATTGACAAAACTCCATGACCTGCTCTGGCAGCCTGTGTGCAGTTCTCAGAGAACTTCATATCTGACTACACAATTACCCACAGGTTATCTTCATTCTCCACCTCCCTGAGTGTAGTACCACACGGTTGGTACATTTCTGCTGGGTTACTGCTACTCATATACTACAACTTTGCATTTGTCAATGTTAAACTTCAGTTGCCATTTCTCAGCCCATTTGCCTAACTTTTCTAGTTCCTGTTGTAGTATCATACTGTCTTTTACTGTCATTAACAATCCTGCCAACCTTTGTATAATCTGCAACCTTTGACATTAAGCCTGATATACCTTTATTGATATTATTGATAATCTCGGTCGTCTTCCACTCAACCATCCCTTTATCCATTGCTGCAACTTGCCCTTAATGCCATACCACTCCAATTTGTACAGCAGTCTTCCACATGAAACATTATCAAAAGCTTTCCTGAAATCCAAGTATATGATATCAAAATTATTTTTTGCAAACAGTTCCTTTGTGACCACATCATAGTATCCAATCAAATTTGTCAGACAAGATTTCCCATTAACAAACCCATGCGGCATCTGAACTATTACTGCAGTCTCGTCTAGGTGCTCCTGTATCACCTCTTTAATCAGTGACTCCATTATTTTCCCTGGAACAGAAGTTAAACTAACAGGTCTATAATTATTTGTGTCACCCTTTGCATCGCCTTTGTGAATTGCAGATAAATTTGCACATTTCCAGCCCATGGGGACCTCCCCTGACGCTAAGGATGCTCTCATAATTAAGGCTAATCAGTTTGCTTTACTGATTTTACTGATTATATAACTGAATAGATTTCATCTGGCACAGGTGCCTTTTTTATGTTTAATTTCAACAATTTTTTCCTCCACTTTGTTCTCAGTTATTACAAAATCACTTAACTCCCTGTTAGATTTTGATAAACTTCTGGCATTCCCCTCCTTGAATAACTCATCATGTGTGAATGTAGAGGTAAAATACTCATTCAGTTTATCACCTTTTGAGCAGGATCATCAATAGTCGAAATATCTATGTTAAGTGGGCCAATCTGATTCATCTCCTTCCTTCTAGAGTTTACATAAGTAAACTCTTTGCTGTTTTTTTTTTTTTTTTTGCATCCTTTCTGTGTCGCCTGATAATTTATATGTATCCTGTGCATTTTTCTTCTCTGCTACGAGCCTCATTAATTTATCTGACATCCATTTCTGAACAATATTTCTTAGTTGGTATGAAAAGCCTAGTACCCTCCAAAATTAAGATCCTGAAGGCTTCCCATTTAAAATTCATTGGTAACATCATCAGTTAATCCCACTGTAGTCACCTTTACGAAAACCCTTCCCTTTATCCTTGATGGCAGTTACATCTTTAAATAAATCCCAAATCACTAGATTGTGATCACTGTCACCTAGTGGTTCCTTTATCAGAAAATTTTTAATGCATGAATAATCACTGCTGATAATCAGATCAAGGGTATTACTCCCTCAGGTAGCACTTGAACATGTTGCTGTAGAAAATAATCCTCCAATAAATCCGGAAAAGTCTTGCTAGTGACCGATCCACAAATTCCAGTTAATATCTGGAAAGTTAAAATCCCCCATTACAAGACATTCTGATTTAGTGGACCACTCTATTTCTCTGTTCAACTGATTGTTGTACTGATCAGAGTCATTACTCCTATAACATACTCCTACTCTCATTTTCCCTTTTGCAGTGTTTGCCACACCAAACACGCTCAATATAACACTGTCCACACATGTCAACTGGATGCATTTCCTTAGATTTTGTGTTTCTTAACTAACAGCATAATAAATCCTCCCTTTCTACTCTATATATCCTTTCTGTACACACTGTACTCCCCAAATTCCAATTCTATACTGCTTATATCTGTATGACACCATGTCTCTGATATCCTAACAATATCTGTCTTTGTTCCTTGATCAGCACTTGAAATTCATCAAATTTAGTTTTGGTGTACATGCACCTGTTCTTACTCTTAGTTACCCCCAACACAGTCCATGTATTTATTTGTTTCCTGATGAATCCCAGCAGTTACAGAAGTCCACAGCAACTTGCTCTCTAGGCTGCTGCTCATTACAATAGATGCAGTGCAAGAATCACTTTCGCCTCTACCTGCGATTACCGTTAATCTTTTAGTCTTTGAATCCCCCAATCTAGCAGTTTTCCGATCCTCCTAACACTGCCTCGATAGCATCAGCAAATATTTTTGCACCCTTTCTATTTAAGTGTATCCCATCCCTGTAGAAGCAGTCTCTTCTGTTAGCAAGCACAGATCATGTTGGAAAAAAATTCTACCCCGTGGTGAGCCTTGCACAATCTCTCCAGGGCCGAATTGATTGACACGGCTCTCATCATATACTCCCTCCGGGAAGAATTGCAGGGAAGTGTCTGGGAAGAATTGCAGACACTTTCAAATTTAACCCTAACTCGCGACTTTTTTTCCAGCATCAACTTGTACTTGTTAAGTTAATCTTCAGATCTCTTACTCTTAAGGTCATCAGTGCCAACATAGTAGTAGTACTAGTGGTGGCATGTGATGCAAGAAAGCAAGTGTATGAGCTTATGCAGCATCAGCCAAAAAAAAAAAACAAAAAAAAAACACACCATTCCCTCCAAAATCCCTTAAATTTATTTAACCTATCAACTTCCACGACAGATGGAAGTTTGTTCCAGCAATTAACCACCGACTAGCTAAAGGCAAATTTCTGCACATCTATTCTACATCTATCTTTTCTTAATTTGAATTTATGACCCCTTAGGTTCGTAATCTGAACAAGTGGAAGGATCCCACCAGAATTCAGCATGCTCAATCCATTCAAGGCCTTATACACCTCAATCAGATCACCGAGCAGGTGCCTAGTCTTCAGCTGCTGCAATTTGAAGAACCTAAGCCTCTCTTGGTAAGAGGATCCTTTCATTCCTCTCACCAATCTTGTTGCCCTTCTCTGTACACGCTCAAGCAAATCTACATCCTTCCTAAAACGTACACAGTACTCAAGGCGTGGCCTGACCATTGCCTTATACTGAGGGACAATCACCTCCTTTTCCCTGCTAGCAAAATTCCTATATATCATTGACAAAACCCCGTGACCTGCCCTGGCAGCCTGTCTGCATTGCTCAGAAAACTTCATATCTGACTGCACAATTACTCCCAGGTCTTTTTCATTTTCTACCACCTTAAGTGTAGTACCACACAGTTGGTACTTTTCTCTTGGGTTACTTCTACCCATATGCAGTACTTTGCATTTGTCAAGGTTCAACTTCAGTTGCCACTTCTTAGCCCATCTGCCCAAGTTATCTAGATCCTGTTGCAATAGCACACTGCCATTACTGTCATTAACAACACTGCCAACCTTTGTATCATCTGCAAACTTCGACATTAAGACTGATATACCTTCATCAATATCATTGATAAATATACAAAACACCAGTGGACCCAACACTGAACCCTGTGGGACTCCACTAATAACATTAGTCCACGAAGAGCAGCACCCATTAATTACCACCGTCTTCTCCCACTCAACCATCCTTTTATCCATTGTAGCAACTTACCGTTAATACCATTCTTCTCCAATTTGTACAATAGTCTTCCATGCACAACAGTGTCAAAATCTTTCCTGAAATCTAAATATATGATATCAAAATATATGATATGTTATGATATCTAGACAAGACTTTCCCTTAACAAATCCATGCTGTGTCTGAATTATTGCTGCGGTCTTGTCTAGATGATCCTGCAATGCATCTTTAACCAGTGACTCCATTATTTTACCCGTAACAGAAGTTAAACTAACTGATCTATAATTACTCGTGTCACCCTTCGATCCCCCTTTGTGAATTGGGGATACATTTGCACATTTCCAGTCCGTGGGGACCTCCCTGAGGTCCAAGGATGCTCTCATAATTATGGCTAAGGGTTTGCTTAGTTGCTTTGCCGCCTCCTTCAATATAACTGGATAGATCCCATCCACCCCAGGTACCTTTCTTGCTAGGAGTTTAGTAAATAAATTTGATGAATTTGAGGTATTACTCAAAACATCAAAGGCAGATATTGTTGGGATATCAGAGACGTGGTGTCACACAGATATAAGGAATGCAGAACTGGAATTTGGGGAGTACAACGTCTACAGAAAGGATAGACAGTATAGGAAGGGAGGAGGGGTTATGCTATTAGTTAAAAAACACATAAAATCCAAGGAAGTGAAGCCAGTTGACATCGCTGGACAGTGCAGTGTTGAGTCAGTTTGGTGTGACATAAGCATAGGTAAATCAAAATTGAGAGTAGGAGTGTGCTATAGGCCTAATGACTCTGATGAGTATAATAAGATACTGTACAGGGAAATAGAGTGGGCCAGTAAATCAGAGAGTCTTATAATGGGGGATTTTAATTTCCCAGATATTGACTGGAATTTGTGGGTTGGTCACTCACACACTAGCAAGGCTTTTGTGGATTTATTGGATGATTGTTTTCTACACCAGCATGTTCGGGAGGCAACTAGAGGGAGTAATACTCTTGATCTGATTATCAGTAGTGATTCTTCATGCATTAGGAATCTGCAGATAAATGAACCACTGGGTGGCAGTGATCACAGTGTGCTGAAGTGGGATTTACTCAAGGAGGTAACTACCATCAGAGGTAAAGGGAAGGGTTTTTGCTTTCGTAAAGGAGACTATGCTGGTCTGAGACAGTATTTAAATTCTATACAGTGGGACCAACTGATGATGTTACCAACAGCAAATTCAAAATGGGAAGCATTCAAGGAACTAATCTTGGAAGCTACCAGGCTTTACATACCAACCAAGAAATATTGTTCAAGGTTCAGGCCTAAATGGTTGTCAGATGAACTAATGAGACATATGGCAGAGAAGAAAAATGCATGGGATACATACAAATTAATGGGTGACGTGGAAGCCTATGATAGATATAAGTTGGTCTGTAACCAAGTCACAAAGGAGATTAGGCAGGCAAAGGCAGATTATGAGAAATCCTTGGCAAAGGATGCAAAGAAAAACAGAAAAGAGTTCTTTACCTATTTAAACTCAAGAAGGAAAGGGATGAATCAGATTGGTCCACTGGATGTTGATGGTTCAACAGTTGAGGATCCAGCTCAGGTGGCTAACAATCTAAACGAGTATTTTGCATCTACATTCACACATGAGGAGTTATTCAGGAAGGGGAATGTCGTAGGTGAAGTAAACATTGGCAGTGAGCTAGATGATTTTCTAATAACTGAGAGGAAAGTGGAGGAGAAATTGTTGAGGATAAACATAAAAAAGGCACCCGGGGTGGATGGGATCTATCCAGTTATATTAAAGGAGGCAGCAAAGGAAGTAAGCAAACCCCTAGCCATAATTATGAGAGCTTCTTTGGACTCAGGGGAGGTACCCATGGACTGGAGATGTGCAAATGTAACCCCAATTCACAAAGGAGGATCAAAGGCTGACACAAGTAATTATAGACCTGTTAGTTTAACTTCGGTTCCAGGAAAATTAATGGAGGCACTGGTTAAAGAAGCACTGCAGGATCATCTGGACAAGAATTCAGTTATAGCTCAGACACAGCATGGGTTTGTTAAGGGCAGGTCTTGTCTGACCAATTTGATTGGATACTATGATGTAGTCACAAAAGAACTGGATGCAGGGAATAACTTTGATATTATATATTTGGATCTTAGAAAGGCTTTTGATACTGTTGCGCATGGAAGACTGCTGCACAAATTGGAGAAGTGTGGCATTCGAGGCAAATTGCTGCTATGGATAAAGGGATGGTTGAGTGGCAGAAGACAGAGAGTGGTAATCAATGGACACTGCTCAACGTGGACTAATGTTATTAGTGGAGTTCCTCAGGGTTCAGTGTTGGGTCCATTGTTGTTTTCTGTATTTATAAATGATATTGATGATGGTGTATCAGGCTTAATGTCCAAGTTTGCAGACGATACAAAGGTTGGCAGGGTTGTTAAGGACACTACTGATACTATGCTGCTGCAACAGGATCTGGAAAGGTTGAGCAAATGGGCTGAGAGGTGGCAAATGAAGTTTAACATTGACAAATGTAAAGTACTACATATGGGAAACAGTAACCCCAGATCAACGTATCAACTCTGTGGTACTACGCTGACAGTGGTAGAGAATGAAAAGGACCTGGGGGTAATTGTGCAGGCAGATATGAAGTTCTCTGAGCAGTGCAGACGAGCTGCAAGAGTAGCTCATGGTGTCTTGTCAATGATATACAGGAATTTTTCTAGCAGGGACAGGGATGTGATTATTCCCTTGTATAAGGCATTGGTCAGGCCACACCTTGAGTACTGTATACAGGTCTGGAGGCCTCATTTCAAGAAGGATGTAGAGCTGCTGGAACGAGTACAGAGAAGGGCAACAAGATTAGTGAATGGAACAAAGGGTTGCTCTTACGAAGAAAGGCTTAAGTTTTGCAAATTACAGAGCCTGGAGACTAGGCATCGCCGAGGTGATCTGATAGAGGTGTACAAGGCTTTGAATGGCTTGAGCATGCTCAATGCCGATGGAATTCTTCCTCTTGCTCAGAATAATCACCTGAGAGGGCATAAATTCAAATTGAGGAAGGACGGATGTCGGATAGATGTGCGGAAATTCGCCTTTAGCCAGCGGGCAGTTGGTTTGTGGAATAGACTTCCATCGCTTGTTGTTGAAGTTGATAGCCTAAACAAATTTAAGGCTCAGCTGGACAGGTATTTCGAACGAATTGAGGGGTGAAATGGGAGTAGTGGTTGTTTTTTTTTTTTTTTTTTTCTTTTTTTTTCTTTTTTTTTTGGCTGATGCTGAATAAGCTTGCTTTCTTGCATCATATGCCTCTACTAATGCTAATGCTAATGCTAATGTTTAACTTCAACAATTTCTCTTCCACTTTGCTCTCAGTTATTACAAAATCATTAAGCACCCTGCTACAATTTGATAACCTTCTGCAATTTTCAAACCTTAATAACTCCTCATGTGTGAATGTAGATGCAAAATACTCATTCAGTTTGTTTGCTATCTGAGCAGGATCATCAACAGTGGAATCATCGATATCAAGTGGACCAATCAGATTCATCCCCTTCCTTTTAGAGTTTATATAAGTAAAGAAATCCTTGCTGTTTTTCTTACCATCTTTTGCCAAAGATTTCTCGTAATCTGCCTTCGCTTGTCTAACCTCCTTTGTGACCTGATTACAGACTAGCTTATATATATCATAGGCTTCTGTGTCGCCTGATAATTTATATGCATCCCATGCATTTTTCTTCTGTCACGAGTCTCATTAGTTCATTTGATAACCATTTAGGCCTAAACCCTGAACAATATTTCTTAATATATATGAAACTTTTAGTAGCATCCACGATTAATTCCTTGAATGCTTCCATTCAAGGAATTAAAGAATTTACTTAGAATTTACTGTTGGTAACATTGTCAGTTGATTCCACTGTATAGAATTTAAAAACTGTCTGAGACCACTTTACTCGCCTTTACGGAAGCAAAAACCCTTTCCTTTACCCCTGATGGTAATTATATCTTTAAGTAAATTCCACATCAGTACACTGTGATCACTGCCACCTAGTGGTTCCTTTATCTGCAAATTCTTAATACACGAATGATCACTGCTGATAACCAGATCAAGAGTATTACCCTCTCTGGTTGCCTCTCGAACACGCTGCTGCAGAAAACAATCATCCAATAAATCCACAAAAGTCTTACTAGTGCGTAAGTGACCAACCCACAAGTTCCAGTCAATATCTGGGAAGTTAAAATCCCCCATTATAAGACATTCTGATTTACTAGCCCACTCTATTTTTCTGTACAATTGTCCATTGTACTCATTCGAGTCATTAGGCCTATAACACACTTCTACTCTTATTTTTGCTTTCGCAGTGCTTATGTCACACCAAACTGACTCAACAGTGCACTGTTCATCTATATAAACTGGATGCACTTCCTTTGATTTTATGTTTTTCTTAATTAACAGCATAACACCTCCTCCCTTCCTATCCTGTCTATCCTTTCTGTACACATTGTACTCCCCAAATTCCAGTTCTGCATTCTTTATATCTGTGTGACACCATGTCTCTGCTTTCCCAACAATATCCACCTTTGATGTCTTGACCAACGCTTCAAATTTAATTACTATACTTCTAGCTTTGGTATACATGCAAGTATACACGTACCTATCCTTATTATTAGTTACCCTAACACATCCCATATACCCATCTGTTTCACGATGACTGTCATCAGTCCCTGAAACCCCCAGCACCCCTCGCTCCAGGTCGCTACTTATTGTAATAGAAGTTGTGCAAGAATCACCTTCACCTCTGCCTGCAGCTACTTTTAACCTTTTAGTCTGTGAATCCCCCCAAGCTAGCAGTTTTCCGACCCACCTAACACTGCCTCGATAGCATCAGCAAATATTCTTGCACCCTTTCTATTTAAGTGTATCCCATCCCTGTAGGAGCAGTCTCTCCTGTTAACAAGCACAGACCACGCTGAAAAAAATTCTACCCCTTGATCCTTGCACATTCCCTCCAGGGCCGAATTGATTGACAAGGCTCTCATCATATACTCCCTCCTATCGTGTCTGGGCAGAATTGCAGACACTTTCAAATTTAACCCTAATTAACGACTTTTTTGCAACATTGACCTGTACTTGTTAAGTAAATCTGGAGATCTCCTACTCTTAATGTCATTGGTGCCAATGTGTACAACAATATCGCCTTTTGTGTCCTTAAAAGATGATATATGCTTTACATCATCAACTTTTGACCCTGGCAGACATACCCTGGTCCTGTTCCATCTATCCTTTTTACACAATATATTCCCCATCTCCCTGACAATAGAGTCACCAACAATAACTAGTTCCTTTGGGACCAACTCATTCTGCCTTGGAGATTTATGCTGTGTTGATTGATGCCCAGGTGTAGAGTTGGGCAGCTAAGAGCTTGACGGGGCCCTCATATTAATTTCTTCAAGGGCATCTACCCTACACCTCAAGCTCTCATAGACGCCCAGTAGAACACTGAGTTGATGCCTAATTTCTAGACACTCTCTCTCTGCACCTGGCACACACAAAGATATCCTCCTTGGCTAGATCATGTTCTGTTCCAGAGAGTTCGGCAAACATTTCACAAGTTGCACATTTTTTTAGGTTGTGATGTGTTGGAGAATCACCCTCCTCAGTTCTCCCCCTAGTCACAGCACTCCTGCCACTTTGTGCCCTTTGCTTTGCTGCTCTAGTCTGGGGCATGATATTTTAAATTAATAAGATCAATAAATTTAATTAATTAATTGTCAATACTATGCTATCTAATAGAATCCTAAATGCAGTGATGCGTATTACACTATATAATTATACGTTAGAGCTACCTAGTTACCACAATTAAAAATTTGAATTCCCTACTACACTATACAAAAACAATGGCTGCAAGATGCGAACGAAATAACGGTTTTACATATATTAAGTAGTAATCTACAAAAACTCTATCTAAATTAAAAATAAAAATAACCAGCGTAACTATAACTATAAGACTATGTATAAAGTACAATATAAAATAACAATTAGGTAAATAAAAAGGCAAACACATCGCTTTTTCGGAGCCAGTAATTCACAGCTGTAATTTTTAAAGAGAGTCAGTGCCCTCTCCTATGTACAACAATATCACCTTTTGTGCCCTTAAAAGATGATATCTGCCCTATGTCATCAACTTTTGTTCCTGACAACATACCCTGGTCCTGTTCCACCTATCTTTTTTGCATAATATATTCCCTATCTCCCTAACAACAGAGTCACCGACAATAACTACTTCTTGTGGGACCAGCGCATTCTATCTTGGAGATTACCGCTGTGTTGCCTGATGCACAGGAGTGAGCTCTGGTATTGAGTTGGGCAGCTGAGAGCTTGAAGGGCCCTCATATTAATTTCTTCGATGGCATCTATCCTACACCTCAAACTCTCAAAGATGCCCATCAGAATGCTGTTGGTGTCTAATTTCTTCACAGTCTCTGCACCTAGCACACACAAAGACATCCTCCTTGGCCTAGATCATGCCCTATTCTAGAAAGGTCTGCAAACATTTCACATTTTGCACATTTTTTAGACCGATGCGTTGGAGAATCGCCCCCTTCAGTTCTCCCCAAGCCCCAGTACTACCACTTTGCTGCTCTAGTCTGGGTCATGATTCCATTTAAGTATAATTTAATTAACAATGAAATTTAATAAATTAATAAATTTTACTGATTAACTGATAATACTATTCTAATTAACAGATTTCTAATACAGTGCTACGTATTTCGCTATTTAGTTTTATGTTAAACCTTATGCTATGAAGTTCGAGATTTATGTTACGCTATTCTGTATCGTATAGCAATGGCGGCAAGTTACGAATGCTAAGATCTACGGACACTAAGTATTAACTTTCAAAATCACCATCTAAATTCATATAAACCAAGGAGTTGACTAGGACTATAAAGCTACTTATAGAAAATAATTTAGTATAACAATAAAGTCAATAAAAAGACAAATACAGGGTGTCTCAAAAATATTGGTACAGTTTAGGGGAGGTAGGTAACATCTAAAGGAATGTGAATCGCATAGGAACCCATAACCGGAAATGTCACCGTAAGTCGTTACACGGCGCTGTTCATCAGTTTGCGAGAGGGAAAATTTCTTAGTCACCGACCATACTTGTTCCCATCCCGCATGAACTCTGCTAAATATCGAATCTTTCTTGAACAAGTTCTAAAAGGGTTACTTGACGATGTTCCAGCAAATATAAGTGCAACATTTGGTTTCAACATGACGGGGGCACTTGCCTATTATGGAAGGGGTGTTCGTGATCATTTGACCAGGCGTTTTGGGCATCGATGGATTGGCTGTGGTGGACCCGTTGCCTGGCCCTCACGCTCACCTGATTTATCGAGCCTTGATTTGTTTGTGTGGGGGGGGCCCTCAAATCTATTGTGTATGAATCGCCTGTGGAGACGGAAATGGATCTCGTGGCGAGACTTGTCTGCACTGCTGCTACTGTCAAAGAAATTCCAGGTGTGTTGGACCGTGTCTGCCAATCCATGCTGCGGTGTCACGCATGCATCGTGTCTCATGGTGGAACCTTCGAGCATCTGTTGTAACATCATGAAATGCATCCATCTCGTACTCCATTGTTAATATTATGTCAAATGAACGTTTGCCACTAATTACTGTCTTGTGTCATTTCTGCTACTACTTTCCTGTGACGTTTCCGGTTATGGGTTCCTATGCGATTCACATTCCTTTAGATGTTACCTACCTCCCCTAAACGTTTGTACCATTTTTTTGAGACACCCTGTATATATAAAAACTTAGCGTTGGCAGGAGCTGAAAAAATTTTTGCCCAACATGGTAATAACCTCGTACCCAATATATAAATGGATGCAAGGGTTAATGATATTCCCATTGCCATCCCAACTGCCACAACTTTTAAGGAAGTTTGTAATTGGAGATGTCTTGATGTTATAGTACATTTGACAAGAACAGCTGCCCCACCACAAGCAGGAGTGTCAGAATATCTATCTCACGTAAACAGTGTAATTTCTGAATTTGAGAGAAACTTGTGGTGATAGAAAGGTTTCCTGTAAGCATACACCTACTGTGTTAGTTTGAATAAGTAAATCACTCAGGTAATTGAAATTACCGTGTAATCCTCTGCAGTTCCATTGTAGGAATTTGTTCATTGTTTGGGATTGACTGAGGAAGACTGATCTGACTTGTTTTTTCTGAGAAGGCTTCCGTCTGTTTTGTTTTGATTTTTCATTTCTGGGAAATGATTGGGCATACTGTATCCATGGTATCATTAGCATGTAACTAGTACTGTGTCTTCATCCTCTGATTGAATATCAATTTCCATGATGCTATTGCATGATTTCACTTTCTTCTGATTTCCAACAACAGCTGATTTTGTTGTTTTGGGCAAGGTTGAGATGGCATCAGTTGGGATACTGATCGGTGAATTGCTGGCCTAATTGACTCTAGGTTTCTTTTTTTTTAAATTATGAAAATTTAAATATTTTTGTTGATATCTAGATATATATATAAAACTATCTTTAATTCTGAATATTAACTAAAAGTTACAGCAAATAACATTATGCTAAAATTTCAGGGTGAGAGCTATAAATCTTCAGCAATTTATCACAGGGGTTGGAAAAACAACACCATAATAACAAGCACTAAAGCATTAAATCATTAAAGTTAGTTTGCCGCTACAAGATTTAAAAAAAAAAAAAAAAAAGAGAGAGAGAGCAGCAGCAGATTTTTCAATTGTGGTATATATCACAAATAATTCACACTTTACAAAAAGATTTTCATGATCTTTTTTTATTTACATTTAGCTCATGTTTAGCACATCCATGCTACAGCTTGTCATATATACTTCAATATTGGCTCTTTATATACAATGTTAAATTTTCCAGCTTTTTCAAATGATTGTTACAATAAAATAGATAAAATCTATATGCCTGGTACTCTGCTGTTCTACAGTCAGAAAGGAAAAGGATAATTTCATTATACATGCGCCTGTACTTATTTTGGAACACTGAACCGACAGTGCTTCTATGATGCATTATGAAAGGCACTACCTAGGTATATACACATATTCATGAATACCAAACCTAGTGTCACTGAGATTTTTAAACATAATGAAATTAATAAGGAATTACTTAGAAAAGGTGAGTACAGTTCAATATTCAGAAAACTCCTAACTTGTCAGCATTCTTCTATCTGCTCCCCTTTTCCCCTACAGGTAATGTCATGAGGGTCATTTCAAGTTATTTACTTTTGAAATATAGTACACATACTGGAACTTCAAACTAAGTTGTCATTCTAATTAATTAAGCGTATAGATGACCATCTTTACAAGAATGACGCTAAGGTTATTATGCAAAAGATTTTGGGTTACTATTCCTTAAAAGATAAGTTATATGTTAATATTTTATAGAAATGAATTGGCAACAGCCCTTTGCTTCAAAAAAGCATATTCTTTCAAGAAACTCATTCCAAGCGAGCATTAGTTTTCCTAATCTGGAATTGCTTCTCAAAAATGCTTTTCTTGCTATTGACAAATAATAGGTTCAATAACTGTCTTGCAACAAAAGCTGAATTTTTGCTACACGATGAATGACCATTAACTACAACTATTGATGATTTAAGCAGAAAATGCAAATATGCACTTTCAGAATTATTCTTACAAACATTACTATTCAAATTAAGATGCAAAATAATGTATGAATGTGCTGTATTTCTGTATATTTTCTGATAGCCCTAATTTATTTTCAATGCAAATACTTGAAAATTGTTAATATTCACAAATATTATTATTAGAGATAACTTTTAAAGGAAGTTATACACATACTGCACATATGCATGCATATATTTCATTTTAACATAGAATAATTGAATAGTATTTAACATCTTTAACAATGATGTTTTGAAATGACTCTCATACACAAATACCTGTTACAAATAAAAATCCCTATCATTATTTTCTTAATTACATAACGGCATTCTATGTAATTTTTCTTGGTGCTGGCCTGCATATAAAATATAAAATTAACGAAGGCTTCCACATTTATTCTTTTATCAAGAAGAAAATGTAACACTACTCAGTTATTTCTGAATTAAATGTGACAACTTAAGGCTCTAACTTTATGACCTGAACATTGTTATCGCTGTACATGACTTCCCTAAAATCTACAGATTGTACATAATGAATACACTGATTACAGTGGCTGTACATGTTGAGGCATCTGGGCACTTTGGAGGGACAGTGATGTGGATGCCTAACCAGTCAAAAGGAACATTGGTCCACAAGCATATATTGCTACAAGACCAAAATGAATGATGGCCTAGTGTCTCCTGTTAACAGTATATACAGAAATGAAGGAGTCCATACTGCCAGCTGCTAACTGAGCCTGAAATCAAATATGCACATTAGAAATTAACTGAAGGCAGAAATTAAAATGCAACAAAACTGAAACTTTGTTATAGTATATATAAAGTAGACTAAGTTATACTGTCTTCACTTGACCTTAATGGTACAGTAGAAAAAATTTTATTATCCTTATATTAATAAAAATATTACCTGCTGGTAATATTTATAATTAATGTGAGGAGAGTAAAATATTTATTATTAATTATAGTTAAGTGCAAAACAATTCTTTGATAACTAATAGTATAATCAGATTATATGGATATGTTAAGTTTGAGAGAAAATAGGTAATGATGTCATCACCACAATATTCTTACATGATATAATGTGGGCACTAAAAGTTATGGGAAAGGAATTGACACACACACACACACACACACACACACACACACACACACACACACACACACACACACTGACACACACTGACACACACACACACACTGACACACTGACACACACACACACACACACACACACACACACACACACACACACACACACACACACACACACACACACACACACACACACATGTAGAGATATTGTTCAACATGGTGATGAATTAAAATAAGAAAAAAAAAAAAAAACTAATAACACTTAACTCCAATAGTTCATATTTTGACCCCTGGAACATTGGGAACCCTACATCCTAAACATTTACTATAAATGTTTTTGACATATCAGTAGTCCTCTCTCTCTCAGTAAACTAAAACACCCATTCCCACTAAGTCATCTTCATATGCTCAACAACTGAGGCAAATAATTAAATTTTAGAATGGCTCTGCAAGTCCAAATTATCTATCATATGTGCGAGAAGTGATGTAAGGAATTTCTGTAATGTAACACTAAATGTGTGAACTTTTGTACTGTATAAAATGTACAGAGATCACTAAAAAAATCCAGCTGGAAGGAAACTGCTGTCATTGATTAACCCATGGAAGTGCCATCAACAGAAAACAAACAAAAACCAAAGAAATGGGGAAACTCTTATAACAGATTCTCCATTTAGTGATATAATAATTATTAGGATGTTGGATCTCAAAAGACTTCTTAAGGATGTTACAATCAAGAGTTTGGGAGGTACAAAATCCTCCCAGGAGGGACTCAGCTATTCCCAGATGGGAATCCCCAGTCTGAAATTTCTCCATATATGTATACAGTAATACCCCGAAGTTACGCGATAGGTGGGTCCGACAAAAATCACTTAAGTCGAATTCGCGTAAGTCGGGGTACAACTTTGCATATAAATACATATAAATTTTGTTTAATTGGGACCAAGGACTAAAAAAAACACTAGTTTAGAAGAAAAATATTTAATAAAATTGCAGTTCTTTATACATATTAATACAAAATATGTATTAAAAAAATAAATGAGTTACGTAAAAAAGTTATTTCGATGTCGATGGCTTCATAAAATCTAACAAATTCGTCTGACGACACAGTGCCTTCTTTTTTTCACGCAGAATTTCTTCGTAGCAAGCTAATATTTTTTTATTCCTTGCTTTGTAGCTATAACGCGTTCTTTGTTGGAGTCTATGTTTTCTAAAATTTTTAAGCCCTTTTCAATTGAGCTGAGACCTTCTGTCAAGCTTGCAATTGTCATGTGCTTTTCTGGTTGAACTGGATCTGAAGTGTCGGATACTTCAGTGACGTTTTGCTCACGCATCTCTATGAGCTCATTCATTGTCAGCTCCTGACTATGTGAATCCAACAACTCGTTGACATCATCACCATTGACTTCCAAATCTAATTCCCTGGCAAGATTAACAACTTCTTCTATCACATTAGCGACATGATCAGTTTCTGGCATTGTTTTCATCTTGATTTTGAACAAAAATGGACAAAGTTACTTCCAGACACCATTCAATGATTCTTACGGCATCTAAAAGATTGAATTGTTTCCAAAAGGCTTTAACAGATATCTCACTATTTTGTCTCATAGCTTCATTCAGATGTGCAAACGAACGTCTCGTGTAGTAAGCCTTGAATGTTTTGATGACTCCCTGGTCCATCGGTTGAAGCAAACTGGTTGTGTTTGGAGGCAAAAACACAACTTTCACATGTGGGTCGAAATTAATTAAGGTGGCAGGAGGGTTACCGGGTGCATTGTCAATAAGAAGCATCACTTTAAATGGAATCTGTTTAGACTTGCAATAACGTTCGACTTTGGGTATGAAGTGGTGACTAAACCAGTCCTCAAAAACGGAAGCTGTCACCCAAGTTTTATGATTTGACTTCCAAATCACTGGTAAGCTAATTTCAGATATACACCAAACGAAAAAATCAAGAACCGCGTAACTCCGAATTCACGTAAGTCGGGGTATTACTGTATATAAAAAAGAGCAAAGCAAATTCTAACCACTAACAATGGCTCAGCATTTTATACAGTGGTTAAAATTCTGTTTGATCACAAAGCCATGCATGATTCTTTTACTAGATGACACTCAGGAAATCAGAAAAGAAAATGATCAGTTAAATAAATAAAATGGCCTACTACCTCAAAAGGTACTACCCCAGAGCTTAAATTCACTTCTCAATGATTTTTTCTGCTAGTCCAACTAGGAACAACAAGTGTCCATGGAGTTAATTTGGGGACAATAGACCACAGTGTCTTCCTCCAGTTGTTGGAACATTCACAAATACAACAATCCAGGCAATACCTAACTTCAGAGACTCCAGATTTTCTCCCTTAACTGAAAGAAATGAAAACTATTCAATATATTAAGACAAATTACAAACTATCTTATTCTCCTTGAAGACACTCTCAGCCTGAACCTTCCATGAGTCTAAATCCTAAATTAAATCAAAAACTCTCTTCACACCTTGTAAGAACTCTCTTGCTATTTTTTATATAAATGTCCACAGTCTGATCATGGTGATGACATCCCAGATGAACTCACCACATGAAATGTCTATCTGATCTTTTGCTTTTGGAAACAAGGTTTTCCTATAGATGTTGCAATCCAGTTACCAAGAGGTGAAACAATTAATGTTTATGATCATCTTCAATATATTCTCCATACTCTAATCAATCTGATATGGCATCTGAAGTTATATTCATTTAAATTGCTTCCTTGGTTGTTGGCTGATTATACAGACCACCTTTCTCCTTAATTCCGATTCCTAGAAACGCTTAACCATATTCTTTCACTTCTGACTAATAAATGCCCAAGACTTTTCTTGAAAGTAAACAATAACGTCAATGTTTAAACAATTCATCCTATCGTGCTGGATCTCTATTTACTGATCAATTTAAGTGGGTTTTCACTCTTTACAGATACTGCAATGCCAACAAGATCTGGAAAATCCCAGGTGACTGCTTGATTATGTATGCATAACTGCCACATTTTGGCTTTCAAAAAGCTGGATATTTTTCAGGAAAAGCAGATTTTTCAAAACCCAGACTGGACAAAATTGAACTTCACTAACAACATACACGTTTGATATTAAGGTATAGCAAACGGATTATTTATCAGTATTATGGCTATAGCTTTCTTGTTTACCAGTATCATATGCTTTCAAACATTAGCATAACTAGGTTTTTTGTTTGTGGATTTCTGTTTGGGATGGCTATTACACACCAACTGAATATGATCACTTCAAGGAAGACACTCTTGCAGACATCACTCTCTTCGGAAAGGCAAAATTAAAGTTTTGTTTATAACAATGATTCTCCTATCTAGACATGCCTGTTAAGAGAATTTCTAAAGTTTCATCCAGAAAGAAAAGAGGACAACAGCAAGATTAGCATTTTTATAAAAAAAAAAAAAAAAAAAAAAGGTTAAAATGCCAAGTTTTTTTCCTTGAGGAGTTCATTGGTGCTACTCATTAGTGACTGCTTGTTGTACTTTTCAATTTGGTATCTGAAAAATGCTCATGTGGCTTCTCTTACCGCTTCTAACTTCCTCTTTAAATACTGTCAGAGAATGCCACTGTACTGTTATATACTAGTGAGTAATTCTATTTAAACAACATTTACTCATATGCTTCAAAATCTTTTTTACTTTAGTAGCATGCATTTTTTGAAATAGTTTAAATCTCTTTCTAGAGAGTAGTAATTGCAAACATTCATCCACTTTTACAGAACAGCATTTTCAGCACACAAATTAATCAGATCACCAGGATAGCCTAATACTTGCAGGTGCTCAATCCCCTCTTTAAATACCCTTACTACTCCAGCTTTTAGGCCTGACATAATAGGGGCATTATCAGTATTAAGTACCAGACAGTTTTTTAAAAAAAATCCTGTATGCTTTCAGGTTGTTCAGAGGATAATGATGTTCAATATATCTTGCATTCAATATGTATCTCATAGATTATAGTTATGTCCAGGAAAAATAGCTGCTCATCCTACTAATCAATCAGACTATGAGCCATCTATATAAATTGGTTGATAATCCATATATTGGTTATGGTGAGTAGCATATACAGTAGACTGTCGAAATAATGGCACCCCAAATAACAGAACATTCGAGCTAACGTCACATTGAGATCGGATGTTTACATACAGCGCAGATGTCTTGCAGTGCCGAAAAAAGAAAATGGCAAGTCACGTGATTACTGTATTTGTTTATGTTCACCATTTTGAAAGTGAATTCTGCACTGATTATACTGCTGTTTTACATTTATTTTAAATTAAAAACCAATGACTATGGCCCCTTAAGTTAATAAACCTCATATAGAGAAGAAAAGAAAAACAACATTAAAGCTTAGTAACAAACTTGATATAATCCAAACTATTACATTAGGGTCACCCCGAGAGTTAATTCATATACTCGTGTATTGTGTCTGTAAACTGTGTGCATTCTCTGGTCAATTTGCCTGTTTTGCTTGACTAAATACCCCAGTTTCTGAGGAAAAGCCCTTGTTATCTACACCTAAGACTGACTAACTGAGCCACAGAGTGAAAAAAAAGTCCATAAAAAGTTCCTTGCGTCATCAATGGGATTCAAACCCGGACCTTTTCCACCCGGTGTGGGGAAGGACACACACTGGGTGGAAAATTAGTCTAATAAGTAACACTTCACCGGGTGGATCAGATTTATGCTTGGGTAATTGTGCATTACCCAAGCATAAATAAATTCCTTCATACTTTTAGGCATTTAGCCAATAAATATAATTTAGGTTAAACTATGCACACCATCAGGCATCTCTCATATTGTGGAGTTATACTTCATAACTGGGTTTTCACTACTGCAACAAGAGGGTACCTGTTCACCCACTGATGAGAAGCCAGTAAGCTTCAAAATGATGCCATCTGGGTGGTGGTATCTGCCGAGAATAAGTAACATTAGTCTTCTCCATAGGTAGAGCATTACTTATTCACAATATGAGATATAATTAAAACAATGCATTAAAACTACCTTTGTAGTAGAACCATGTGTGCATTACCCATGCATAAATAAATTCCTTCATACTCTTAGGCATTTAGCCAAGAAATATCTTTTAGATTTTACTATAAATGTTAATTTTGTGGGGTGAAGGCTAGATTAGATGGCCTCATAAGGAGAACAGTTTAAATATACTGTAATGCCAATTTTGTCTTTGGATTAAAGCAAAAGCAATTTATTTCTTTCTGCACAGAGGCTGCGGACTGGAAATATCCTAAAGCAGCACTTCCCAACCCTCTTCAGTCAAATTACACTTGACTTGATTTCAGCACAAGATGTTTACCAGATAAGATTACCTTCTAGTATTCTTCCATTTCTGTATGTGTGTGTGGTGGGGGGCACATGACATTTCTTACCAAACCAAAAAATTGTATTGGCAAATTGCCAGGAGTGAGTGCTGATGTAAGCAGACTAGACAGTAATGCAACTGCTAGCTGGTTTCTACCAGTAATGCCAGTGAGTCAAAGCACTAGGTACCTGTATGTATACTGAATGCATACAAGGACCAATGTAGATTCTACTTATAGCACATAAGGAAATTTACTTTATACATAAATATCATTAGTGCAATGGCAAGTTGATATATGGGCTAGTATGGCCAATGAATTTGGACTGATTTTCAGTCAGGAGAAGAGTGAAGTAATGGTTCTAAAGAGGAGTGGCGATGTGCATCTGAAACTTGGACTATGAGGAAAAAGGATGAAAGCAAAATTCAGGGGGCAGAAATGAGATTTGTGAGGAGCATAGCCGGAAAGACAAGATGTGGCAAAATCAGGAATGATGTGATTAGGGAGAGAATTCAGGTTGAAAAACTCCAGAATAGGATTGAATGGTCCCGTTTGAAATGGTTTGGACATGTCAAGAGGATGAACGAGAAGCATTTCCCAAGAAGAATGTTTGATTTACAATTAAGGGACAAAAAACCAAGAATGAGATGGCAGGACATGATAAAAATCCGATGCCATTAAGAGAGGTGCCTCCGTAGCCAGGTGGGAAGGAGCAGCAGTGCGTAGCACACGCTTCTTGATTAGACGGGGGTTCGAACCCGTCACCACCAAATACGGAAGATGCGGAAAGGTCAGGGAATGACCACCGCATATCCCAGAGCAATATGGCCTTAGTTGCTAATGCTCCTAAGAAACCAAATAAATAACAGCCATTAAGAGAGGAGGAAACTGGAGTGAAATCAACAATGTAGAGAAGTACACAGACAGGGCTTGGTGGCGAGGCTTCATACGTCGACCCGTGAAATAGCAGAACGATGATAAATGATGATATAAAGATCATTGCTTAAGTTGCATATATGATACTAGCAGTACCCATTGCCAAAATTTTGCAATTTTCAAATACATCTTAAAAATACTACTAAAAAGGGCAGAATAGTAAAAAGTCCATTAAAAACTCCAGTTTCATTTTAAAAACTGCTCACCTCCACTGGTACCTCATCTCCATGTCTTTAATGTCCTGGTGAAAACTCTCACCCTGTTCTTCACTTACACTTCCTCTTTTCTGGGAAATGCCGATGTGGAAGTGTAAAAATGTACTGTGACACTAATGCTGTGGCCCAACTTCTTAAAATGTAGTAGTCTCTATATAATACTTCGGCGAAGGTAAAGAAAGCCAACATGAAAACCACGGGAAACTTCGGAAAACTTTTAGTGGACAAACGCATTTCCTGGTACCACAGCTTCTCCCTGCATTCTCGGTAAACCAATGATGCATTACTGCACTTGCTACCACTCCTGTATGTTCTTCCCATTCTCTTTTCAGCTCAGACGAAGAAGCTTTATGGTTTTTAAGGCATAACCACTTCAAAACGCAGTCTTGTTTTGTGTAGATACTCGTTTGGGTCTGGTTCCTTTTTTCCTATCAGCAGAACCAGTATTCTTGAGTTTGGAAAGAAATCTACTCACAGTCGACTGATTACAAGACACTCTATAAGCAATATGACGGGAAGAACATCCTTCCTCATGTAAAGCAACAATAGCACTCTTTCTTTGTAGCGTCAAATGCATGTAACTCGCCATCCTGAAACAAGCAAGGAATGACTGCAACTCTTGCAGAGCATGCTTATATAGCTGAAAGTAACAACTGATGCAATATTACATCATCACCTACGCATGTCAATCTTATCTGATGCAATCTGTAAGAAACATTGCCATATACTTACATTATTCGGATGACAATTACAATTTTAAGGGGGTGATGCACTTTCTTTGAACACCTTCTTTCATGATGCACTTTCTTTGAACACAATTTTCAGATATGCATTATTATTATTATTGTCATTATTCTTCAAATATAACTCCATGGTGGGGTTTCATGATGTCCTAAAAGGTGGCATTGTGGTGCACCAAATCTAACCATCAGGGAGAATTTTTTCCAACTCAGTTCACATAATATAGCTCCAGTCTAATTCAAACTGCATTACTGCTTGGTAGGGAACAAATATAGAAAGAGTGTAAAGAAATAAAGAACTCATATGCATATCCAAGACAAGGCATTTTCTAATTACAATATTGTAAAATTGAATGTGGAATTTAATTTGAAAGGGATAACAGGGACAAAGGAAGATAGAAAATGGAACGTGGACAAAATAAGAACAAGGAAGGATATAACAGAAGTAAAATTAAGGAAAAGGCTAATATTGGAAAGAGATGATTGGATGAATATAAAATATAATTGGTAAAGGGATAAGTTTAGTGTTATTGTTGTTCTTGTTATTTTTGGCACAAGGGCTGTTTAGGCCATATTGTGTCTATCAGTGATGTGGAAGTTACTCATGGTTACTGTTGTGGGAAAGAAACGATCATATAATTTTTTTCTGATTAAAAAAGCAGAATAACTCTATGAGATTAGCATTGTTACTTATGATATGACAGAGTTTCAAAGATTCTTAAAGATTTGGAAGAAAAATGAATGAGAGTTGCCAGGCATGAGTGTATAGGGTACATTCAACAAGAATATACTTCATTGTAAGTGGAGAGTTGCAGTGCATACACTGTGGAGGATCATTCCCTGTGAGGAGAAATAGGTAAGTAATGTGGCTATGACCGATTTGTGCTCTGGCTAGGATTACTTTCTCCTTTCTGTTTGCACGGAAGCTAAAGAATCATAACTGTGGTTCTGGTTTTATTTGAAAGAGCTTATTAACAGTTTGAGCTTGCCAAAGAAGTGTCCATTGTTTCTTACATATCCCTCATATATTAGTTCTGTAATCAACATATGGAATGCAAAAACATGATGAGGCTGGGATGGATGGATGTTTAGCAGCATAGTCTCCACATTCGTTTACTGATATCCCAGCGTGGCCTGGGATCCAGCAAAATATGAGTACTTGCTGGCATTCCTGAATACATATCAGCTTACTTTTTATGGTTTTTATTAATGGATTAGTTGGTGAGGAGGCATTTTGTAAGGCTACAAGTGTACTCTGCCAGTCCATGTATATAAGGCTTGTTTTTGATGAACAGATGGAGAGTATTTTCTAGGGCAGGCTTGATGGTGAATAACTCAGCTGTATAACTGCTGCATTCAGTGGTAAGTGATACAGAGATGATAATAAAGGGGAAAATTGCTGCAGCACCTACTCCATTATCAGACTTTGATCCATCAGTATATATTTTTGTAAAATGTGGATAAGTTTGTGTGTGACCAGTATGGAGTTGTAAGTCAATATTTGCAAGGGAATGTTTTCCCCAGTTAATTTGTTTAGGAGGTAATTGTCATAGGATGGTTTTATATAGGACCATGGGGGAACTCTGGATCTTGGAGGAATTTTTCGATGTGTACGTTCCAAGTTTGTGATAGTGCCTGCAATCTGATATCAGTAGGTTGAACTGTTCTGGGTTTATTTCTATAGTACATTTTAAACTGTGGATCACTAAGTATTGGCCAAATGGGGTGGGTAGGCATGCTTCAAATTTTAGCTGCATAATTCAGAAGTAACATCCTTCTCCTGAGACAGAGTGGAACTTCATGGGAGTTCAATATAAAGACTTTGTACTGGCAATGTTCTATAAGCACTTTAATAATCCTGAAGGCAGAATGTTGAATAGGAGCAAGGCATCCTCTCCCTAGCAGGGTCATACTGTGAGACACCATAATCAAGACAAGACCTAATTAGAGGTCTATACAAGTGAAGCTTGTTTGTTATTTGGTTTTTAGGAGCATTAGCAACTATGGCTACATTGCTCTGGGGATATGCGGTGGTCATTCCCTGACCTTTCTGCATCCTCCGTATTTGGTGGTCACGGGCTTGAACCCTGGTCTAATCAAGAAGCGTGTGCTACGCACTGCTGCTCCTGCCCACCTGGCTACGGAGGTGCCACACAAGTGAAGCAAGGTATAGCAGCCTGCACCCTATGTCGTAGAAGAAAGAAATCTATGTTAATTTTTTTCTGGCAAGTAGCCTGTAGATATTTGAAATATTCTAAGAAATTCAGCTTATCATCAAAAATCAGGCCAAGGGAGCAAATGCTATTCATAACTGATGAATAGCATGATTTGTTAAGGGTAGCTCTGGATCAGAATGCATCTTTCATTTGTTACAAAAGTGAACTAGATTTCTGATGAGATAGTCTGTACCCATTCTGTACCATGCATAGCTCAATATTGTAAGAGATTTGTCATCGGCATAGAGGTATGAGTTTACAGGTTTAAGAATTTTTGGTTATATGATTTATTCTTACTGCAAATAAGGTAGCACCGAGAACGGCCTTGTGGGACTCCTTCCTCTTGGATATAGATTTGCAGGAGGACTTCATGTCAGTTGGTGGTGTATAATTTTTTCTAAGGTGTGGATAAGTTTGTGTGCGAGAGATAGAGTGATCTTTCTTGGTTTGGGAATTACCAGTACATAGGAGTCATGCCAGCAAGTGTGGAGTGAATGTTCAGTGAAGATACGATTGTAGGTCAGCAGCAAAGATCATGATTTGTTATCTAAGTGTTGAAGCATTATTAGTAATGTCCGTATGGTGCAAGGAAGCCTAAGGCTTATGCTGCACCAGACAAAAAAAAAAAAACCAATAAAAAAAAATAATAAAAAAATGAAATAAATAATTAATAAAAGAAAAGGAAATAGACAGCTCCTGCATTTTCCTCTTCCCATAGGTAAAATCCAGCTGACCTTTGAATTTCCTTAAACTGTAAACCTCAACCACCCATGTAGACTTACTCCAGTAATTTATAACTTGCTGGCTAAAATAAAACTTCCTGCAATCCACTTTAAACATCCCCCCCCACACGTAACTTGAATACGTGTGGGGGGGGATGCCATAATCTAGAGGACTAGAGGCCATAATCAATCATCGATTATGGCCTCTAGTTCTAGAATCATTTATAACCGTGAAAATTTTGTCCTCATTCTCATAGCCTTAAACATCTCAATCAAGTCTCCTCTAAGGTGGCTAGTTTCTAAGCTGCGCAACAAACATATTCAAAGTTCTTTTGCCGATCTCATCAGGCAAGTTTCCAGTCTTTGGATCCTTCCAAGAAGCCCAATGACTCTTTTTTTTAGGTGCGGTCTCCATACTTGAACACAGTATTCCAAGAGTAGTCTAACAATAGCTTTATATAATGGGATTATGATGCCCTTATCTCTACTAGAAAATATTCAATCAATCATCGATAGGACACAACAGGCTTTCCTTGCAACCTGTCTACAATGCTTGGAGAACTTCATGTCTGACCATATCGTAACCCCCAAATCCCTTTCTTCTACTACTGACTTTAGTTCAACTCCACCAAGTGTATAAGTTATTTTCGGGTTGCCATTGAATTTTGACCTTGAATTCATAAGACCTTGAATTTTGCTGAATTAAAAACATAGCTGCCACTTTTTTGATCATCCCTAAAATCTATCTAGGTCACTCTCAAGAAGCTCTGCTTGACGGTGATCAGGACCGGATTTAAACTTGTTGTGGCCCTAAGCTATAACATGTATGAGGCCCTCCACCGGTTCACTGTGACAAAATTAAAAAAGAATTTTTAAGGTGGAGCGAGGCCCCAAGCCTTAGCTTGTTTAGCTATGTGTAAACCCGGCCCTGATGGTGATCATTAACTACTCTACTGATCTTTACATCATCTTAAAATTTAGACATCACACCCTCAATCCCTTCATCAATGTCATTTAAGAAAACCAAAAACAACAGTAATCCCAATTCCCAATATTGATCCTTGGGGAACTCCACTTCTTATACTAACCCAACCATCACCATTTATCACAACCATCTGCCTCCTGCCCTGAAGCCATCCTGCTATCCATTTAAGGATTTTCCTTGTGATTCCAACCTGTTCCAGCTTACAAAGTAACTGCTCATGTGGGACTGAGTCAAATGATTTGCTGAAATCTAAATAAACAATGTCGAAATTATTCTCTAAATCCAGCTCATGAGTTACCCTGTCAAAATAGCTAATCAGATTTGTTAAACCTGATTTTCACATTACAAAACTATGCCGTGTATCCTTCAGAAATCCACCCTTGATCATTGCCTCCATGATTTTCCCTACTACTGAGGTTAAGCTGACCGTTGGTAATTTCCCACTACATTCTTAGAACTGTCTTTATGTATTGGCATTACACTGGCACTTTTCCAATCCAATGGAATCTCTCCTGAGTCCAGTGATGCTCTTATAAATAGCCTTAATTATTATTATTAAAATCATTTTATTTCCCAAGAAACTTTGGGTCACCCTGGAACAGCTCTTTATCAAAAGGGTGTGAATATTTACAGACTAAGGTGCAAGGAACACATGTACAATAAACAAGTGTACATGCATGCTCAACCCGAGAAATTTACAGGATTAAATATACAATTGCATGGAGACAAAACAAAGTCTTTGTCAAATACAAATAGGCAAAAAAAAAAAAAAAAAAAAAAAAAGTCAGTCATGTCCAGGAACAGGTGAAAATCATAAATTTATTATCTGGTAGCAATTCTTGAGGATTTCCTTCCTGTAGAGCTTGTCTTCACAGAACCTATAAGGGTGTATTCCTAAATTTATTGAAGATCCAAAGACAATTGGCTGGAAACATGTTCCTCAGGGAATCAATGCTTGACAGGTTAAGACGCAAAGGGAGACAGGAGTCGGGGTGCTCCCCTCTTTGGGCCAGAGATTAATGTGGATACTGATGGAGCATCAATTTGCCCCATTATAAGTCGTGCAAGCATGAAGACATTTTTTGTCATGATGATATGTCTATAGGGAGTGGTGCCCAGATTTGTTTGTAGGATCAATCTGGAGATAGATAGGGGTAGCCTACAACCCTGTTCATCCATCTAAGCAACCAGTACTCTAAACTGAGATACTTGTTCAGGTAGGAGGCAGGGGCAGATGACCAAATTTCTGATGCATAGAGAGGGATTGGAGTAATACACCTCAGCCGAACAAGCAGAGCTAGCTGATGCACACCAGCGAGCTCCTGATGCACTGCCCAAAGAGCCGCATACGTCTTCTGCCTCATCCTGACAAAGTGAGGCTGAAAATTGAGCCCAACATCCCAGGTGAGGACAAGGTCAGTATGGGAGGTCACCTTTTGCACTGGCTCCCCACTAACAAAGATTTAGATATCATTTTTGACTCTCTTCTTGGTTATCGGCAGTTGCGTTGATCTGGAAGGGCTCAAATGCAGCCCTATTGTGGCAAGATAATTTTCCAAGCGCAGTATCTGCCTAGAAGCTTGTTGGTTGATATCATGAATCTGATGATTATGATTTGAGCTCACGTAGAGCTTCAGATCATCGGCATAAGAGACATAGGATTTTGAGCTAGGAAAGGCTCCAAAGCTGCTGCTGCAAACAAGATAGCTGACAGCACGCTTCCTTGTGGGATGCCTACTGAGATGTCAATAGTTACTTGGAAGTCGTTGTGGGTCACAGACAGGTGTCTAGGAAATAAAATTGACTTCAAAATTTGAAGTAAGGTATCTCCCAGGCCAAAGTAGTGTTTCAAAATGGAAAAGGTAAAAAGAGCTGGGAGGTGTATTCTGTCATAAGCCGATTTAATGTCCAGGAATACAATATCAATCTGTGATTTGCTGTTAAGGGTTCACTGAATTCTGAAGGCGATATCAAGAAGATTGGTAGTTGTTGATCTCCTGTGCAGAACAGTATGCAGGTACTTGGGTCTGTGTACAAAGCAATGCTGGGCAATTGTTGGCTAAATTACTTTTTTTTCAAAAATTTTGAGTAAAGAACAACTGATGGAGATTGGTCGCAGGTCTTTAGGAGATTTGGGTTTCTTGACCTTTGGAATGGGCTTAACGTGGTAAGTTCTACAAATTGAAGCAACAATTCCAGATTGCAGGATTTGTCTGAAAAGGTGAAGGAGAAGGTCAACCATATATGTGCTGCAAGTTTTGATCATAAAGAGTGGGAAACCGTCCGGATCCACAGTAGTTTTGTTGGGTAGTTTATTTATGGCATCAATTAGGGTCTCTCTAGTTATTTCAACATCAGTCAAGTGTGTTCTAGGTAACAGTCCTCCTGTGAGAGAGAGGAATCAGAATCAGGAAAATCTGCCTGCAGAAAGCTGAACTGTGCCCATTCCTGGACAAACTTTTGGTAAATGGCTAGATGATGATGATGCAAAAAGATCCTTCTACCCCTCTTCAACCTATCTAGAACAGCTTGGTTAAGGACTTGCCTTTTCTTTTTCAAGAAGCATGCTCTTTCTTTCTTAAAGATGGAAAGGTCTGATGGAAGTTGGGTTTTCTGCCAATTCCAGTAGGCCTTCTGATTCCCGATGAAAGCCATCTTAGTTTCCTTATTAAAACCTCGATTCGACCTGTTACCTACCAATCGTGGCGATTCTGGCTGCACCACATAGTGCAATAAACTTCAGTTGTATGGACAAGAGCATAATGACATCCTCCAATGGCTCAGAATTGAGACGTCCCCAGTCAAACCCAATCAAGCATTTGAGAATGATCTCTGGTCTCAGATATTTAGTAGAGAAGGCTACCTAGGCAAGTCAGTGGAGTACTCGTCAGGGAACCCAAGGGAATTGCTCTGTAAGGATAGTTTACATGCAATTGGCAAATGATCAGATTGGAATCCAAAGTTGCTAGATAGCAGTTTGATGTCTTGCAAGTTGTGGAAGATTAGGTCCAGTGCTTGACTCGCTCTAGTTGGTTGCGTCACTAACCGTGTAAGATTAAAGGCTCGAAGAGTGGCCTCAAGGTTCACAAGAGCATCCCCATGCCTGGGCAGTGGCAAGTTAAAATCACCTGCTGCAACAGCTGGAATTTTAGGCCCTAAATTGGTTGCTAACCATGCGAGCAGCTCAGCTTTGTGGCCTGGGGGAATGTAAACCAGGCATCATTGGATTTGGTGAAGGGGATTCTCAGCGTCGTGCAGACTGTCACAAAGTTGTTCAACTGGCTCACTCTTGTCCTTATTGGCTGGAATCGATCGTTAAATAGAATTTCAACACCTCCGCCCCACCCACTAATCCTACGATTTCCTGTGTTTGTAAGGGGTGTTAAAAGGAGTAAGATCAAGCTGTCTATCTGCCATTAACCGTGTTTCTGTAAGGCAGATGACATCAAACTCATTAAGAAATAGGAGAGTCTGGAGACAATGAAGCTTGTTTTTTAGGCTGCGTACATTCTGCATAAACCAAAGAATCTCTCCTTCATGTGAACCTGGTAGCATGTCATCCTTTTGTAGTTATGGCTGTTTATCTCAACTGGGTCCGTTGTAGGCGATCAATCTTGCTCCTCTCTTGGAACAACTTTATGAGGTTATGGGCCAGCAGCTAGAATCCAAGACGACATGCTTTGCATTCGCAGGGCAGGAGATGATAAAGGAAGCATAGGTTGGATGTCTAGTTTTGATAGCCTTTGAGATAAGTTGATTCCATGCTCTTGGGCAAAGAGTGTCCTGATACTTTCCGCTTTTGTTGCTGGTCCCAGTCGGGAAACAAAAATTCTCTCTCGGGTCTGGACAGCTGAAATATTATATATTTCCTCAAGTCTCCTCGACAGAGGGACTAAGGCAGGTTTTGTTGGAACCAAACTATTAGGCTCCTGGGATGGAATTCTATTCCCATGTGTTTTCACAGTCAAAATGCTTTGGGCGCAGGCCATTTGTGGGTTATGCCTGGGAAATTGTGCACGAGAGTTAAATTGATCAGAGAGGCAGAAGGCATCTGCTTGAGCGTAGATCCGCTCCTCCCTGTTTTGACGAGGGGTTTTCTCTCATCTCTATCATGTTGTAACAGTGATGAGGCTGGCTCAGAACCTGGCCACCAGGCTTCTCCTGACATCTGCAAAGTTCTTCTTGGTACAGATTAGATTCACCAGGAATCATGCGCCTATCCTGGGTAAAAGTACTGTTAGCCTCGAAGGTCGGACAGCACTCATGGGGGTAGGTGTGCGGGGGATGACGACCCAAAGGGTTCAACTCCACGGCCGGGCTACAATCTGTTGAGTAGTTCTGTCTGCAAAAAGAGGCAAACTGTGCAAATTTTTGAGATCTGTTGTTCCTTGCTAGACATGCCCAATTTGTGTTGGGGTTTTTGGAAGTTCATCATCTGCTTCCTGTAAGTGCTCCCGAGGTTCTAGATGGTCCATCATTGACGTCTGGCTAGAGGGGAAAATAGCATTCACTAATAAAGATTTTGAGATCACTGAGTTGTTTATTCAGTATGAGCACTTGGTCGAGAATTTCTGTATTTTTGGCTCTGAGTTTTCTATTTTCATCATTCAGGCAGGCAAGAGAGTCGATTATTGGGGACAGAACCGCCTTGAAAATAATCTCGAATCTTTCAGGTAGAGCGTTGAGTATAGATGTGTTGTCACTTCAAGCGCTTTTAACTGACAAAGTATCAAAGGGGCAATTAACTTGCAAGCCCTTTGCGGAGGCGGCAGGAGCAGTATCAAACTCCCTATCCGAAAAAGCAATGTCTTTTCCCAAAGCATAATCTTGAATCTCCAGGTGTTCTCGATGCAGACGAAGCAATACTACCTTCAATCGAACCGCGCACCTCAAGAAGGCCAGAGGGGTTGGATGGGGTTTCTTCTGCAAGAGTGATAGTAGATATCTTATCTTTCGGGATGTCCACTCCGGTCTATTTGATTATTAGGTATTTGTTTTAGGAGCATTAGCAACTAAGGCTATACTGCTCGGGGGATATGCGGTGGTCATTCCCTGACCTTTCCGCATCTTCCGTATTTGGTGGTCACAGGCTCGAACCCCGGTCTGATCAAGAAGCATGTGCTATGCACTGCTGCTCCTGCCCACCTGGCTACGGAGGCGCCTTAATGATGTCCACTTATTTTGAATTACTTGCGCGAAGGTGGCATATCCATTTTCTTCTCCGTTGTTTGTTCAACCTTTTAACTCTAGGTGGCTGGCAATCACGACAGAAGATTCTACGACACGTAACAAAAAGTAATGCTGGGGCCTCTGGTTTGCACCCACAGGACTTTTGCTGAACACCTGTTCTGTCTTTCATTGTGTACAGCTGAATTAGAAGTGAAGAATCTGAGCTGAAAAAGGGGGCGAATGGCATGTGAAGAAAGGCAGTAGTCAGGTAAGTGAAAAAGCAGGGTGTAACAAAGTCTTGCTGCAATCGGGCAGCTTAGCAGCTTTAAGTGTAGGCTAAATTCCGGAGACGCACAAATTAAGTCTTGAAAGAGCAGCTTGGCTATTTGAGACCTGTTGATGAGTGTGTCCAGCAAAAAGCAGTCATATTATCGAATACTTGATTGCCAAGCAGAAGTAGACAAAAATAGTTGAAGTTAGGTTGCCAAGTTTTTTATTTATTTATGTGAACCCCAAAAATGAGAGGGATTAGAACCTATAGTACTCAGTACCGTGCTTGGGTTGGAGGTTGAGAAGACAAAAGAAGATATTTGTTGACATTGGACATGAACTTCTGTAGATTGTAATTTTCAGGAAATACGTATGAAGGAAGGTTGTTCCAGAAAACGGCGGTTGAATGAATAAATGAGGAAAATGAAAAGTTGGTTCTGTGGGTTTGATGTTGGCTGGTAGCTGCACGTGTTCGGACTGTTTTGAAAGAGAGAGCAGGAATTATAGAAGCCAATTCAGAAGAACAGTGCCCATGGAAGTATCTGTAGAAGAAGCATGCAGCAGAAACAGTACGTCTATGCGAAAGCGAGTGGAGAGACTCTGTTAGAGATGAATCATTAATTAACCTAACTGCCGTCTTCTGAATGGAATTAAGAAGCCTGAGAGAGGTTTTTGGGGCACCACCCCAGATGTCTCCGTAGCCGAGTGGGCAGGAGCGGGAGTGCAGTAGCACACGCTCTTTGAGTAGACCGGGGTTCAAGCCCCTGACTGCCGAATACGGTCGATCTGCCAATTCGCACTGGACCAGCGTGGCAGATTATGGTCCATTTCCCTCAACATGAATTGTCGAGGAGGCTTCCATCCAGCAGCGGGTTGATAATGGCTGCACTTTACTTTTTTTTACCCCAGATGTGAGAACAATATTCCATGGCAGGGCATATTTGCGATTTATACAGAGTGAGCAGCTGTTTGGAAGAAAAGTAACGCCGAGAGCAAAAGAGAAAACCAAGTTTTTTAGATGCAGAGGAAGCAATATTTGTGATGTGCTTGTGCCAAGAGAGATTAGAAGTCAGGGTAATCCCCAAAAGAGATATATCATTTTGCCTAGAAATTGGAGTGTCACCAAAGATAAGCATAGGAGCAGAAGAATCCTTTTTGCGAGATATAAGACAAGACTGAGTTTTAGAAGGGTTGAAATCAACTAAGTTGTCTTTGCCCCACTGGAGAATTACCTGAAGATCGGCATTTAAGGAATTGGCAGCAGATTTTCGAGAACTTGAAGCTGATTGAGCAGGACAAGGTTTCGCAAAATGGAAAGTGGAATGCAATGTGCTATCATCGGCAAAACTATGGATAGGATTTCTAGTCAATGGAAGAAGGTCATTAATATACAAGAGCAAAAGAGTGGGGAAAGAACTGAACCTTGGGGGACACCGCATTAGTGGAGAAGTTAGAAGACAAGAGAGCCATCTACCATCACCCTCAGTGAGCGATCAGAGAGAAAAATGGATAACCAATTACTAAAAACAGTTGGCAAACCATAAGATGGAAGCTTGTTTAGAAGACCTTTATGCCCAACACGATCGAAAGCCTTTGAGATGTCAAGAGCAACTGCTTGTGTTTCACCGAACTTTTACATTGAATTAGTCCATAAATGGGTAACATAAGCCAGAATATCACCAGTGGATCGACACTGATGGAATCCATACTCGCGATCGTTGATCAGGGGAAAGGTTTCTAGGTAGTTTAAAAGTTAGCGGTTAATTGATTTCTCCATTACTTTAGAAAGAGTAGAAGTAATTTCAATGGGACGATAATTGGATGGGAGGGATTTGTCACCCTTTTTAGGAACCGGCTGGTGATGAGCAAATTTCCAAGCAGAAGGAAAAACACCTTTGGAATAAGAAAGTGAAAAAAGGCAGCAAAGAATAGGAGTAAGTTCAGGAGCACTTTTTTTCTTTTTTGGTACTTTTACAATCCTCATTCTAGCAATAATTTATGGATCTATGGAAGCTTGACTGCAATTGTGGGATGGCAATAGATGCAGCTGCTAGAATTTGTTTGGTATTATGGTCGGCAACTGTGTAAACTGGACAAGATTCGATGATCTGATTATCAAAGGATATATGAAAGGTGTACTTTGTCCAATTTGCCTTGGAAAATTTCCATTTTATGTGGTTTTCTGAAGTTAGTGTGATGTTTGAATTTTACAGAATAATATGTAGTAGTCACTGTTGAGCAGATTGTCAAGAGCTGTCTGCTCGATACTAGGAAAGAGGATCAGAGAGCATACAGAGAATGATCTACTGCAGAGACTGTTTGTGTTGGGAGATGGATGTAAATTGGTGAACCAGTATTTAGGATGGTTAGATTTTGTCTGTCTATGAGCATTTCAATGAGTGTCCTCGTTCATTTGCATAAGGAGAACCCTATAATGGAGGGTGTCCACTGAAGTTGCCCAATAAACAGAAAGGAGTTTGCAACTGTAGAATAAGATCTTCAAGTTCATGAATGGTACAAGAATGACTGGGTGAGAGACAGATCGAAACAAGTGTCAGAGTAACGTCAATTGCTATTTGCATAGAAACAGCTTCAATAAAGGTTTATAAATTAATACGTCTGAAGGACTTGTCAATCTATGAGAATTGCTACCTCATCGTGAGAATTATTTATGACAGTTCCTTTTTTGTTGGAAAAGAGTATAATTTTTTTATTGAGGGAGATACATGAAGCATTAAATATGTCTCCTTAGCAGATGCTGACTGGATTATGATGCTTAATTATTTTGTGGATGTCACCAATAATGCTACGAAAGCCTCTACAATTCCACTGGATGATGTTCATTGTTTCAATTTAGATGAAGGAGCTGAGTCTATCTGCTTTTTGAAAGTCTGTCTGATGTGGTCAATTTTAATTCTCTCTTTGGGAAAATAGGTCTTGTGTTGATTTCATCCTCTGGATGGATCTCCAGAATGGTTTTGGTTTCATCTTGACTGAATATTTCATCGTTATCCAAATGGCTGTTTGCTAATGGAATCTGAGTTCACTGCTTGGATGGGTCTTACATTAGCTTCATGAGCAGCAGGTGGTATCGTTACTGGCGTGTTGTTAGCTCTGCTTGAAATCTGTTGCTTTGAGGATTAAGGTACAGAAGAGATTAAGGCAAAGATCGAGCCCATTCAGAAACAGAGATCAGTGTAATTGTTGTATCAGTCTGGACGGATACTGAATGACATTTTTTAGAGGTTCAGCATATGTATGTCTAGGAATCTGTACTTGTAAATTGCTTTCTTGTTTCTGGGAATGAGACCTTTCTATTTTATATTTCTGGATTTTTGCACATATTTCCAATATTCACAATTTTTAGAATGGCTAGGTAGTTGCCTTTACAATTGGGGCAAAGCAAAGACTGGGCATTACAGGCAGCTTGGATATGCCATTTTACAGTTAGGACAGACTGTGAAAGTGTCCAAATTTCTGACACACACAACATCTTATTGGGTTCAGAATATATGGGCGAATGTGACAATGCAAATACCCTGCTTTCACCGATGAAGGTAGATTCGGTGAGCTGAATGTCAGTATGATGCTGTGAGTTGCAATAAGCTCACCATCTCTTTTCACCAAAATTCTTTTTGCCTATGTGACTTTCCAGTTCCTCAGTTCTTGAACAATTCTTCCCCTGAGAGATTCATTAGGTCTCATTCTGAAATTATGCCTCTGGAGGTATTAAGTGTGGCATGTGAGGTCACCTTAACTGAAACTCCATCAAATGAGGAGAGTCTCAGTACAGACTCAGAGTGTTTGAAGCTGGTGGTCTCAACAAGCAGGTTACCAGATTTTGGTCATTGCACCCTTTTTGGGGAACCAGCTATGTTCACAAAACATTTCTGTATGAGAAATGGTGATAGATTGCTTAAGGGCTGGTTTGTTAGCAAATGCAGAATGAGAAAACTATGGTATTCTATTCAGAGAGCATCTGTCCTCAGTCTCTTTGGATTGGATAGTCATTATTGGGTATGTGCAAATCTGTAGGATTTGGAGTTGCAGTCTTAATCGGTGGAATATTGTCAGAGTCTATGTTTTACTCCTTTTGGCCCTGGGGATCTGGCCACACCACGGGCAGGCAGGAGCAGTGCCACAAGGTGACCAAGCAGCTGAGTTAGTTAGTACTGTTAGAAATAAAAACAAAGGTGGATTTCCTTTTTAGGCCTTTGCCTACTTCTAATAGCGCAAAAGAGCTACCCTCATTTATAAATAAAGAAAACAGTAGTTTAAAGAAAATATAATCTATCACGTAAAGGCTCATTGGAGATAATGCTTTGAGGAATGCGGGGATCACATCTGGTGAGTATAGGCTTGGCACATCCAGGGTCCTGAGCTGGATATCATCATTCTTGTCTTTTTTGGTGATTCCCTCCTACTTCTCTCTCTCAGGGTATTCAAATTTTTTTTTTTGCTGGTGCAGCATAATCCTCAGGCTTCCTTGCACCATATGGCTAATAATAATAATAAAAATCGCTTGGCGGCAGAATGCTCCACACCTGGATTCTGGATAAGTTTAAGAACAATATACAGAAAATAGTTGAAGAGGAAATAGGATATAA
Organism: Mastigoproctus giganteus; assembly: GCF_048544385.1. Classification (NCBI taxonomy): domain Eukaryota; kingdom Metazoa; phylum Arthropoda; class Arachnida; order Uropygi; family Thelyphonidae; genus Mastigoproctus; species Mastigoproctus giganteus. The sequence goes on along the minus strand of NC_143576.1, from coordinate 97,826,044 downwards.
GCAAGGATAAGAATTGAGAAACTGTAAGTATGCAGAGGATATGGCAAAATACTAATACTAAAGATGGTAGGAGAAAGTATAGAGATATTAACAATAGACAACTTGCAGCATGTCACAGTGGAGTAAGCAATTACTGCAATGTTGAAGGAAGTGAAAGGAAATAAGGAAGTAGGTACTGAGGAAATACCAGGAATTTTATAGTGTTAGTAGTATTAGTATTAATAGTTGCAAATGATGTCAAAAAACAAGCTTATACAGAATCATGCAAAAAAAAAAAAAAAACCCCACTTCACCTATACATTCCCTCCAATAGTTTGTCCAGTTCTTCCATCATTTAGTTTAAGCTATCAACTTCCACAACAAAAACAGATAGTAGTTGGTTCCAGCAATCAACCACCCACTAGCCAAAGGCCAACTTCTGCACATCTATTCCGCAACCATCCTTCTTCTGTTTGAATTTATGCAACATCACTTGCGTAGTTGGGATTCTTTCCCTTGTGAGCAAGAGAAAGAAACCTATCAGCATTGAGCTTGCTCAATCCATTCAAAGCCCTAAACACTTCCATCAGATCACCTCACAGGTGCCTAGTCTCCAGATGCTGCAATTTGCAGAACTGAAACCTTTCTTGGTAAGAGCACCCCTGTGTTCCCTTCAAGAAATTCGTTGCCATCTTTGTACTCGTTCCAGCAGATCCACATTGTTCCTAAAATGAGGCCTAGAGATCTGTATGCAGTAATCAAGATGTGGCCTAACTATTGCCTTATACAATGGGATAATCACTTCCTTATCCCTGCAAGCAAAATTCCTGTATATCACTGACTAATCCCATGAGCTGTCCTGAGATCCTGTCTGCACTGCTCAGAAAACTTCATATTTGACTGCACAATTACCCCCAAGTCTTTTTCATTTTCCACTACTCTGAGTGTAGTGTACACAGTTAGTACGTTACTATGGGGTTACTTCTACCCATATGTAGTACTTTGCATTTGTCAAAATTCAATTGCCATTTCTCAACCCATCTGCCTAACTTTTCTAGATCCTGTGCAGTAGCATACCATCATTAACCACCCTTCCAACCTCTTTATCGTCTGCAAACTTGAACATTAAGCATGATATGCCCTCATCAATAGAAAATAACAATGGGCCCACCACCAAACCCTGGGAAATTCTAATAATAACATTAGTCCATGAAGAGCAGTGTCCATTGATTACCACTCTGTCATCTCCCACTCAACCATCCCTTTCTCTATAGCAGTAACTTGCTGCTAATCCCACACTACTCCAACTTGCCCAGCAGTCTTTTATGTGCAACAGTATCAAAAACTTTCTGAAGTTAGTGTGATGTTTGAATTTTACAGAATAATATGTAGTAGTCACTGTTGAGCAGATTGTCAAGAGCTGTCTGATTGGATACTGTGACCATATCACAGTATCCAATCAAACTGTCCAGAAAAAGATTTCCCCATAACAAACCCATGCTGTGCTTGAAGTATAACTGTAGTCTTGTCCAGATGGTACTACATTATTCTTTATCAAGTGACTCCAATATATTCCCTGGAAGAGAAGTTAAGCTAACAAGTCTGTAATTACTCATGTCACCCTCTGCTTCCCCCTTTGTGAATTGGAGATACAGTTGCACTTTTCCAGTCCACGGGGAGATCTCCCCCGAATCCAAAGATGCTCTCATAATTATGGCTAAGGGTTTGCTTACTACCTTTTCTGTATAATATAACTGGATAGATACCATCCACACCATTTGCCTTTCTTACGTTTAATTTCAACAATTATTCTTCCACTTATCTCTCAGTTATTACAAAATCATTTAGCTCCCTGTTCATTTTGATAAACTTCTGGCATCCAGTTCTCTAAAGAATTCCTCAGGTATGAATGTAGATGCAAAACAGTTTGTCAGACCTGAGCAGCATCATTTTCTGCATATTAAAAATGAAAAAAATAAAATAAAATAATAAATAAAATAACTTTGGAAATTATTGCAGTAAATGTTTGACTATACTAAAGAAGGTAGAAAAAATTTTTAATTACTGATTAAGTTACTTTTGAAGGTCACCTGTCACATTGTCTGCCACTACAATGTGTTAAAGAAAAGACTGGTATGATGTCTAATATGGAGCAGAGACAAAGACACCGAGAATGTAATATATTTGCACACTGGAAATTTCTGAGATGTGTGGGTATGGAGAACGATGTTTTTTTTTTTTTTTTTAGGAGCATTAGCAACTAAGTCCATATTGCTGAGAATGATGGAAAAGATATTATGAGTTGATAAACTGTGAAATGAGGAGGTTTGAGAAGGGTGAGTAGAAAATAAATGAAATCGGATTGGACATGTTACAAGGAGATGGAATGAAGGATGTAGTGATTGAAAAGTTGAGGGTATAGATCCAGAGGGCCATTGAGGAAAATTTTGATAGATGAATCGAGATGAGATGGTGGTTATGAAGAGTGAAGAGGAGAGCAAAGGGCATAGGAGATACAAAGAAGTGATCATTGAGTTTTATCCTTGGACCTGCCCTTAGCACACCAATGATGATGAGTGCTTAGTACAGGTGACCCCCGCCTTAATGCTGATAATTCGTTCCAGAAAAAACAGAGCTCCTAATGAATCCGTGCTAAGCGAGCGCGGCATTCCCATAAGGTAATATATGTATTTGTGAGTTGCGGTCGGTGCCATAGGATATTTCCTAATCAATAATAAACAGTAGTGAAAAGATGCACAAATGTCGGTCAAAATATTTAATATTCAAATATTTGTACATATAAATTATTCTGCATTACATACGTATATAATTATGTGGTAACTACTTACATATCAAAATTAAACTTAAAATTCCAATTAAAATCATGAATTTAATTGATCTAAATTGACAAATTTAATCATGAAAAATGTGTCAATTTTGGGTTGTAGTTTGGCCCTCTTCCTGGTAAACTAAAAGGGGTTTTAATTTAAAATGACGTTAAAGTCAACCATTCCTTCGCTGCTTTGAAACCTGGCATGTTTTTTTCTTCTTTCAATATGAAACTTCGTTTAGGCATTCGTTTCCAAAAAAGTCCTGCTTCATCTATGTTAAAAACTTGTTGAGAAGTATAAACACATAATACCCCTCTTCAATAATTTTAACAAGTTCTTTTTTGAAAGTTTCAGCTCCTTGATCTGCACTTGCGGCTTCTCCCTGGATTTTAAATCTATTCAACCAGCCCTTACTAGTTTTAATTGTTCCACATTTTTTTTTTTTTAGGTGAGCTTTCTTCAGATCATCATTTGGCTAATCTCTCTCTTTTTTTTTTTAATATAATATTTAACTTAACTGAATTCTGCATTGGATATTATCTTCAATAAAATTAGTTAAAGTCTTTCTATTTCAATCCTAATAGCCGGCCTAGTCCTAGTTGCTTGCAGTGGAATAACTGTCTTTCCTGCTGATAAAATTAATTCTTTATTTTTTATAATTGTTCTTACAGTTAAACTTGCCAGTCTTAAATTATGGCACACATCCGCTTGTTGTTGAACGGAATCGATTCGCTTCAAAACGTCTAATTTAATTTTTAAATTCAGTCTTTTTCTTACATTTGTAGTCTTCGTACTGCATCCAGACATTGTTGCTTTTTCATTCTTACCTGCCATTATTAACTCTTCGAAAATGTAACTGCATTAGTTGCAGTAATTAATGATACAGTGTTCGAGTAAACTGTCCATTATGTACGATGTCTAATACTGTACTGAGTGATGACTAGACTTCGGATAAATGCATATAACACAAATATTACAAGCAATATACTTGATAATTTTTTAAAATGTTGATATCAGAATTTCGTAACAAGTCACTGTACTGCAATTAAATTAGCATGCGAGAAAATTTAACTGAGAGTGGGAAAATTTCTCAAGTCAGCATGGGAAATGTTTTAATGCTGTTTTCCTATTCATTTTCAAGCTATCGACTCCATCAGATGAAACGTTTTCGTTAAACATGCCAAAAATGCAATCTCTATGCTGGTAAAAGAGCATTATAGTGATTTGTGACAGCGTTATAGTCAGATACCAGTTTATTATATAAGAACTGTGTTATAGCGAATCAGTGTAAAGCAAACTGCGTTATAACGAGGGCCTGCTGTATAGTCAGAGTAAAATGCAATGGTCAATTTTTGCCCACTCTCATTCCCAAAAGAGGTGTATTACATTAATGCAATGAGATTAATGAGGGGTAAAAAAGGGGTGCTCTTACCAAGACAACCTTCCCATTCTGCAAATTGCACTGTTTAGACTCTAGGCACCTGTGAAGTGATTCGATTGAGATGTTAAGACTTTAGCACATTAGTAGAGGCATGTGATGCAAGAAAGCAAGCTTATACAGCATCAGCCAAAAAAAAAAAAACAAAAAAAAAAAAAAACCCCCTTTCCATTTCACTGATCCATTCGTTCCAAATGTTTGTCTAGTTCTGCCTTGAATTTATTTAAGCTATCAACTTCCACAACAACAGATGAAAGATTGTTCCAGCAATCAAATGCCTACTGGTTAAGGCAAATTTCCACACATCTATTCTCAACTGTCTTTGAATGGACTGACTTTGAATGGCTTGAGCAAACTCAATGCTGATGGGGTTCCTTTCTCTTTCTCAGACTCCACATCTGGGGTGGGGGGATATAGATGTGTGGAACTTTGCCTTCAGCCAATGGGTGGTTGATTGTAACAAGTTTCCATCGTTGTTGTGAAAGTGCATAGTTTGAATAAATTCAAGGAAGAGAACTGGCAAATTATTGGAAGAGTTAGATAAGTGAAATTGGAATTTTTTTTTTTTTTTTTTTCCCGATGCTGTATAAGCTTGCTTTCTTGTAACATTTGACACCATTAATACTAATACTAATTCTGCATTAAGACATTTAATCTATGAATTTCTTTTTTCATACAATTTGTGCAGAAAAAAGAAACAATCACTGGGTTTCTATTTATCCAATTTTAATAAATTTGCAATGGCTTGATATTTCTGAATGGCTCGAATTCCACTGTTAAAAGTGAAGTGACAACCAGATGGACCGACATGGGATCTACCCACGTGGTGAAGACAACAGGTGCATATGCATAAATACAAAGGGTACTAGGAAAGTTTTGCAATATGATGCAACAATGAATCACAGGAAGCTGCTTGTTGCTGCATGTTGAGACATGTTCATACGTGCATAGTAGCCGCCGCGCCAAGTCGATGGGCTCAGCTTGCGATGGCATCGTGGTCACGAAATGAGATAAGGACAGTTTTGCGGTATAATTTCGTGCGTGGTTTAACCATAGACCAGTGCTTAGAAGAAATGACTCTTGCACTAGATGATGATTGTCCACATCGTACAACGATATTCAGGTGGTATAGAGAATTCCAAAGGGGAAATTTCACTCTGGAGAATTCTGAGAGGCCGGGAAGGCCACGAACATCAGTTACGGAAGAAAACGTTACTGCTGTGAGGAAAATGCTTGACGAAAACAGGCGAGTGACCTACCAACAGATAGAGGATACTTTGGGCCTAAATGCACCAGCAATTCGTTCGATTCTGCAAGATCATTTGCACGTGAAGAAACTTTGTTCTCTCTGGGTGCCGCATCAACTGACTGAAGAGCAGATGACACAACGTGTGACTTGGTGCCGGGAGATGTTAAAAAAGTTTGATAAGGGACAATCTCGGTATGTGAACAACATCGTGACAGGTGACGAGACTTGGCTGTACTATTACGATCTGCCGACCAAGGCTCAAAACAAAGTTTGGGTCTTTGATGATGACGACACACCCGTAATTGTCAGAAAATCCCGATCTGTAAAGAAGAAAATGATAGCTGTATTTTTCAAATCGAATGGAATTGTGGAACGTGTCGTTTTGGACACGCAGAAGACAGTCACAGCTAAGTGGTATACTGAACAATGCCTGCCTAAAGTCATTGGATCTATGAAGAACCTGCGGCCAAAGTCAAGAATGGACACCTGGTACCTCCATCACGAAAATGCTCCAGCTCACCGCGCCAAAGCCTGCACCGAATATTTGACCACGACAGGACTGAAACTTCTTGAGCACCCTCCCTACAGTCCAGACCTTGCTCCCTGCGACTTTGCACTGTTCCCGCATGTGAAAATGAAGCTAAAAGGGAGGCAGTTTTCCAGTGATGAGGACCTTCTACGGGCTTGGGACAACGAGTGTGCTTTACTCCCTAGTGAAACTTGGCAGAACTGGTTTAAAGATTGGTTTCGGAGGATGGAGAGGTGTATTGAATGTAGAGGAAATTACTTTGAAAAAATTAAATAAACAAAGCTGTATTGCAAAACTTTCCTAGTATCCTTTGTATATGTTAACACCCCTAAAATGCACCTGGGGTGGATTGGATCTTCTTCTTCAGTGTATCAGTCTATCGACTGGTTTGCCCCTTTGATGAGCTGTCTCCATTTCTCCTGGTCTTGTGCTAGGTGTGTCACTTCTGCATAGCTTCGAAGCCCAGTTTCCTTCAGAATTTTATTTATTTTATTTATGATGGTTTTTTGGTCTTCCTTGTTTTCTTTTTCCAGGTATTTTGCCTTCCAGCACATCCAGTAATGTCCCTCTATGCCTCATGGTGTATCCCATCCATTGTAGCCGGTGTCTTCTGATTCTTCTTAGCAATTCTTTTTCTTCTCCTACACGTAAAACGATGTTATTGCTCATATTTTCTGTCCAGCTAATCTTTTCCATTCCCCACGAGCACCATATCTCAAAAGCCTCAAGTTTTTTCAAGTTGGTTTTGTTTAATGTCCATTTCTCTGCTGAATACAAAGCAATTGACAAATGTATGTTTTCATAATTTTTTCTTTTAGGTCTAGTGATATACTTCTTTGGCTTAGTAAAGAGATTTTACCTCTAAATGCTTGTTTTGCCATCGCAATTCTTGAACTGATTTCACCGTGGCAAGATGAATCTTGTGTTATAATCTCTCCCGGATATTTGAATTTTGTTACCTGTTCTATTTTTTCTCCATCAGTTTTAATGTGAAATTGTTTTGGCTTTTTTACTTATCATCATGATCGTTGTTTTATTAGTGTTAATCTTCATTCCATATTTCTTCACTTTCTTAGTTAACTGTTTTAGCATATTGGATAACATTCTTGGGCTACTTGCATTACCTGATCATCTGCAAACTTGATTGTGCTAAGTGTTCTTCCACCTATCTTTATACCTAACTTTTTACCATCAGATGCTTCTTTCACTATTAATTCTGAAAATATATTAAATAAACCTGGGGAGAGCAAGCATCCTTGCCTTACTCCTCTCCCTATTTTTGCTGTTTTTGTGAAATACAGCAAAAACAGGGTGGTTCCCCCTTGCCTTCCCTGCAGTTCATATATAACAAAAAAGGCTGTTCATAAGAAAAATAACAATGATCGTGGTAAAATATGGGAAATGTAGCTATTTCCCATATTTTACCATTGTTTTGTATTTCAGCTATACAGAATTTTCATGTAGTGAAAATTTTGTTTGAAATTTTGGCAAAGGTAATGAAAGCCAACAAGAATCACAGGAAACACCTTCACCATCTGAGGATGTGGTTGATGTCGTTGGCTTTTAAGGAGCTTTTCCGCGACCAGACCTAGGTCTCCCCAACCTAACTTGTTGGTGACCACTGTGCAAGCTGAGTTTCATAGCGTGTTGAATATGGCCTTGCACAGTCTCCTGTTAGCACCTGACCTAGTTTCCCACTGGGGTTATAACCCAACCTTCCGCTAGGTTGCCCAGGTCAGCATGGAGGTGAGGATGGGATTGGATGGAGAGGCTAGGTGATTTTCTAGAGAAATCATATGTTGCACATGCACACCCCTTTGAGCCCTTGGACTGGATCTACCCAGTTATATTAAGGGAGGTGGAAGAGGATATAAGCAAACCTTTATTGGATATATCTGAATGTATCTGCAATTCACAAAGTGGGATCAAACAGTGACACAAGTAATTACAGATCTGTTAGCTTGACTTCTTGTTCCAGAAAAAATAATGGAGTTAGCATTAGTTGAGGCATATGATGCAAGAAAGCAAGCTTATATAGCATCAGCAAAAAAAAAAAAAAAAAAAAAAACCTCATTTCACCCATCCAGTCACTCCAAATGTTTGTCTAGTTCAGCTTAAAATTTATTTAAGCTATCAACTTCCACAACAAAGATGGAAGTTTGTTCCAGCAATCAACTACCTGCTGGCAAAAGGCAAAGTTCTGCACATCTATTCTACAACTGTCTTTCCTCAATTTGAATCTATACCCTTCTCAAGTTCTTAATCTGAGCAATCAGAAGTATCCCATCAGCATTGAGCCTGCTCAAACCATTCAAGGCCTTATACTTTTTTTTTGGTAGTTGTTGGCGCATAGGCTTCTGTGGCCATAATGCACCTGCCAAGGTTTTTGCAGTACTTTGATCCAAGCTCGAGGCGGGAATTGAACCCGCGACCTTTGGGTTGCCAGGCAGGCACTTTACCCACCCGGCTATCCCGGTCGGCAAGGCCTTATACACCTCAATCAGATCACCTTACAGGTGCCTAGTCTCCAGCCACTGCAATTTGCAGAACTTAAGCCTCTCTTGGTAAAAGCACCTGTCACCAATCTTTTTGCTCTTCTCTGTATTCGTTCTAGCAACTCTAAATCCTTACTAAAATGAGGCCTCCAGACCTGTACGTAGTACTCAAGGTATGGTCTGACCAATGTCTTATACAAGGGGATAATCGCCTCCTTATCCCTGCTAGAAAAGTTCCTATATATCATTGACAAGACCCCATGACATGTTTGGCAGCCTGTCTGCACTACTCAGAAAGCATATCTGACTGCACAATTACCCCAGGTCTTTTTTATTCTCCACTACCCTGAGTATAGTACCGCACAATTGGTATGTTACTCTGGAGTTACTGCTACCCATATGCAGCACTTTGCATTTGTCAATGTTAAACCTCAGTAGCCACTTCTCAACCCATCTGCCCAACTTTTCTAGATCCTGTTGCAGTAGCACACTGCCATTACTGTCATTAACAACCCTGCCAACGTTCGTATCATCTGAATATTTGGACAATAAGCCTGATATACCTTCATCCATATCATTGATAAATATACAAAACAACAGTGGTTCCAACACCAAACCCTGGGGGACTTCGCTAATAACATTAGTCCAGAAGAGCAGCATCCACTGATTACCACTCTCTGTCATCACCCACTCAACCACCCTTTTATCCTTAGTAGCAACTTGCTCTTAATACCATACAGCTCCAATTTGTACAGTAGTACAAACTGGAGTGCTCCAATGTTCAAAGTATCAAAAGCTTTCCTGAAATCCAAGTATATGATATCAAAATTATATTTTGCATCCAGTTCCTTTGTGTCTACATCTTAGTATCCAATCATATTGGTCAGACAAAACTTCTCCCTAATGAACCCATGCTATGTCTGAATTATTACTGTGTCTTGACTAAATGATCCTGCAATGCTTCTTTAACCAGTGACTCCACAATTTTTCCTGCAACAGAAGTTAAACTAACAGGTCTGTAATTACTTGTGTCACCCTTTGATCCCTCTTTGTGAATTGGAGATACATTTACACATCTCCAGTCTGTGGGGATCTCCCCTGAGTCCAACAATGCTCTAATAATTATGGCTAAGGGTTTGCTTGCTTCCTTTGCTGCCTGCATTAATATAACTGAATAGATCTCATTCACCCCAGGTGCCTTTCTTATGTTTAACTTAAACAATTTCTCTTCCACTTTGCTCTCAGTTATTACAAAATCATTTGTCTCCCGTTTAGAGTTTAATAAGCTGCTGGTCTTCACTTCTCTACAGAATTCTTCATGTGTGAATGAAGATAATAAATACTCATTCAGTTTGTCAGCTATCTGAGCAGGATCATCAACAGTCAAACCATCAATATCAAGTGGATCAATCTGATTCAACCTCTTCCTTCTAGAGTTAATATAAGTAAAGAAGTCTTTTCTTTTTTTCTTTGCATCCTTTGCCAAAGATTTCTTGTAATCTGCCTTCACTTGCCTAACCTCCTTTGTGACTTGATTACAGACTTGATTATATCTACCATAGGCTTCTGTGTCGCCTGATAATTTATATGCATTCCATGCATTTTTCTTCTTGGCCATGAGTCTCATTAGTTTATCTGCCATCCATTTGGGCCTAAACCTTGAACAGTATTTCTTGGTATGAAAAGCCTAGTAGCTTCAAGCATTAATTCCATGAATGCTTCCTGTTTAGAATTTGCTGTTGGTAACGTCATCATTTGCTTGCACTACATAGAATTAAAAAAAAAACTGAAACCACTGTAGTCACCTTTACGAAAGCAAAAACTCTTTCCTTTACCTATGATGGTATTTACATGGTCTCTATTTGAAGATTCTTAATGCATGAATAATCACTGCTGATAATCAGATCAAGAGAATATTGCTTCCTTTGGTTGCCTCTCAAACATGCTGCTGTAGAAAACAGTCATCCAGTAAATTCACAAAAGTCTTGCTAGTGTGTGAATGACCAACCCACAAGTTCCAGTCAATATCTGGGAAGTTAAAATCCCCCATTATAAGACATTCTGATTTACTGGCTCACTTTATTTCTTTGTATAGATGTTCATTGTACTCATCAGAGTTAGTTATCATATAGCACACTCATACCCTCATTTTTGCTTTCCCGGTGTTTATTTCACACTAAACTTACTGAACTGTCTACCAATGTCAACTGGATGCACTTCCTTAGATTTTATGTGTTTCTTAATTAACAGCATAACACCTCCCTCCCTTCCTATTCTGTCTCTCCTTTCTCTACACATTCCACTTCCCGAATTCCAATTCTGCATTCCTTATATCTGTGTGACACCACATCTCTGACATCCCAACAATATCTGCTTTTGATGTCTTGACCAGCACTTCAAATTCATCAAATTTATTTTCTATACTCCTAGCATTGGTGTCCATGCAAGTATACATGCACCTGTTCTTACTCTTAGTTATCCTAACACAGCCCATGTATTTATTTGTTTTGTGATTACTCCCAGCAGTACCTGAAATCCCCAGCAACTCACTCTCCAGGCTGCTGCTCATTCCAATAGAAGCAGTGCAAGAATCACTTCCACCTCTGCCTGTGTCTACTGTTACTCCATTTGTCTGTGAATTCCACCAAGCTAGCATTTTACTAACCCACCTAACATTGCCTCAATAGCATCAGCAAATATTTTTGCACTCTTTCTATTTAAGTGTATCCCATCACTGCAGAAGCAGTCTCTCCTGTTAACAAGCACAGACCATGCTGAGAAAAATTCTACCCCATTAGATTTGCACAATTTCTCCAGGGCCGAATTGATTGATAAGGCTCTTATCATATACTTCCTCCTATTGTGTCTGGGCAGAATTGCAGGCACTTTCAAATTTAACCCCAACGTGCGACTTTTTTTCAACACTGACCTGCACTTGCTAAGTAAATCCCGAGATCTCCTACACTTAATGTCATTAATGCCAATGTGTACAACAATATCACCTTTTGTCCTCTTAAAAGATGATATCTGCTCTACAACATCATCAACTTTTTCCCCCTGGCAAACATACCCTATTACGCCTTTTTGCACAATATATTTCTCGTTTCCTTGACAATTGAGTCACCGACAATACTAGCTCATGTGGGACCAGCGCATTCTACCCTGAAGATTGCTGCTGTGTAGTGTAGTGCACAAGAGTGAGAGCTCTGGTGTTGAGTTGGGCAGCCAAGAGCTTGATGGGACCCCCATTTTAATTCCTTTGAGGGCATTTACCCTACTATTCAAACTCTCATATCAGAATGCCGAGTTCATGCCTAAATTCTTGACAGTCTGTACACCTAGCGCGCGCGCGCGCGCACGCACGCACGCGCACGCGCACACACACACACACACACACACACACACACAGGCATCTTCCTTGGCTAGATCACCTGTTCCAGAAAGATCCACAAACACTTCACAAGTTGCACATTTTTTTAGGCTGTGGTGTGTTGGAGAATCTTCCCCTTCAGTTCTTCCTCAAGCCACAGCACCTCCGCTACTTTGTGCATGTTGCTGCTCTAGTCTGGGGCATGATTTCTGTTTAAATACAATTTAATCAACAATGAAAATTAATAAGATTAATAAATTTAACTGATTAATTGATAATACTATACTAAACCTAACAGATTCCTAATAGAGTATTATGTTCTGTATTGATCTAATATACAATGTTGGCAAGTTTCAAGGGCATAAGGTTCTACAGATAGTAAGTAGTAACCTACAAATTCTCTATCTAAATTCTTCAAAATAAACTAAGGAGTGGGACTAACACTATAAAGCTATTTCTAGAAAAAAAACTAATATGCCAATTTTTTTTTTTTTTTTTTTGGTAGTTGTTGGCGCATCGGCTTCTGTGGCCATAGTGCACCTCCCAAGGTTTTTGCAGTACTTTGATCCAAGCCCGAGGCAGGATTTGAACCCGCGACCTTTGGGTTGCCAGGCAGGCACTTTACCCACCTGGCAAGCTCAGTCAGCAATATGCCAATTAAGTCAATAAAATGGCAAAAATTTAACAAAAACTTATCCATTTGCTGGAGCCATAAAATATTCTCCCATGGATATCCTTGTTCCCCTTAATAATGCAGTTCTAACAAGAATTAGACAAATATACAGTGATGAAATGATCTCCCATCAAAGAAATAATCTCTGAAATTTTTTTAAAAATTCTTTTCACAATTCACAACTATTATATAAAGATTACTGATGTAAAACAAGCAAGAAAGTAAAGAGTGAAAAAAAAAACAAGACTTTCAATATTAAATTAAATAAATTACCTTGTAAGGATGGAAAGCTAGACAACTGACATGGCCTATCCTATGGCTCATAAATCCATCATAGTACTTTATGCAGTTAACTGAATCACCTTGATGATTATATATATTAATAAGCTGACTTGCAGATCCACTAAAATAATGCAAAGTATAAAGCTAAATTACATTTACAAAAAATAGCCAGTTTTTATAAAATGTTTAATAAATAGTACATAATGTAATAAGGAAAAAGAAGCATAAGAAATATAGTAGATTATAAAAATTAAATTTTTTCTTCTTCTTTTTTTTTTTTTTTGGAGTCTTCAGAAATTCCTTCTCCGATACAGATGTATTTATTCCATATTGTAAAATGACAAAATTGAATTGTGGCTACACAGGGAGAATGCAACTTTAATATAAGCTTGGACGAAAGAGGCAGAACTTCCTTGCTACAGGAACATGTAATAATAACAAGAGAAAGTTCAAGTTAAGGCTACAATCAACTTTTTATAGTCTATCACATTCCAACTGTTATTTCAAATAACCATCTGTTGTGCCTGCATGTTACAGGGGAACTGACTCCAGAAGAAAGCAGTTTCACTCCTAGTGGATAATTTGGTACCTTGCACAATACAGCATTTTGACAATGAAAGCCAGGCAAGGGTTTGGCAAAGCATCCGTGGGTGTGGAGACCAGTTATTCAGTCTAACTGCACTTCTGGTCTAAATCCACACCATTCTTATAGCTTAGGGACAATTAAAGACTTGTTACAGAATTTAGGTGAAGCCAATCAGCATGCTAAAGAGGAGGTACATTGCATATGCAGCAGTTATCTTTTGTTGAAATCACCTGTTTATAGACATAAGGCATATACCCAGGCTAAGGGGTGACATTTGAGCACTTGTTTGGATATGTGGAGCACACATTCCAAGGTGGAGCCAGAAGTTTGGGCAGGCTTGCCTTGCTATTCTGTCTAAGCTTAAAAATATCTTGCAGACATATGCCTGCTGGTTTATTAATGGTTGGGCATGCTCTGTTCAGGTTTTACAAGCGTAGTTCTTACAGAGTTTTCTATGCTGGGCAATTGGGAATGGATTTTAATTTGGCTGCATAACACACCAGTAGGTTTTGTTGACTAAGTTTCAGTGATGGTTTGTAGGCTTCTGCATACAGACTTTGTACTGGTGATGTGCGATATGCCCCTAAAGCTAGATAAAACCCACTGTGATAGACAGTGGGTTTTATTTACAGTTTCATTCCTGAGCAGTTTAGCTGAATCATCAGTCTGTGCTACATAATCCAGACAGGACCATATACAAGCATGGTACCTGATATAAACATAGTACAGTGCTTCGTTCAGGACACCATGTTGTTACAGATAGTACTTTAAACATGTTCAGTTTCTATAGACACACTTGCTCTTATGTATTTTACATTCTCCAAAAATATCAGTTTTTTTTAATCTAGAATTACTCCTAGAAATTTAATGCTTGGTGTGATTAGACTTATTTTTTCATCTAAATTTAGCACTGGATCTAGGTGCAGGTTATGTTCAAGCTGCTTTCTCCCATTTTTAATATGATATTTAAAACTACCCACTGACTTCTGCCACTCAACCATCCCTTTATCCATAGCAGTAACTTGTTTCTAATGTCACACTGCTCCAAGATGTTATGAACAATTCTTGTGCCTGGTCTGAAACTTCATTTCAGACTGGGCACAAGAAGTCTGAGTTTCTGTAGTGCACCAATTTCTTATGTTATATATAGGATGATTTGTTTATGCTGGCTGGGAGGACTGCCTTCTTGGCATTTAGATACGTGACATGATATTCTCTCTTATATCACTGTATCAGTTTTTCCCTCTTTCAATATTCATAGTTCCTTAATATAGGTAGAATGCTTCCCCCACAGTATTGATATTTTGGTTTCTTTGCTGGACAGCTTTGATTGTGTTCTTGAGATCAATAGTTGGAACAGACAGTAGCTTCAGAGCATGCTATTTGTGAATAGCCACATTTTTGGAATTTAGTATTAGGAAGGCAGAATGATGTAAGGAAGCAAACTTTTTCTGCCTCAGTAAAAAAAAAAAAAAAAAATAAATAAATAAATAAAAAAAAAAAACAACCCACACTGTTTCCCACAAGGTAATCATTCAATTGTTTTAAACTTAGTCAGATTAACTGCTTCCACCACACTGGGAAGCAACTTATTCCAGTGTTCAACGACTTGCTGTACATAGGCAAACTTCAATAGATCCAAACTTCTGTTATTTCCTGAGATTTTAACTTTGTTTTCCTCTGATTCATACTTCACTCACAAGAGAGAGAGCAGACCTTCCTCATTCATTTTACTCAATCCCATGAGCATTTTTACACCTCAGATCTCCCTTAAGATGTCTAGTTGCAAACTTTGTAGTCCATACCTTCTAAGTCCTTATACGTGCATTGCTTTGCTCCTGTTGCCAATCTGGTCACCCTTCTCTGGACCTTCTCATGTGGAGACCACATCTGTCTTTTTACAGATGTGGTCTCCACACCTGAAAACTTAACTACTGCTTTATAAAGATGGATAATGATATCCTTCTCCATACTAGCAAAGGTCTTATAAATCATAGACAAGGACATCATGTGGCTTCCTAGCCAGCTATTTACACTGTATGGAAAATTTAATGTCAGATTAAATCATAATACCTCGGCTTTCTTTGTCTTAATCCACCTTTTAGCTCCTTACTCCCTAACTTATACACGCCTCCATTTCGGTCCCAAATGCATGATCTTACTCTTAAAAGTATTAAACTTCTTAGTTGCCATTTTTTGAAACATATATGCAAATGATCCAAGTCTTTTTGAAGCAACACAGTCTGGCTCAGATAGTCAACCACCCTTCCCACCTTCAAATCATCAGCAAACTTTGACAGCTTACCTTGGACATCCTTGTCAATATCATTTATGAAAATCAGAAATAGGAAAGGACCCAAAATTGATCCCTGGGGATTCCCACTTGTTACTGAAAACTATTTTTGACAACCCTCTGTCTCCTATCTTTTAGCCAGCCTACAATCTAGTGTAGGATCTTACTAGTAATGCCAACATCTTCCAGTTTATCCAACACTTTACTAAACTCTAAACATATCAAAATAGTTAACTGCACTCAACTGCTTAATCATAATAACTTACTACACAGGTCAGGCATGACCTCACCTTAACAAACTTATGAAGGGATCTATTCAAGATTGCATTCGTGTCCAGATGATCCAGTATGGCATCCTTAACTATAGACTCCATGGACCTCTCTACCACAGAATTCAAACAAAGTAGACTGTAGTTATCTACCTCCTTTTTGGCACTGCCTTTGCAGATGGGGAGACATTAGCACACCTCCAGTAAAAGGGAATCTTCCCAGAATCCAATGATGCATGCATTGGCATTCCCAACAGTCTGAGACACTTATATGCAGCCTTTTTAATTACAATTTTGTATATATTCAGATTATTTTTAATCTGAATATATACCAAATTCCCTTGACACCTTGCTCTTCTTTATCAATATATCATTTATTTTTCAGCAATTTAATACCTTAACATTCCCCAAAGTTTCGACTGTAAATAAGTGAGAAGTATCTGTTCAACTCATCTGCCATGTCTGTCGGGCTTTCTATGGACATTCCACTATAACCAATTAAGGAACATACTGGATTTACTTTGCTCTTTCTTGTGCTAACATATGAGAAGAACTGATTCTTAGCTCTCTTTGCTAGTAGTTTCTTTTAATCAGTTTTCACCTGTTATACTCCAGAAGTGGGTTTTTTCACAGATGTTCTTATTATGTCCATGCAAATCAGAATCATGTGATTGCCTTGCTTGTTTTTTTTGCTTAATCGAACTACTAACCTTACCCATCATCCATTTTGGCAACTCACCTTTGACCACTGGTATTAATATGTTTGTGGTTTCAAGGATAAATTTTTTGAATACTTCCCATAGAGCAGGGGTGGGCAACCCGCGGCCTTTGTCACACAAAGATGAAATAAAATCATTAAATAATCCTACTACTTTTAAACTAATATTTTTTAAAATTAAATATTCAAAACGTTTTAATAATAAAAAGCTTTATATATTTTTTTCACAATATAGAAACATTATTCAGATAATTAAAAAAGGAAAAAAAATTTTTTGATCTAAAAAGTAAAATATATCATGTTTAACTTGTTCTATTTATTTAAAAATCATTTTTATGTACCACAAATGATAAAAAACGAAAGCTATTTAATAAAAGAAAAATTCTAATTCTCTGTTAAGTTTGTTAAAATAAAAAAAATATTTTAACAGAGTTAATAATTTGACGAAAATAGTTTTTTATTTTAATATTTAAATTGTGACATCGTGATTTTTTATCTGTTTCTTTTATGTGCATATTTGTAACTGTGAATATTTTGACAACCGTATGTATTTTTGTCTTGAATTTTGTAATCCTGTAATTTCTTATGTTTGATTTTACAATTGCTTAATTTTTTGATTGCCCATCATGTTCAAAAAAGTTAAAAGAAAGTTGAATGAAGAAAACAGAACATTTAAAGAAGATCGGGAGATGCAATATTTTCTTATTTCTGTGAAAGACAAAATGGTGTGTTTGATATGTAATACAGCACTAACAACATTAAAAAAATACAATGCAAATCAACATTATCTATCTCACAAGGACCATAAATATGCAAAATTAGAAGGAGAAGCACGTAAGCTTCATTTTTCTTCAAAAAATGAAGAAAGAAAAACAGCACCAGGAAAAGGCTTTTTGTGCTTTTATTAAGCAAGGAACTTCTGCAACCGATGTTACATACAAAGTAGCGCATGAACTTGGAAAAAAAAACAAACCTTTTATCATCAAAATGATAAAAGAATGTATTGTTGAAGCAGTAGGATGTTTAGATCTGGAAAAAGTTGACAGATACAAACAATTACCTCTCTCAAGAAAAACTATAACTAATAGACAACATGAATTAGCTCAGAATGTAGGAGAACAACTTCAGGTAATAATTCACTCTAAAGAAGTATATTTTTCAATTGCGTTAGATGAAACCACTGATAGAAATGACTCTGCTCAAATATTATATTTTATTCATGCTATAACTGAATATTTTCATTGTTACGAGAAACTACTGGCTTTGGGTACGCTCAATGAAAGGACTCGTGGAATTGATATTTTTAACAACTTTAAAGAAATGTGTCTTGGGAGAGGACTAAACCTTGGTAACCTGGTGAGTGTATGCATGCACGGTGCACCTTCTATGAGAGGAAAGCGAAAAGGATTGGTTTCATTGTTAAAAAAAGAAAAACCCAATTTAGAAAAGTTAATTTCATTCCACTGTATATTACACCAACAAAACCTTTGTGCGAAATTCTCCACATTGAGCAATACTTTGGACAAAATTATTGCAATTGTTAACTTTATTCGAGTAAATGCTTTAAGACATCGCCAATTTCGGATCATGCTTATATTGGATGATGAGACATATGATGACTTGCCATATAATTGTAAAGTGTGCTGGTTATCAATAGGACAAATTTTAGTAAAAGTTTTGACTTTGCAAGAACAAATTAAAAAATTTTATGAGGAACAACAACAAGAATGTGATTTATTAGATGAAGAATTTTGTAGAAATGCTGAGTTTTTGTGTGATATGGAAAAGCAAAATGAATTAAATGTTTATTTGCAGGGAAAAACAAGGCATATATATGACATGTGGCAAAAAATTCATGTATTTCGAAAAAAATTAATTTTTTACAAAACTCTTTTCTCTAAATCAGAAATATCTGGGGAACATTTCCCTCATTTAAAAAATATGTTAAAGGAACAGAAAAATATGTTGTATATGACACTTTCAAAGACTACATAACCGTATTGGACATGTTAATTGAAGAATACAATGATAGATTTTCTGATTTCGAAGAACATACTTTAGAAATGAAATTGGCGTATGAGCCACATTTAGTTGATATCCTGACGGCACCCACGGAACTACAGATGGAATTAATTATCATATTATCTTCTCCTTGAATTAGGAGAAGATAATATGATAAAGATTTTTTTTTGATACAAAAAAAAGATCCTATTGAAATATGGAAAAATGCAGTTGAATACCCAGGTTTACGTCAACATACTCATCGACTGCTGTCTTGCTTTGCAACTATATATTGTTGCGAATCAACTTTTTCATACCTTACACAAATTAAAAGTATTTAAGGACTCAGATATCTGATGTTCATTTAGAAGACCAACTCAAGTTGCGTACAACTAAGATGGAGTCTAATATCCAGTTGTTATCTTATTATATTTTTTTAAATTTTGTGTTCATATAAAATGTAGGTGGATGTATTATGATGAGAATATTGTAAATATGTGTTTTATTGATATTTATTTGCCTTTTCTATAGTTATATGTAATAAAATTTAACACTAATAATTAAGTATGTTTTACTTTGTAAGTAGTGGTTCGAACGATCGGTGCAGCCTTTCCACTATTTCCGAAAATAAATATGGCCTTTTATTCAAAAAAGGTTGCCCGCCCCTGCCATAGAGCATTTGTATTCAACATATCCAAACCCAAAAATCTCATTCGTTAATTATCAAAAAAGATGTTTCAGCTGAAACCAATGCATTCTGATGAGTTTAGATCATTAAAAATGTGCAATCGAAGTGGTTTCAGCCGAGACATTTTTTGGTAAACAACTCAACCACCAAAGCATCAAATCTTCAACTCATTAGTTAACTAATATTAAATTATTTTTTACAATTGTACAGTTTTTTCTAATTATTCTTGTATAATACACAGAGAGAATGTTAAATAATTGCTATAAATTTTCATTTGAATAACAATTTAGAAAATAATTTATTATCTTTATAATTATATTTTTTTAAATTTTGTGTTCATATAAAATGTAGGTGGATGTATTATGATGAGAATATTGTAAATATGTATGTTTTATTGAAATTTATTTGCTTTTTCTATAGTTATATGTAATAAAATTTAACACTAATAATTAAGTATGTTTTACTTTGTAAGCAGTGGTTCGAAAGATCGGTGAAGCCTTTCCACTATTTCCGAAAATGAATATGGCTTTTTATTCAAAAAAGATTGCCCACCCCTGCCATAGAGCATTTGTACTCAACATATCCATACAGTAGGAAGTCCAGTTAATTGAACCAAAGAAATAACTCTCTCTTGAAATTGAATCTCTTTGCCTTTACCTTTGACTACATAGGTTTCTTCTGATACAATTCATTTTATGGAATTGTGTTCATTATTACTGCCTACTGGTTCCGCCACTGTGAAGTTTTTGATACTTTCTTGTACTCTCTCAGACATACTGGGATAAGTAGCAATCATCCAGTGTTTAAAAACCTGTTACCATATAGTAAATTTCTGGTCTACATATTCCAGTCTATAAGACGTAAGTTGAAGTCACCTATAATAAGCCAAATGTACTTGCTCGTGCAAATTACCTTAAAGATTTTTGTCATACCTCTCAGAACCAATAGCATTAGTAGAGGCTACGATGCAAGAACGCAAGCTTATGCAGCATCAGCAAAAAAAAAAAAAAAAAACACGCTCCCATTTCACCCTCCATTTGTTCCAAATAAATATCCAACTCAGCCTTAAATTTATTTAGTCTATCAACTTCCACAACAAAAGATGGAAGTCTGTTCCACCAATCAACTACCCGCTGGCTAAAGGCAAACTTCCGCACATCTATCCTACAACTGTCTTTCATCAATTTGAATGTATGCCCTCTCAGGTGATTATTCTGAGCAAGAGAAACAATCCCATCAGCACAATGAGCATTCTCAAACCATTCAAGACTTTATATACCTCAATCAGATCACACAGGTGCCTAGTCTCCAGATACTGTAATCTGCAAAACTTAAGCCTTTCTTTGTAAGAGCAACCCTTCGTTCCATTCACAAATCTTGTTGCCCTTCTCTGTACTCGTTCTAACAGCTCTATATCCTACTAAAATGAGGCCTCCAGACCTGTATATAGTACTCAGGGTGTGGCCTGACCATTGATTTATACAAGGGGATAATCATCTCCTTATCCCTGCTAGAAAAATTCCTGTCTATCATTGACAAGACACCACGAGCTACTCTTGCAGACCATCTGCACTGCTCAGAAAACTTCATATCTGCCTGCAAAATTACTCCCAGGTCCTTTTCATTCTCTACCACGGTCAGTGTAGTACCACAGAATTGATACGTTACTCTGGGGTTACTACTTCCCATATGTAGTACTTTACACTTGTCAATGTTAAACTTCATTTGCCACCTCTCAGTCTATCTGCTCAACTGTTCCAGATCCTGTTGCAGCAGTGTACTGTCTTCAGTGTCCTTAACTACCCTGCCAACCTTCATATCGTTTGCAAACTTGGATATTAAGCCTGATATAAAATCATCAATATTAGCATTAGCATTAGTAGAGACATTTGATGCAAGAAAGCAAGTTTATGCAGCATCAGCCAAAAAAAAAAAAAAAACCCACTTCCACTTCACCCCTCTGTTCGCTCCAAATACCTGTCCAGCTGAGCCTTAAACTTATTTAGGCTATCAACCTCCACCACAAGGGATGGAAGTCTGTTCCACCAACCAACCACCCGCTGGCTAAAGGCAAATTTCCTCACGTCTATCCTACATCTGTCTTTCCTCAATTTGAATTTATGCCCTCTCAGGTGATTTTTCTGAGGTAGAGGAAGAATCCCATCAGCATTGAGCATGCTTAAACCATTCAAGGCTTTATACACCTCTATCAGATCACCTCGCTGGTGCCTAGTCTCCAGACACTGTAATTTGCAAAACTTAAGCCTTTCTTCGTAAGAGCACCCCTTTGTTCCATTCACTAATCTTGTTGCCCTTCTCTGTACTCGTTCCAGCAGCTCTACATCCTTCTTGAAATGATGCCTCCAGACCTGTATACAGTACTCTAGGTGTGGCCTGACCATTGCCTTATACAATGGAATAATCACCTCCTTATCCCTGCTGGAAAAATTCCTGTATATCATTGACAATACTCCATGAGCTACTCTTGCAGCCCGTATGCACTGCTCAGAGAACTTCATATCTGCCTGCACAACCACCCCCAAGTCCCTTTCATTCTCTACCACTGTCAGTGTAGTACCACAGAGTTGATACGTTGCTCTGGGGTTGCTGTTTCCCATG
Source organism: Mastigoproctus giganteus (assembly GCF_048544385.1). NCBI lineage: Eukaryota > Metazoa > Arthropoda > Arachnida > Uropygi > Thelyphonidae > Mastigoproctus > Mastigoproctus giganteus. Next base: position 97,804,024 of record NC_143576.1, on the reverse strand, counting down.
TGTAGTACTTTACATTTGTCAATGTTAAACTTCATTTGCCACCTTTCAGCCCATCTGCTCAACCTTTCCAGATCCTCTTGCAGCAGCATAGTGTCAGTAGTGTCCTTGACAACCCTGCCAACCTTTGTATCATCTGCAAACTTGGACATTAAGCTTGATATACCATCATCAATATCATTTATAAATACAGAAAACAATAATGGACCCAACACTGAGCCCTGAGGGATTCCACTAATAACATTAGTCCACGATGAGCAGTGTCCATTGATTACCACTCTCTGTCTTCTCCCCCTCAATTTTATATCATTTTATATCATTTATAAATATAGAAAACAACAATGGATCCAACACTCAACCCTAAGGGACTCCACTAATAATATTAGTCCACGAAGAACAGTGTCTATTGCTTACCACTCTCTGTCCTTCCACTCAACCATCCCTTTATCCATAGCAGCAATTTGCCTCCAATTCCAAGCTGCTCCAATTTGTGCAGCAGTCTTCCATGTGCAGCAGTATCAAATGCCTTTCTAAGATCCAAATATATGATATTAAAGTTATTTCCTGCATCCAGTTCCTTTGTGACCACCTCATAGTATACAATCAAATTAGTCAGACAAGACTTCACGTTAAAAAACCATGCTGTGTCCGAGCTATAATTGAAGTCTTGTCTAGATGATCTTGTAGTGCTTCTTTAATTTCCCTGGAACAGAAGTTAAACTAACAGATCTATAATTACTTGTGTCGCCTTTTGATCCTCCTTTGTGAATTGGAGTCATATTTGCACATTTCCAGTCCATGGGTACCTCTCCTGAGTCCAAGGAAGCTCTTATAATTATGGCTAAGGGTTTGCTTACCTTCTTTAATATAACTGGATAGATCTCATCCACCCCGGGTACCTTTTTATGTTTATCTTCAACAATTTCTCCTCCACTTTCCTCTCAGTTATTACAAAATCATCTAGCTCACTGCCAGAGTTTAATTCACCTCTGGCATTCCCCTCCTTGAATAACGCCTCATGTGTGAATGTAGATGCAAAATACTCATTTAGTTTGTTAGCCACCTGAACAGGATCATAAACAGTTGAACCATCAATATCCAGTGGATCAATCTGATCCATCCCTTTCCTCCTAGAGTTTACACAGGTAAAGAACTCTTTGCTGTTTTTCTTTGCGTCCTTTGCCAAAGATTTCTCATAATCTGCCTTTGCCTGCCTAATCTCCTTTGTGACTTAGTTACAGACCATCTTATATCTATCATAGGCTTCCATGTTACCCATTAATTTATACAAAGGGTACTAGGAAAGTTTTGCAATACAGCTTTGTTTATTTAATTTTTTCAAAGTAATTTCCTCTACATTCAATACACCTCTCCATCCTCCGAAACCAATCTTTAAACCAGTTCTGCCAAGTTTCACTAGGGAGTAAAGCACACTCGTTGTCCCAAGCCCGTAGAAGGTCCTCATCACTGGAAAACCGCCTCCCTTTTAGCTTCATTTTCACATGCGGGAACAGTGCAAAGTCGCAGGGAGCAAGGTCTGGACTGTAGGGAGGGTGCTCGAGAAGTTTCAGTCCTGTCGTGGTCAATTATTCAGTGCAGGCTTTGGCGCGGTGAGCTGCAGCATTATCGTGATGGAGGTACCAGGTGTCCATTCTTGACTTTGGCCGCAGGTTCTTCATAGATCCAATGACTTTAGGCAGGCATTGTTCAGTATACCACTTAGCTGTGACTGTCTTCTGCGTGTCCAAAACGACACGTTCCACAATTCCACTCGATTTGAAAAATACAGCTATCATTTTCTTCTTTACAGATCGGGATTTTCTGACAATTACGGGTGTGTCGTCATCATCAAAGACCCAAACTTTGTTTTGAGCCTTGGTCGGCAGATCGTAATAGTACAGCCAAGTCTCGTCACCTGTCACGATGTTGTTCACATACCGAGATTGTCCCTTATCAAACTTTTTTAACATCTGCTGGCACCAAGTCACACGTCGTGTCGTCTGCTCTTCAGTCAGTTGATGCGGCACCCAGAGAGAACAAAGTTTCTTCACGTGCAAATGATCTTGCAGAATCGAACGAATTGCTGGTGCATTTAGGCCCAAAGTATCCTCTATCTGTTGGTAGGTCACTCGCCTGTTTTCGTCAAGCATTTTCCTCACAGCAGTAACGTTTTCCTCCGTAACTGACGTTCGTGGCCTTCCCGGCCTCTCCGAATCCTCCAGAGGAAATTTCCCCTTTGGAATTCTCTATACCACCTGAATATCGTTGTACGATGTGGACAATCATCATCTAGTGCAAGAGTCATTTCTTCTAAGCACTGGTCTATGGTTAAACCACGCACGAAACTATACCGCAAAACTGTCCTTATCTCATTTCGTGACCATGATGCCATCGCAAGCACTTTACACTTTCACTACTAATGAATAACTGAGCCCATCGACTTGGCGCGGCGGCTACTATGCACGTATGAACATGTCTCAACATGCAGCAACAAGCAGCTTCCTGTGATTCATTGTTGCGTCATATTGCAAAACTTTCCTAGTACCCTTTGTATGTATCCCATGCATTTTTCTTCTCTGCCACATGTCTCATTAGTTCGTCTGACATCCATTTAGGCCTAAACCTTGAACAATATTTCTTAGTTGGTATGTAAAGCCTAGTAGCTTCCAAGATGAATTCTTTGAATGCCTCCCATTTTGAATCTGCTGTTGGTAACATCATCAGTTGGTCCCAGTATTAAATACTGTCTCAGACCACCAAAGTTGCCTTTATGAAAGCAAAAACCCTTCCCTTTACCCCTGATGGTAGTTATCTCTTTGAGTAAATTCTACTTCAGCACACTGTGATCACTACCACCTAGTGGTTCCTTTGTCTACAGATTCTTAATGCATGAAGAATCACTACTGATAATCAGATCAAGAGTATTACTCCCTCTAGTTGCTTCCCGAACATGCTGATGTAGAAAAAAATCATCCAATAAATCCATTTAAGCCTTGCTAGTGTGTGTGACCAACCCACAAATTCCAGTCAATATCTGGGAAATTAAAATCTCCCATTAGAAGACTCTCTGATATACTGGCCCACTCTATTTCCCTGTACAGTTTGTTATTATACTCATCAGAGTCATTAAGCCTATAACACACTCCTACTCTCAATTTTGATCTCCCAGTGCTTATGTCACACCAAACTGCTGACACTGCACTGCACTATCCAGCGATGTCGACTGGCTGCATTTCCTTGGATTTTATGTGTTTCTTAACTAATAGCATAACTCCTCCCTTCCTGTACACATTGTACTCCCCAAATTCCAGTTCTGCATTCCTTATATCTGTGTGACACTACATCTCTGATATCTGAACAATATTTGCCTTTGATGTTTTGACCAACACCTCAAATTCATCATATTTATTTACCAAACTTCTAGCATTGGTGTATAAGCAAGTATACATGCACCTGTTCCTATTCTTAGCTATCCTAACACAACCCATGTGTTTACTTGTACCGCGATTACTCCCAGTAGTCTCTGAAAAACCCTGCATCTTGTTTTTCAGGCTGCTGCTCATTCCAATAGAAGCGGTGCAAGAATCACTTTCACCTCTGCCAGCGGCTGTTAATCTATTAGTCCGTGTATCCCCACCAAACTAGCAGTTTTCTGACCCACCTAACACTGCCTCGATGGCAGCAGCAAATATTCTTGCACCCTTTCTATTTAAGTATATCCCATCCCCTGTAGAAGAAGTCTCTCCTGTTAACAAGCACAGACCAGGCTGAAAAAAAATTCTACCCCTTGAGCCTTGCACAATCTTTCCAGGGCCGAACTGATCGACAAGGCTCTCATCATATACTCCCTCCTATCATGTCTGGGCAGACTTGCAGACACTTTCAAATTCAACCCTAATTCACAGCTTTTTTTCAACAGTGACCTGTACTTGTTAAGTAATTCCACCGGTCTCCTACTCTTAATATCATTAGTGCAACCTGTCATTAATACCACCTTTTGTGCTCTTAAAAGATTACATCTGCTCTACAATGTCATCAACCTTTGACCGTGGCAGACATACCCTGGTCCTGTTCCACCTATCCTTTTTACACGCTATGTTCCCCATTTCCCTGACAATAGTGTCAGTGACAGCTCCTAGTTCCTGTGGGACCAACTGGCCTTTAACATACTCCACCATCATCTTTCCTTTATAGCAAGTCATTTCACACCATATTGACTGAACGTCTGCATTAACTTGATCTGACTGATCAGATTCTTGTCTTCCCTGAGTCAGATAGTTTTTTTTTCTTTTTCTTTTTTTCTAATCAAAAACTTGCCTTCAGGCATCCATACCTATATCAGTTAAGGCTTGGTAATTAATGGGATTAGTAAAAACTTTTGTACCTCTTCTGTTTAAGTGAATACCATCTTTAGTTGAAGCAAGATTCGGGATGTAGTCTGATGTTACAATTTAAATATCTGGCTTAAACTGATATAGATGGGTTGAATGTGAGGATTAAATTTTTAGTTGATGTTTTGTCTTGTCTTGCAAATCATTTTTAATTTCTTTGTTCAAAATGCTGATGAGGTCTAATTCAGAATTTACTCCTTCTGATCTAAACTGTATTTCTTTCTATTTCAGGAACAGTCTTCTCCATAGATGAAGCATTACTTATTCGAGGTAGTGCAATACCATGACAACCCATTGTGAAGGTATTCACAATGAGATTTAATTAAAACGATGCATTAAAACTAACTTGGTAGTACAAATGATGTGTGTGCATCACCCATGCACATAAACTGATGTTTACAAGACATGAGAGAGAGAGAGAGAGAGAGAGAGAGAGAGAGAGAGAGAGAGAGAGAGACTGGAATACTACCAAAGGTTACAATTTTAAGCAGTATTTCTGTAAATTAAGTAGGTACATCTCATTTTTCTGACTCAAAGGAGCCAGATCTTTGGAATCCGTGGGTGTTATGTTTAGATCACTCATACATTTCTTTTAGGCCAATGACGTGGAAATCTATGTTTGGACTGATGAACCCCATTTCCAACTCTATTGTGCTGATGGGCATATCTGCATCTGGAGAATTCAACACAAGGTCGTGATACCTGAATGCAATGTTGGTGTTTGGCAAGCTCGAATAGTGGCTCGGTGGTAATGCTTACCTCTCTATAGCTGCAAACCTTCATGATGACCGACTATCCAGGTAACTCTGGTATCTACCAGCAAGACAGCAGGCCAAGCCACAAGGCCTGGCAGGTTGCTAACTGGTTTCAAGAACACAACAACGAATTCTCCATCCTCCTATGGAAACCGACATTTCAATGCTACGACCACTCCCCTGACGATGTGCAGGCATTAACAGACACACTGTGCAATGAACGGGTGGCACTACAACAGGACACCCCATAACACCTCGTGGAGTCCATGCTAAGGTGTGTACAGACTGTATTAAGGATGATCCCAAAATTTATTAGGTAGGTAAGTGTTGTTAATGCAAAACCAACTCAGTGTGCATGCATACACACAATAGTTACTTACCATGCTATGAGATCTAGTGCTGGATGAATTGCCATAGCTGTCATTACATGCGAAGGATGAGATGGAGGAATGTACTTTGTGGAAATTGTATGTGGTAATTCCCAAAATCGAACATCACCAGCAACACTATTTTGTAAAAAAAGAATAACATGAATTATGAGAAAAACACAAACTTATTTACACTTACATTCACACAAATGTAATAGGGTACCCATCAGATAAAGTGTAACTAGATAATGCAAACAAATGAAAATCTGTTTACAGTTGCCACTTGTTTACATTATTTAAACAACTGACAAGTTTGAAGCCACTTTTAGTATATTGCAAAAAAATTCCTTTTCACAAATCAGCAAATAACTCTGCTTGCATCATTTAGTGGTTCTGAAATTCAGGCTCCACTAAGATATTAATAATGGTCAGTCCCATTCTTCAGTAAAAATGTCACATAGCAATCTGTATGATTAGTACAGATTTTTCACAATACAGCATCTCATTTGAAAGGTCTGGTATGCTGCAGTTTGAGATCCACTGATTAGAGCTCAATTATCCATGGGTAGATCAACACTCAAAAATTAAAAGTACCGAACATCCAAGCAAATCTCAAATCTGCTGTGCATGGAATATTAACTCCACTTTGGGGTGCCCTCAAGGCCTCTCTTAAGCTCGTACACTCCATCCAAAATGGATAGTCAGGTTAATTAATGATGTGCATGCACACACACACACGCGCACGCACGCAGGTTAATTAATGATGTGCATGCACACACACACACACACACACACACACACACACACACACACACACACACACACACACACACACACACACACACACACACACAGTAAATGTCTGTTTGTTCTTTATATTACTGTTTAAATATTTTTATAATGACTCAACTCCATAGGAGCTAGTTTTTGTTTTTTTATATGTAAACCCCAAACACGAGAGGTATTGAGGTATTGGAACCTATAGTACTTAGTACCATGCTTGGGTTGGAGGTTGAGAAGATGAAAAAAGATATTTGTTGACATTGGACTTGAACTTCTGTAGACTGTAATTTTTAGGAAATATGTATGAAGGAAGGTTGTTCCAGAAAATGGCAGTTGAATGAATAAATGAGGAAGATGGAAAGTTGGTTCTGTGGGTTTGAAGTTGGACAGTAAATGGATGTTGGCTGGTGGTGGCACGTGTTCAGACTGTTTTGAAAGAGAGAGTGGGAATTATAGAAGCCAATTTAGAAGAATAGTGCCCATGGAAGTATCTGTAGAAGAGGCATGCAGCAGAAACAGTACGTCTATGAGAAAGCGAGTGGAGAGACTCTGTTAGAGATGAATCATTAATTAACCTAACTGCCCTCTTCTGAATGGAATCAAGAAGCCTGAGAGAGGTTTTGGGGGCATCACCCCAGATGTGGGAACAATATTCCATGGCAGGGCGGATTTGCGATTTATACAGAGTGAGCAGCTGTTTGGAAGAAAAGTAATGCCGAGAGCAAAAGAGAAAACCAAGTTTTTTAGATGCAGAGGAAGCAATATTTGTAATGTGCTTGTGCCAAGAAAGATTAGAAGTCAGGGTAATCCCCAAAGGAGATATATCATTTTGCCTAGAAATCAGAGTGTCACTAAAGATAAGCATAGGAGCAGAAGAATCCTTTTTTGCAAGATATAAGACAGGACTAAGTTTCAGGACTGAAATCAACTAAGTTGTCTTTGCCCCACTGGAGAATTACCTGGAGATTGGCATTTAAGGAACTGGTGGCAGATTTTGAGAGAAGTTGATGCTGATTGAGCAGGACAAGGTTTCACAAAATGGAAAGTGGAATGCAATGTGCTATCATCGGCAAAACTATGGATAGGATTTCCAGTCAATGGAAGAAGGTCATTAATATACAAGAGCAAAAGAGTGGGGAAAGAACTGAACCTTGGGGGACACCGCATTAGTGGAGAAGTTAGAAGACAGAGAGCCATCTACCATCACCCTAAGTGAGTGATCAGAGAGAAAACTGGATAACCAATTACTAAAATCAGTTGGCAAACCATAAGATGGAAGCTTGTTTAGAAGACCTTTATGCCAAACACGATCGAAAGCCTTTGAGATGTCAAGAGCAACTACTTGTGTTTCACTGAACCAGTCCATTGAATTAGTCCATAAATGGGTAACATAGCCAGAATAACACCAGTGGATCGACACTGACGGAATCCATATGGCGATCGTTGATCAGACGGAAGGTTTCTAGGTAGTTTAAGAGTTGGCAGTTAATTGATTTCTCCATTACTTTAGAAAGAGTAGAAGTAATCGCAATGGAACGATAATTGGATGGGAGGGATTTGTCACCCTTTTTAGGAACTGGCTGGATATGAGCAAATTTCCGAGCAGAAGGAAAAACACCTATGGAATAAGACAGTGAAAAAAGGCGGAAAAGAATAGGAGTAAGTTCAGGAGCACAGGTTTTGGGAACAAGTGGAGAAATACCATCAGGACCTGAAGCTTTCTGCATCAAGATTCATCAAAATCCTTCTGATATCCTTTTGACGGAAGACCACAGGAGGCATTGAATGGAGCGTGTTGGGAATGGTGGGAGGTGTTTTACTAAGATCATTAATACATGAGTTGGAAGAAAAATGGGATGCTAGCAGTCATCTTTATCCTTGGCTGAAGTGACAACAAAACCATCTTGTTTGGACAGAGGTGGGAGCAGAGATGGGCAAAAGTTGCAGCCAATAGCTTTGGCAAGAGACCAGAATGCTCAGCTACCATTAGGGCAAGAAGCAAGTTTTCTACTCTTAGCCTGTTCAAACTCTAGTTTGGACTGATTAATAACTGCTTTGCAATTGTTGCGAGCTTTGGTGTAGGTAGAAAATGAAACTGGAGAATTAGAAACAAGCCAACTACGATATGCAACATTCTTCTCTTGAACAGCCTTAGCACATTTATTGGAAAACCAAGGTTTAGATAAAGGACGAGATTTTAAAGTGGAGTGTGGGATAAAGGATTCCATTCCTGCAAAAATAATTTCACTGACACGATCTGAGCAAACATTGACATCAGAAGTTTTGAAACAGTAATCCGACCAAGGAAAAGAAGAAAAGAAGTCTTGCAGGTCATCCCATTTTGCATTCTTGTAATGCCAAACAACACGAGGTTGGAAATAGCCATGAGATAAAGGTCCCATTGGAGAAGAGACAATCACCAAGTTGTGATCTGAAGTGCCTAAAGGACCTCTCACTTCGACCGTGTACTTAGAAGGCTTGTTTGTTTGTTATTTGGTTTTGAGGAGCATTAGCAACTAAGGCCATATTGCTCCGGGATATGCAATGGTCATTCCCTGACCTTTCCGCATCTTCCATATTTATTGGTGATGGGCTCGAACCTCGGTCTAATCAAGAAGCGTGTGCTATGCACTGCTGCTCCTTCCCACCTGGCTACAGAGGTGCCTTACTTAGAAGGGTTGTTTGTGAGAAAAAGATTAAGCGTATTGGCTGTATGATTAGGATTGTCCAGTATTCTTGTAGGTAAATGAACAATCTGTGTAAGGTCATTAGTAATTGCAAAAGCCTCAGCATCTCGGCCAGCTGGGTCGGTGTGACTAGAAAACGGAAGCCAGCTGGAGTTGTGAACATTAAAATCACCAAGGAAAATTACTTCACTGTTAGGAAAGTTGGACTGGAGAAAGTCAAGTTGCAAAGAGAGGAAGTCAAAGAGTTCCAAGTGATTAGTGGAGTTGGGAGAACAGTAGACACAACAGATGAATTTGACACAATGAGGTACTGAGATTTTAAGCCAGAGAATGCCATGTGGGCATGTCAAGTTTAGTGCTACTAAACTTGACATGCCCACATCCAGGGAAAAGTAAGACTGTTTAGACTCCAGATTATTTTCTATGGGTGTGAAGAGAGAGAGATGAAAATTTGACCAAAAGAATTGTTCAGATTTACCAATTCTTTTTAGTAGGTCCATGCCAAATCTTTTTCCTATAGGACAGTTAAGGTTATGTATGGATATGAAATATGTTTATAAACAGAAACATTTTGTCAAGAAGCTTTTTAGCTTCTAAATAATTTTGAAATCATTCGACATTTTCAAAAAAGTAATTTATCAAGGCATTTTACAAAGTGATATGCCTCTGATCTACCAAGGTATTCTAAGTGCAGAAATTTTTTGAGAAAATAACACTACTTTACATTACGTTTTTCTGTCTTTACTGCCTAAGGACACTGTTGTCCTTCAAGTGACAGTGTGCACTTGCACTCTATAGTAAACACTACATTTATTCACAAGTAAAAATCTAAAGTTATTAATATTGTTTTTAATCAAATGACATCACCGAGACAATAAATCCATTATTCATTGAATGCTTAAAGGCATTGTTGTGACAGGTTTCAGAGCTAGTTGTTCCATCATCTGACAACAGGTAGCCTTAATTAGTGAACTTGTGTTGAATGGTAATGCCTTTGAGTTGTTAATGAATAATGGATTCCCTTTCTTGGTGATGAATACTGATTAAAAATAATATTGGTAATGGATTGACGTGCAGATAAATGTAGTTATTTTTAAAGGCAGAAAAGCATAACAGGGTAGCATTATTTTCTTAAACTATTTCAACCTCCACGTCGAAATAATATCCCTCTTCTTTACTAAAGAAATGCTGAATTTTTCATTGAAATGGGAAGGTGGTGTATTCTGTCTATTGCAAGAATCACAAATTCACCTTTGATAGATTAGTATAAGAGATATATGACATAATTACACACAAAATTATTAATTTCCAAAACTTTACAGATAAGAGACTACATTAGAACTCTGTAAATGTAAGGCTGCTATACTTGGTTGCTACCATACAAATTATTTAAAACTGCCGCTTGCACTAGGTTAGCCAGTCCTCAAGACTGATTGTAACCATAAAGTTCACATCACTTTCACAGTTAGGCATTGATTATTTTACTTAGACTTCATTTGTCATCTTAAATAAAAAAAAAATTCTTGTATTGCTTTAGTAATACTCAAAACAAATACAAATTCTTGTATTTGTTTTGAGTATCCAAATTCATAATCTTATCAAGTTTTTTAAATTGTGTGTTTGTTTTATGTTATAAGTAGTACTTTGAGAAACATGAGAAAGGTAAGCCTTTCAGATATCTTTACAGTAATTCCCAACTGGGTGTAATTACCAACTGAAGGCATACTGGACCTTTCACTAGTCCTCCCACCAATCATTAAACTTAGAATAAAACCCCTTTATTGGGCTGCACTAGCCCAATGAATTGAACTGAATTTGTAAATGCTAATGTTCCACTTGTTAATAATATAGTGAATACTGAAATAAAATCCTTTATGTTGAAAAGTGGATTAATCTGAGCCGAATCAAAAGCTGCATCGGTAATGTAAAAAAAGGGGGGGGAAGCAAATTACTTCCCCCATTTTTTAAATTTGAAGATCTTAATTATTAATTGATTGGGGCAAGTAACATTGATTGGAATGAATCTTTGTGCCAATTAGACATACAACAGACATAAGACATTTCCAAAATCTTTGGAAAAAAGAAAAACAAAGAAAAAAAAAGAGAGAGACCCAATTGAGAAAGGATGGAAATTCAACACCTAAATATTCTTGCCTGCCTTGGGAACAAGACTAGCCTTTATAAATTAGCCATTCTCTTAAAAAAAAACAACTTTTATTATTTTCTGGAATAAGAGATCACACATCTAAACAATAATAACTGATAGTTCTAATGAAAATATTGGGGACTTCAAAAAATTGAACTGCTGATGAATCCAGTAAACTACTGACTGCTTTTCTACTGAACTTTTTTAAGGAATTAAATCAATAATAAACTAACTTTTATTACATTTTATTTGTGAAAAAATTATTCAAAAGGCAGAGAGGGGGGAAGGTACAATCCAATTCTACATTATTTACACTGAATCTAAGTACATGAGAAATCTAGTTATCAGCATTTTGAGACAAATTATTAGGCAAATAACCTGCAGAAAAGACTCCTTCATATAGATACCTTGTTCTGGAATTATTTTTAAACTGCAGTCTTATTAACAACATTTAACTTGTTATGTGCTTCAAATATAAAGCATTTTATTTTATTTTATATTGCAGTTATCATCTATATACTTCTTAGACAGCTTAAATAAATCTTTTTGCAATTCTGTCCACTGTCTCTTTGGACAACTCGAGACTCAAGGCTGTCATGTTCCACGACAGCCTTAAGTCTTAAATTTGGAGGCACTAATGATGGTAATTGGTCTGTATTCATAGTAACTTGATCCAATGAAACTCCTTTTGCCCTGAGTAATTTTTTTATACCCAGATTAACAGTCTCATCGAAAGGAGACAAGAGTAGTAGTACTGATATGACCAAGCAAAGGTTAGTAGGTGTTAGTAACTACAAACTAGGAAAAAAATAAAAAAAGGTAGCTATCTTTCCCTGGTCTTTTCAAAAGCTTTTTGAAAGATGAGAAAATGTAATAAGCACATACAAAATGCTTGGCACCTAAGTTCTTATTTTAGATAATGTGAGGAAGACAGAGTATTCAGGTTGATGCTCTTCTTTGAGCATTTCAGTTGAGAAATTAGCATTAGTTCAGGCATATGAAGCAAGAAAGCAAGCTTATACAGCATCAGCAAGAAGAAAAAAAAAAAAAAAAAACCTCACCATTTCACCCATCCGGTCACTCCAAATGTTTGTCTAGTTCAGCCTTAAATTTGTTTAAGCTATCAATTTCTACAACCGATGGAAGTCTGTTCCAACAATCAACTACCCACTGGCTGAAGGCAAACTTCTGCACATCTATTCTATAACTGTCTTTCCTCAATTTGAATCTGCATTTGCATTGAGCCTGCTGAAACCATTCAAAGCCTTACACACCTTGATCATATCACCTCCCAGGTGCTTAGACTCCAGATGCTGCAACTTACAGAACTTAGCCTTTCTTCGTAAGTACACCATTTTATTCCTCTCATCAATCTTGTTGCCATTACTATACTTGTTCTAGCAACTGCACATCCTTCCTAAAATGAGACCTCCAGACCTGTATACAATACTCAAGGTGTGGCCTGATACAAAGGGATAATCACCTCCTTTGTCTCTGCTAGCCTGTCTACACTGCTCAGAGAACTTCATATCTGACTGCACAATTACACCCAGGTCTTTTTTATTCTCCACCTCCCTGAGTATAGTACCACATAGTTGGTACGTTTCTCTTGGGTTACTGCTACCCATATGCAGTACTTTGCATTTGTCAATGTTAAACTTCAGTTGCCACTTCTCATCCCATCTGCCTAACTTTTCTAGATCCTGTTGCAGTAGCATAGTGTCTTTACTTTAATTAACAAACCTGCCAACCTTTGTATCATCTGAAAACTTGGCATTCAGCCTGATATACCTTCATCGATATCGTTGATAAATACACAAAACAACAATGGGCCCAGCACCGAACCCTGGGGAACTCCGCTGATAACGTTAGTCCACGTAGAGCAGTGTCCATTTATTACCACTCTCTGCTGCCTCCCACTCAACCATTCCTTTATCCATTGCAGTAACTTGCCCTTAATGCTATACTGCCCCAATTTGTACAGCAGTATTCCATGTGCAACAGTATCAAAAGCTTTCCAGAAATCCGAGTATATGATATCAAAATTATTTTTTGCATCCAGTTCCTTTGTGATCACATCGTAGTATTCAATCAAATTGGTCAGACAAGACTTCCCCTTAACAAACCCATGCTGTGTCTGAGCTATTACTGATGCATTGTCTAGGTGATCCTATATCAACTCTTTAACCAATGACTCCATTATTTTCCCTGGAACAGAAGTTAAACTAACAGGTCTATAATTATTTGTGTCACCTTTTGAGTCCTCTTTGTGAATTGGGGATACCTTTGCACATCTCCAGTCCATGGGGACCTCTCCTGACTCTAAGGATGCTCTCATAATTATGGCTAAGGGTTTGCTTACTTCCCTTGCTGCCTCCTTCATTATAACTGGATAGATTCCATCTGCCCCAGGTGCTTTTTTATGTTTAACTTCAACAATTTTTCCTCCACTTTGCTCTCAGTTATTACAAAATCACTTAGCCCCCTATTAGAGTTTGATAAACATCTGGTATTCTACTCTTTGAATAACTCCTCATGTGTGAATGTAGATGCAAAATACTCATTCAGTTTGTCAGCTATCTGAGCAGGATCATCAACAGTCAAGCCACCAACATCAAGTGGACAAATCGTATTCACCAACATCAAGTGGACAAATCGTATTCACCCACTTCCTTCTAGAGTTTACTTAAGTAAGGAACTCTGTTTTTCTTTGCATCCTTTGCCAAAAGATTTCTCATAACCTACCATTGCCTGCCTTTGAGACTTGATTGCAGACTAGCTTATATCTGCAATAGGCTTCTGTGTGGCCTGATAATTTACATGCATTTCTCTTCTCTGCCACTAGCCTCATTAATTCATCTGACATCCATTTAGGCCTAAACCTTGAACAGTATTTCTTAGTTGGTATGAAAATCCTAGTACCCTCCAAGATTAAGTCCTGAAGCCTTCCCATTTAGAATTCACTGTTGGTATCATCATTAGTTGATCCCACTGTATAGAATTTAAAAACTGTCTGAGACCACTGTAGTAACCTTTACGAAAACAAAAACCCTTCCCATTACTCCTGATGGTAGTTACATCTTTAAGTAAATCTTAAAGATGGTTTTTATTATTTTTTTATTTTTTTATTTTTTGTTAGTTGTTGGCGCATTGGCATCTGTGGCCATAATGCATCTTCCAAAGTTTTTGCATTTTACTCTGATCCAAGCCCAAGGCGGGATTCGAACCTGCGACCTTTGGGTTGCCAGGCAGGCACTTTACCCACCTGGTCGGCCTTAAAGATGTAACTACCATCAAGTGATCACTGTCATCTAGTGGGTCCTTTATCTGCAAATTTTTAATGCATGAATAATTACTGCTGATAATCAGATCAAGGGTATTACTTCCTCTGGTTGCCTCTCGAACATGTTGCTGTAGAAAACAAACCTCCAATAAATTCACAAAAGTCTTGCTAGTGTGTGAGTGACCAACTGACAAGTTCCAGTCAATATCTAGAAAGTTAAAATCTCCAATTACAAGACATTCTAATTTACCGGCCCATTCTATTTCTCTACAGAACTGTTCACTGTACTCATCATAGTCATTAGGCCTATAACATACTCCTACTCTCATTTTCCCTTTCCCAGTGTTTATGTCACACCAAACAGACTCAACATTGCGCTATCCACCCATGTCAACTGGATGCACTGCCTTAGATGTTATGTGTTTCTTAACTAACAGCATACCACTCTTCCCTTCCTACCCCGTCTGTCCTTTCTGTACACATTGTACTCCCCAAATTCCAATTCTGCACTGCTTATATCTGTGTGACACCATGTCTCTGATACACCAACAATATCTGCCTTTGGTGTCCTGATCAGCACTTAAAAATGTCTTTTTCAGTTTGATAACAGTGTAATGATTGTTGAGTCTGATGGAGAGCACATTTCATTTTTCACTGTCACTCCTTCTGGCTCTGAGGAGCTGGCATTTTGCCAAAATTATCAGCCTCACCATGTGAATGCAAAAGCAGTGCTACCAGATGGGAGTGGTGGAAAATTGTAGTTGGATTTGGATTAGTGATGTTAAATAATAGATGGAATCCTTTCCTACTCTGCTTAACTTTTTAAAGCAAAAATTTAAACTAAAACTAAAGCAGAAGTGATAGCAATCTTAAGAACTATAATTTTCATGGAAAACCTAATAATAGAACTTAATATTGCTCAGTCAATATTAAGTCAATATCTTAATAATTGATACAGATGAGAATGGGCACTGCCCATTCTCATTTGTATCAACATACTTGAAATTCCATTCTTCAAAAATGCAATTCTTCAAAGAGTATAGACCTGTAAGTTCACACAAAAAGTGCTGCTGTTAGTGTGAACAAATCTTTGTTCACACTAACAGCAGTTTTGTGCAAAGGTTCCGAACCGACGGTAAGATCACAAGATGTCCTAGTAAGATCACAAGATCTTACTAGGACATCAGCTTTATCATAATAAAACTGATGTCACTGTTTGTAGGATGAAACATTAGGGCCAACCTGGACCCCGTGAACATGCATTCATTCAAAAAAAAAAGCAGCTGAAATCCTGGTTTGCTGGATGATGAAAGGCACCAACTAGAACCCTCAAAATTCTGATTCAGATTGGAAAGCCGGACAGAGACTGGAAGAAAAATCTGATATTCACAGATGAAATCGTTAGGGCTAGTTTGAATATCAGCATAGCCAGGCATCATTATCACCAAAAGCAAACATACTACATAATGCTGAAATACATAAAGATATGATATACTGCCTATAAACAGCTTTTTTTTTTTTTTTACTTATGTCATTCCCAAATATTTATAAAGAGATTAAGAGGATATGAGGGTGAGATATTTGTGATTGTTTGTGTTGTTTACTGCAAGTACAGTTTGGTTTTGATTACTTTTAACCACTTAAACATTAAAAATTTTTAAGAAATTTGTTTATCTGAATTGTATTTTAAGAATGTTTAAAAAAAAAAAATGTGTTTTGAAGACTTATTTTTCAAAGAATTTTTGCAAACCACTAATAACTACAATCTTGACCGAAGAGACCATTAAGAATTTCTCCATTCACCAAGAAATTTCGGCCTGGATCTCTCCAAGTGACAAACTGTGAACCTACTACACTGCCAGAGCAGACAGAACCTGAGGCAGCAGAGCACTAAGTTTGTGATCAGAAGAGGATGTAATGCCCTTGAATATTATCCACCATATGTGGGGACACTGGGCATTATTTATGGATATCCATCTTATTGCCTTGCCAAGTAGGCATGTTGCATCAGCATTCCACTAACATGAAATCAAAATACTCAAGCTTCCCAAGCATTACTTGGAAATCACAAATTAGAAAAAATGCACTAACTTCAGGACATGGACTACTTCACAATGCAAACAGAAATATAATCTACTTATGTCAGTTAATGCTTTGATTTATTCCAATGATATATAACTGCATGTCATAAATTAAGTGACAGACCTGAATATCTGGTCTGTGATTCAATTTATATAGCACCTACAATTAATAGCAGAACACAAATCTAAGAGCCTAAACAAGGATTAGTAAATGGCACAAAACAGTTTTGGGAAAAAATGGTAAAAATTTGAAGTCATCATTAGTGAGGCATAGTGAAAATGTGGAAGCTGTCAGATGATTCTTCTTCGATATGAAGCAACACCAATTCCCCATTTGCCTTAATTTTTCAATCTTTCTCTTGAAGAAGTTTACCCATTTTCACATATGTAATATGGTTGCCTGTATGTTGCAATGTCAAGATACAGACGTTTTTAAGGCTCACATGTAGGTATAATGAACAGCAAAGAATAAGGCCATCTTGGATTCAGTGGTGAGGTATTCACAAAAAACATTATCTGGGAATTAATTTTGCAGAAAATAGTTTAGTAACCTGCTTACATTTAAATTGATTTATTCTACTTTTTTTATTTTTTGTCCACTGGAGTTGTGTTTTTTTCTGGATATGAAACATTTGGATGAGATGACTCCTTAGTTCCACCGATTTCATCAATGAAATAAAGTGCTGGAACATAACCTTGCTATCTACATTTTCTATTTCACAGTCCCGTAACTTAAATTTTCAGCAGAAAATGATTTGTTATAACGAATAATGACAGTGAAACTCAGATGCTTCACAATTGTTACATACTAATATCTGTGTTTATGCATATTGCAATTTCCTGGTGCAACTAAACATAATGTAACTGCAGTGTTGTAGTTTCATGGTACAACTATGCAAAGCATTTCAGAAATCCCAACATGGCTGCAGAGTATTTTTTTTTTCTCTTCTAATAAACTGGTTTTCACTGGGGGGGGGGAACTGTCTTTAGAGTAAATGCAATTTTCAGAAATAGAATATTATGGTTCATTTAGTTTAGCTGCCATGCTGAACATCAATGCTGTAGGTGCTAGTTAAAGTAGAGATGGTTCTGGAGAAAGGATGAGAAATTATTTAGAATATGTCCTGTTCAAAGTTAGAATCATCAGTACAGAATTACATGAAATGCGGTAACTCTGATATGCCAAAAAATATTCCAAAAGGAATGAAGAGTTGTTAGTTGAAATGCAATAAGGGCAATAAAGAAACCAGGATAACTATGGGACTGCCATGTTGCATTCTACCATATTCTTAAGGGAACAGATAAAAGAGATGGGAAACATTCTTAAACATCAATTATTAGCTTTTCAATAATGGACAGTTATTGCACTGTCCCATTATAAAAACTAATTTTGTCAGACTTGCTTTTCCACTAGGTAACAAATTCACGGATAAACTTATATGTCTAAGTGCCTTAGACCAGAATAAATATGGTAATTATTATCTGTACCAAAAGTTCCCAATCTATGGTATGAGTACCACCAGTGGTACTTACACAGTTGTAAAGTATTAAATGGGAAGAGAAAAAACAACAACAAATAGGACTTATCCTATTAAATACATCATAAAAATTTTTGTTGATATATTTGAAAAATATTTTATTTTCAATAGTGTTGTCCATGTTAAATATGAGAAAGTGTGAAGTTACCTTCCACTGATGATTTTATTCTTGCCATCAAGCCTCCTCTGAACACAGGAATTCACCACCCATGCTGAATGCTCTTGCAGCACCATCACCCTACTGTAAAGTCAATATATGTAATTAAATTATAATGCAGAAGTATACATAAAATATTATACTAGTATTTTGCTAATACACCAAAAGAAACAAGTAGTTATAATTTCACAGACAAGATCACTGTATATGATGAAGACCAAGGAAGGTAATCGTTCCCTTAAACAAGTCATGGTGCAGATGTAAGTTTTGGCTTGTAGTTCCTTTTGAACTGGTCTCACAGACTTTTTTTGTTTCTGAAAAGTTTTCAGTGAATGATAAAATCACACTTTGAGTACAGCATCCAGATCTGAAAACTGCACTGGAAAAGGCATTACACTTCCAGAAGGAATCCAAAGAAGAATGACAAAACACTTCCAAGAAAAACTTACTTAAGGAAAAATTCTATCTCATCTGCAAAGGTTGGACACTAGATATTTGAAGGGGGGGGGATCTGATTGAGGTATATAAAGTCATAAAGGGAACGAACAAAATCAATGAGGGTGGTATATTCTTGCTGACAGGACAGACAACAATGAGGGAGTATAGAGAGTACCAACAGACTGGATCTTAGGAAGAAGTCCTTGGCCAATTAATGACTTACCATCAGAATAAATGGAGACCTTCCATTGGTCAGGCACTGGACTATACTAATGCCTGACCTTTCATTAATGGACTGCAATACTCATATGATGTAATTTTTTTAAAAGAAAAATTTGAAAATCCTATTTCTTCTCTTCACCTTTCCTAAATTAGCCTGCTTATTACATACAGGCAACCCCTGTATAACACGGTACTTCTACAATACAGTTTCGCTGTAACATGGTTTGAAAATTGCAGAAATCCTTGCACAACATGGTACTTATATAACACGGTTTGAGAATTGCGGGAAATCTCGCATAACATGGCATTTTTGAGCTTTTGTTCTGGGAAAACCCTGCTATTATGTTAGACATAATTTTCAACATTTCCATTCCTTTTTCTGAATCCCTGTTGTTCACTCGCTAGTTGCTATTGCCGTCGTGATATTTTTCTAAAGCACATTTGTGGAGGTCACTACCATAAAAGAATAAAAACAATTTTCAGTTTCCGGTTTACTGGGTTTTTCTGTTAGTGTAATCAATTATAAATGGGTAATAAACTCGATCTTCTTGCAATTGCTATAGTACCGATAGCTGGAATTCTGTGGGTTTTCACATTATTGTGGTGAAATGTGTTTCCCCTTCCACGAAATATTCAATCATATAAAAAACAAATTTTCAGAAACTCATTACTCTGTATCTTACTTGTGCGTATCGTGTTTGTTGCAACTTGTGCGCGCCGTGTTCTTTGCTATTAATTGCTTATCATTTTTACTGTTTTAAATTTTACAACCAAAAAAAAAAAAAAAAAAAAAAGTCAGTAAACGGAAATATCAATTAGTATGTACATACACTGGTGTGCAAAATTTAAGGACCAGTCAGGTTTTCACCTGTAGCTTCTCATAGGAGTGGCCTGGATATGGGAAAAGCAGAACAAAGGAACCTCATGCGGTACAGAATGATGAAGGAAACAACGTCGACACAACAACGGAACAGAGGGACTTTATCACTGGCTGCCATGATATAGATGCATCGCTGCCAAAGATGGAACAAAGGAAAGAGGTGGTCCTCAGTAGGAGACATGGCCACCCCTAATGTTAATGCAGGCTTTGCACACCTGTCCATACTTAGAACAATGTTGTTGATAAGTTCTTGCGGTAACATTGTCCATTCCTCTGTCAGCGCCATCTTCAGCTGATGAACATTTTCTGGTGGGTGTGGGCATGACAATAGGTGTCTCCCCAGAGCGTCCCATATGTGTTCGATGGGATTTAGATCGGAAAATTGGGCAGGCCAATCCATATGAACAATATCCTCACTTTCCAAAAGCATATCAACAGCTGCAGTGTGATGGGGTGTGGAATTATTAACAGACTCTAAACTGAATGTATGAGTAGAATCTTTTGCTTGTCACCGGTCATTCTCATAAGTTGCAGAAAGTTGCGTCTTTGACTGGGTAGTTGTTGCTGTTAATGGCGAAATTGAATCCGTATTCTAGACTGGCAAGTTCGTTAGGGGAAAATGTTTGTGTGGAGATGTTAACAACTGAGTTTGTGGGGAGTTTTTCTATCAAAGACGCCATGATAGAAATACAAACCAAACTTGATAACCACCCAGATAAATATCGAATCATACATGAAACTAACGCTGTTTTTAACTCCCAATTAACCAGTAAACCTAACATTCCCCAACAACAATTAATCCACATACGAGACTTCATAAAAACCCCGAACATTATAATACAAAAGGCAGACAAAGGAGACACCATCGCAATCATGGACAAAAGCACATATACAAAGAAAATGCTACATATCTTATCAGATTCAACAACATACAGAACTTGCAACACGTTTAATATTAACAAGCTTAAAAATAAACTTGATGGGATCCTAAGAAGATTCAGAGCCAACAAACAAATTAATTTACATACCCTCCAGCAAATAGGCATACGCAATAACATTCTCCCACACATATTTGGAATAGTCAAACTCCATAAACAAGATTACCCTTTAAGGCCCATCGTTTCTTATAAACAGTCCGCCTATGCTGTTGTTGTTATTTGGTTTTTTAGGAGCATTAGCAACTAAGGCCATATTGCTCTGGTGCGGTGGTCATTCCCTGACCTTTCCGCATGTTCCGTATTTGGTGGTGACGGGCTCGAACCCCGGTCTAATCAAGAAGGGTGTGCTACGCACTGCTGCTCCTTCCCACCTGGCTACGGAGGCGCCTCCGCCTATGCTAACCTATCCATATTCCTGGTCAAAATCATTTCGCCTTTAATGAGATTTTCTCGGTTCAGGGTCCACAACACTAAACAAGCACACAAATACATAACTTCCATAACCATATCTGAAAACGATATTCTCGCGTCCTTCGACGTCGTCTCCCTATACACAAACGTACACATCGAATCCATGCTACTGGCCCTTAAAGATCTATTAATCAAAGACGACACATTAACAAAACGTACCGACTTAAACATTAATGATATTTTAGAACTCATATCACTGTTACTTGACGCCAAACAATTTAAATTCCAAAATAACGTCTACGAACAAATTTTCGACCTTCCCATGGGCCTCGGTATCTCTGCCCCTTTATCCGAGATCTACCTCGCATCTATCGAAGAAAAAATTCTCCAACCTTTTCCCCCAGGAATTAAACTATACATGAGGTATGCAGATGACGTCCTCTTAATAGGCAACAGAACCACCATCGATACTTTACTGAACACCTTTAACACAACACATGAAAGACTCAAATTCACCCTCGAAGTAGAAAACGATAATAAAATTAATTTTCTAAACCTCACTGTATACAAAATAAACACATCTTTAGGCACCAAAATATACAGAAAAAACACACATACAGGTAAATTCTTACATTACCACTCACACCACCCTCTATACATCAAAAAAGCAGTTATATACAACGCTGTAAAATATAGCCACACACAAACAGACCTATCTATAGAATTACAATACCTCACCAAAAAATTCAGACAGAAAATACCCACCACAACTAATAAAAGAAACCATCACCAAAGTTCATAATAACACTAATAACCCAAACAAAATTATTAACCACGAGAACAAGAATAAGACACAAAAACCCCTTATCGCGCTCCCATATCATCAACAATACGCTAGAAGACTTCAACAGATTTTTAAAAATACAGATATAAAATTAATATTCACATCGTATAACAAATTAAGTTCCAAATTCAATTCATACAAGACAACACACGAGTACGAGACGCAAGATTACAACAACATTATATATTTGATCAGATGCCAATCAGATTGCCAAGCATATTACATAGGTAGTACAACAGCAAAATTTGGGACATCAAAAATCGAACACGCGTGCATACTACCACTTTAATAGCTTCAAAACTAACTCAGCAAGTACAGAGCTAACACAACACGTCCGATCTCAAAATCACAACCCACTCATCGATTCAACCATCACAGTAATTAAATTAAATTCTAGCTACAAAATCCTTGAAAACGAAGCCCTCGTTATTGAATGGTTTAAGCGCCATACATCACTCAACGTATTAAACAAAAAGATTCCCGCCAATTTCTCCCCCATTTGGAATTTAGCACGTATCAAGTTTCCACGTGCACTGAAATGCATTTCGGGAACCCAACCCATATATAAGACAAGCACGCTCTCTTCCTTCCCTCCACTATAGCTAACTGAAGACGAGGAAACTCAAAAAGTCGCTCGTGCGCGATTATTAGCTTATATATTTCCCTTTTTTTCTCTTAATTTAATTTAATTAGGCAACCATGGAAGGTGCACTTTCCTTTCTTAAAAATTTTTCTACAGCCCATAACTTAATTTTAAAACCCATAATCCCTGTAAAGTATTAGAATCCTATAACCACTATGTATGTGATAAAACCCTCCACCAGCTAAACAGATTACTATGAGGTGAGTGCTGAAAATTAAGCTAAGCTATACATACGATCTAGTTATTACATTACAGCACATAAGGACTCCTTAAAATATCAAGAGTAAAATATTACTTATAATCTTTTAAACAGACAGCTACTTAAACTAAACTGAAGAGAGAATTTAAATTAAACAAAACTTCCTCAAACAGGCCTCTGAGGTTGGGTATATTCATACTGTGGATTTTAGAGTTTTGCACCAACCTTGCGTAGAAATAAAACAAAGGAAACTGGACTTTTAATAACTGTGTTTATAATAAATTATAATAACCTGTATTTACAATAAATTTAACTTTACGATAAACTATACATATAAAATATTAAAATCTGCTACATTATGAACAATAAAATGCATTAAAATATACTAAGTTAAAAGCGATAAAGAACCATAGCTTTCAAAGGCTCCAGCCTTCTTCTTCAGCGGTATTTTCTTATTCTGCAGTACATCTTTAAATATCAGCAGGTTTATGGTACTCATCACGTGTTTTCATTCTCACGTGTTCCGTTCTCTTGCGTTGTGGAACCGGAAGTGGTCCGGGGAGATCTGGTGCTGCTTCTCCCAAAAATGCTCGGCCACGGCGGACTTGCCATACTCCGCATTTCTTATTGCCTTAGTGTGTTCCCCCAGACGATCTTTGAGACGGCGGAGTATGGCAAGTCCGCCGTGGCCGAGCATTTTTGGGAGAAGCAGCACCAGATCTCCCCGGACGATGCTATCATCACCGATCGGGCGCATAAGTTCTGGGACCGTAAGTGGCTCGAGAGTTTGCGGATCTGTTCTACAATCAACATTAATAGGGATAGAGGTACGCGGATTCATCCCCTCTTTGAGGCCACTATCCTCAGAAGGGATGAACGGTTCCGTATGACTCCCGCGCGAGCCACTTCCGGTTCCACAACGCAAGAGAACGGAACACGTGAGAATGAAAACACGTGATGAGTACCATAAACCTGCTGATATTTAAAGATGTACTGCAGAATAAGAAAATACCGCTGAAGAAGAAGGCTGGAGCCTTTGAAAGCTATGGTTCTTTATCGCTTTTAACTTAGTATATTTTAATGCATTTTATTGTTCATAATGTAGCAGATTTTAATATTTTATATGTATAGTTTATCGTAAAGTTAAATTTATTGTAAATACAGGTTATTATAATTTATTATAAACACAGTTATTAAAAGTCCAGTTTCCTTTGTTTTATTTCTACGCAAGGTTGGTGCAAAACTCTAAAATCCACAGTATAAACAAAAACTTATTCAGAATGAAATGATCAAATGATATAAACAAATGAAATGACTAAACAATATAATCAGAAATTAAATAATCTAATGATTTTCCATAATTGAATGAATAATTCTGAACAATTATGAGTATTTATTATATGATATAACTGATTATCACCTCTTGAATTTGCCTATCACTACAAAATACACCTGACACAAGGCCAGCAGAACCATTGGTGGTCATGGATTACTTGCAGTTTGTGACTATCCTTTTTATTTTTTTCTTCTTTTGTGTGTGTGTGTGTGGGGGGGGGTAAGAGGGATAGCTGCAAGAAAATCTTACTTTTACTATTTTAAAATTTTAGTCCAATTTAAACAACATTCAAATCAGTCACTTATTTTTATAGTATATTTTGTTAGGTTCAACTGGATTGACAACTCATATTTCAGTACCCCCCTCCCCCAAAAATGAATAATTTTATAATTATGATACTGAAATACATCATTGTTAAAGTAGATATGGCTAAGGTAAAGAAAGCCAACATGAGAAAGACGAGAAATGTTGGAAAACTTACGCGGAATATTAGTTTCCCGACACTGGACTCTAGCGCTGCTCGCTTGGTAAACAAATGGTAGGTGTTATCGGTCTGGAGCCGAAATCAAGAAGGATATATTGATTGACAGGTAGGTGTGGCAAACGATGAAATGA
This sequence comes from Mastigoproctus giganteus, assembly GCF_048544385.1. Classification (NCBI taxonomy): domain Eukaryota; kingdom Metazoa; phylum Arthropoda; class Arachnida; order Uropygi; family Thelyphonidae; genus Mastigoproctus; species Mastigoproctus giganteus. Next base: position 97,779,312 of record NC_143576.1, on the reverse strand, counting down.
TTGGTGGTGGGTGTGACATGACAAGCTACTGTGTAGTCATTGGTTGGCATTATAACGTGTATTTATGAGTAAAGAACGGTGCATAATAGTTTGTAATGAACGGTAAACAGATAATAGTAGGGATGAATCTTTTAAAAGAGGGAAGAAATTTGTAAGGAAAATAAAATGTTGGTTGATTTTTTGATGAAAACTAAATTAATAAAAGTTTCGTTCTATTCATTTTTATGTTCTTCATTATGTTTTTTTCTCATTATTAAAAGCAGATTTTTGGAGTTCATGAGTGTTTTTACTATACTGTTGATTTAGGTTTGGTTACGAAAAAAGGAAACGGTTTCTTTATTTTTTGTTATATTTCGTAACCTGACCTTAAATGGTAGGTTAGGAAATAACAGAAAAGGTTGACCACCGCTGTGCAAATCCTCTGCATTGGTGGTTCGATAGGAGGAGGAATGGGTGGTTTGGTTCTTCGATCTTTTCGCCTTTGAGATGATTTGTATAGCGATTGAAATGCAGTGATTCCATGACAATCATTGGCCTTGTGATCCTCTGTCGATATGGGGCATAATGGTCAGTCTATTATTTTGATATTTTGTTTTTCTTTTACTAGTTCTTTTAACTCCTTTTTTGGTGATATTTCATGTTTTTCAGAACTGGTACCTTCGAGGGGTTGTACCACTAAATCATATTATAATTGGCATTATTTTAAATTTTATATCGGTTTTATTAATTGGATTTAAAGTGCTAAATTATATAAGGGACTATCAGCTACTGTTTGTCTTATTACCTTTACTTGCCCCTCCCTGTTTGGTTTATTTTATTTTTCGTTATTTTTATGTTAATTTTTCGCTCTACATTTTTTGCCATACTACTGGCTTACGTTTTATTTTGTTTTATTTTGAATTATTGGATATATATATATATATATATATATAGTGAATAGCTATTGAGGAGTTGATTGACGTTATGATATGCATGTATCTGCACGAGTGTCTTTAAAAATAAAATTACAGTAATAAAAAAATATTTTGTTAATAAACAATTTATGCGCTAGTCCACATGATTCTAAAGAAAAAAAGGTTAGGTTACCCCCCATTTCGGGAGGGGTCAAGCTCCCATGGGATTCAAGTGGAGGTAACCCGACCTTTTTTCACCATTAGGGCATATTATTGAACAAGAAAATAAAAATACAGTCATAAAAAAATTTACTTTTTTACGAATGCATTTCTAAATATGACAGTGATTCTAAAGAAAAAAGATTAGGTTACCTCTTCCACTTAGGGAGGGGTACAAGCTCCCATGGGATTCAAATGGAGGTAACCTGACCTTTTTTCACCATTATGGAAGGCTTTCATTAGGGCAAGTTACCATTAGTGCTGAGTGCTACTAAAGTGATACTAAACCAATGTTATCGTGCACCAATCAGCACGCCACGACTACTTGTCAATCAAGATATCGTTCTCGGACTTTGCTTCAGACCGATAACACCTACTGTCTGTTTACTGAACGAGCAGCACTAGAGTGCTGTATCGGGAAACTAATTTTCCGCGTAAGTTTTCCGACGTTTCTCATCGTTCTTGTGTTGGCTTTCTTTACCTTTGCCATCTCTGTGCAATTGATGCAGATGCCATTGCTGAGTTGTACACTTGCATATATGACTCAGAGAATGGGTTAACTTGTCGCAGCATCTCGTCCCATTGTTGCATTACTTCGGCCATACACCACTGGTTTGACTGTTTTTCAAGTTGTTTTGTTGTAGCTTCAGCAGAATCGAAAATATAAAGTTGTCCATATCCTGGCTTATTTGCCTTGTTTGGATATAGTGATGAGACCGAATGGTAAATCTGGCTGTGTATTCTAAAACAGTATGGACCATTTCCAGGCAGTGATTTAATCTCTGTGCCCATTGATGCAGATGCCATTGCTGAGTTGTACACTTGCATATGTTCTCTGTAGTTATTTGCTTCATGTGTATCCACTGTGAGCAACTCTCGTAAGAGTAGGTGTCTCAGACAGTGGGTCAAGTAAAACCTTTCCATCATGACAGCATTAGTGTATTTATTCAATGTGTTTAACTCATGTTCCCAATATCTTGCATTGCAATACTCACAGTTGTAACACATTTTCTATGTAGTGCTCTTCCACATTAATTACAGTTTGCTGATTATTTGTATCCAGTACTTCTATTTGATTAGTCCTACAGCGTTTTGCCTGTCTTCTCATTTCCAATCTTTCTTCTCTTTCTTCAATGTTTTCGTCCGTCTTCATAGTCGTAGAGTCTTGTTTCGGTCTCTTAGTCTATTAGATCTCTCCTCTAATGTTTCGTTAGCATTTCTTCTACATTTTCTCAAAGTTCTTACGTACTGTTCAGCCATTTTTACACTTCTTAAAACTTAGAATGGTTTATTAAAATTGAAGACAGATAAAAAAACATACATTGATAGCTTTCAGGCATAGGTTGCCTTTCTTCAGTCGAAAAACTTTAGTACAAAAATTAATAAAGAATGCTCAGTATGGTGGTCATGCGAGGTGAATTGCATGAACAAGTGCTGGCAACAATTAGCAGTTGGAAAATTTGGGCAGCATACCTAAGCGTTTTATATATATAGATGTAATAAAAGAAAAAGGGGGAAAAATACCTTTCATTGTGGGAAATGCGTTTATCAAATACTCTGACAGAGCCATCTCCACAACCTGCCACAACCAGTTCTGGAATATCTGAAGATGAAGACAGACAAGTCACACAACTATCTGATCCCGTAGGCAGATCCTATAAAAATAAATACTAGCTCACTAAAATAATTCTAATTGCTGTTATCAAATTTATAGTGCATTCATTCCAGCCAGTGCTGGTGCAATTATAAAATGAAAATACTTAATTAATATGTGCATTGAAAGTGAAGTTGAGTGATATTTGCCTAAGTAGATAAATTTCACTCCAACATTTTGTCCTAAGTTAAGCATCACAATAATAAAATAATGGCAACAGCCAACAAGAATACCATAAAAAACTTCCTTAACAAATGTTTGAATACCTTAGCCATAATTATGAGAGCATCCTTGGACTCAGGGGAAGTCCCCCATGGACTGGAGATGAGCAAATGTATCCCCAATTCACAAAGGGTGACACAAGTAATTATAGATCTTTAGTTTAACTTCTGTTGCGGGGAAAATAATGGAGTCACCGGTTAAAGAAGCATTGCAGGATCATCTAGACAAGACTGCAGTAATAATTCAGACACAGCATGGGTTTGTTAAAGGAAAGTCTTGTCTGACAAATTTTATTGGATGCTATGATGTGGTTACGAAGGAACTGGATGCAAAACTAATTTTGATATCATATACTTGGATTTCAAGAAAGTTTTTGATACTGTTGCACATGGAGAACTACTGTACAAATTGGAGCAGTATGGTATTAAGGGCAAGTTGCTACAATGGATAAAAGGGTGGTTGAGTGGGAGAAGACAGAGTGGTAATCAATGGATGCTGCTCTTTAGGACTAATGTTATTAGTGAAGTCCCCCAGGATTCGGTGTTGGGTCCACTGTTGTTTTGTATATTTATCAATGATATTGATGAAGGTATATTAGGCTTAATGACCAAGTATGCAGATGATACAAAGGTTGGGAGGGTTGTTAATGACAGTAATGGCAGTGTGCTACTGCAACAGGATCTAGAAAAGTTGGGCTGAGAAGTGGCAAATGAAGTTTAACATTGAAAAATGTTAAACTACATTGCTCTTGCAGTGTGCTACTGCAACAGGATCTAGAAAAGTTGGGCTGAGAAGTGGCAAATGAAGTTTAACATTGAAAAATGTTAAACTACATTGCTCTTGCAGTGTGCTACTGCAACAGGATCTAGAAAAGTACTGCATATGGAAATTACTGCAAGAAAGGTAGAGGTAACCCTAAAGAAATGTACCACCTGTGTGGTACAAAATGAAAAGGACCTGGGAGTAATTGTGCAGTCAGATATGAAATTTTCTGAATAGTGCAAACAGGCTGCCAGAGCAGGTCATGGGGTATTGTCAATGATATACAGGAATTTTGCTAGTAGGGAAAGGGGGTTGGTTGGTTGGTTATTGGGAGTTTAATGGCGCATCAGCATCTAAGGCTATTGTGTGCCAAGTCTAAAGTAATAAAATATAAATATGGAATAATATAAAATAACATATCTAGTTAATATATTACAAACAAAAATAGGGCATAAAACATTTATAATATATTAAACAGAGCAATCTAAATAAAACTATGTAGGTATCGCGAAAATATCGTAATGTGAATCCAATAGCACATTGCTTTTTGGTAATTCATTCCAAGACCTCAGAAGTTGAAAATTTCTCTATATCATCATCATCATCATCATCATCGGCCATTTTCAATTCACTGCAGGATGAAGGCCTCTCCAGCAACTTTCCAGTTCCTTCTGTTTTGAGCACTGGCCATCCATTTACTACCCAAAAACTCATGAATTTCATTTATCCATCTCTGCCTTTGTCTTTCAGGTTTTTTTCTAGCTCCTCTTGGGTACCATTCTGTTATTTTCTTAGTCCATCTGTCATCATGTCTTCGAGCTATGTGTCCTGCCCAAGACCATTTTAGTTCTTTAGTTTTGATAAGAATGTCCTTTACTTGAGTTTGCTGCCTAATCCATGTGTTTCTCTTCTTATCTAACAGTCTGATTCCCAATATAATTCGTTCCATTCTTCGCTGTGTAGTTCTCAGCTTCTCTTCCATTCTTTTGGTGAGTGCCCAAGTTTCACTTCCATAAGTCATGGTGGGGAGTATACATTGATTCATTATTTTACATTTCAGACAAACTGGGATATTGCTCTTCAGTATGTGACTTTATTTCCTGAATGCTATCCATCCAAAATTTATTCTTCTCTTGACTTCCAGCCATTTATCATTATTACAGCTAATAACTTGTCCCAGATAAGTATATGACTCCACCTTTTCAATTACTGCGCCTTCAATCTTTATTTCCCTTTCCGTGGCATACTTGTTCATCATTACATTTGTTTTAGCCATATTCATCTTTAGTCCAAAATCCTTACTAACTGTGCATAACTGATTAAGATTTTCCTCTAATTCTTTGGGATCGTGGCTTATGACCACAATGTCATCTGCAAATCGTAAATGGTTTAGGTACTCTCCGTTCACATTGACTCCTTTCTGCGACCAGTCTAATCTTCTGAAAGCTTCCTCAAGGGCAGCAGTAAACAGCTTCGGAGATTGTGTGTCTCCTTGTCGAACTCCTTTCTCGATTTTAAATTTGCTACTGTCTTTGTCTAGTCTAATAAAGGAGGTAGCACTCTCATATATTTTCTTCAAAATCATAATATATGAAGTATCTATGCCTTGTCTTTCCAGTACCCGAAACATTGCCTTATGCTGTATGGAGTCAAATGCCTTTTCATAATCCACAAATGCCAGGCATAATGGTGTTTTATATTCATTTGCTTTCTCCATTAGCTGTGATATTAGCATTAGCATTAGTAGAGGCATTTGATGCAAGAAAGCAAGCTTATGCAGCATCAGCCAAAAAAAAAAAAAAAAAAAAAAAAAACTACTTCCACTTCACCCCTCTGTTCTTTCAAAATACCTGTCCAGCTGAGCCTTAAACTTATTTAGGCTATCAACCTCCACCACAAGGGATGGAAGTCTGTTCCACCAACCAACCACCCGCTGGCTAAAGGCAAATTTCCGCACGTCTATCCTACATCTGTCTTTCCTTAATTTGAATTTATGCCCTCTCAGGTGATTATTCTGAGCTAGAGGAAGAATCCCATCAGCATTGAGCATGCTTAAACCATTCAAGGCTTTATACACCTCTATCAGATCACCTCGCTGGTGCCTAGTCTCCAGACACTGTAATTTGCAAAACTTAAGCCTTTCTTCGTAAGAGCACCCCTTTGTTCCATTCACTAATCTTGTTGCCCTTCTCTGTACTCGTTCCAGCAGCTCTACATCCTTCTTGAAATGAGGCCTCCAGACCTGTATACAGTACTCTAGGTGTGGCCTGACCATCGCCTTATACAATGGAATAATCACCTCCTTATCCCTGCTGGAAAAATTCCTGTATATCATTGACAATACTCCATGAGCTACTCTTGCAGCCCGTCTGCACTGCTCAGAGAAATTCATATCTGCCTGCACAACCACCCCCAAGTCTCTTTCATTCTCTACCACTGTCAGTGTTGTACCACAGAGTTGATACGTTTCTCTGGGGTTGCTGTTTCCCATGTGTAGTACTTTACATTTGTCAATGTTAAACTTCATTTGCCACCTCTCAGCCCATCTGCTCAACCTTTCCAGATCCTGTTGCAGCAGCATAGTGTCAGTAGTGTCCTTGACAACCCTGCCAACCTTTGTATCGTCTGCAAACTTGGACATTAATCCCGATTTACCATCATCAATATCATTTATAAATACAGAAAACAATAATGGACCCAACACTGAGCCCTGAGGGACTCCACTAATAACATCAGTCCACGATGAGCAGTGTCCATTGATTACCACTCTCTGTCTTCTCCCCCTCAACCACCCCTTTATCCATAGCAGCAATTTGCCTCCAATGTCACACTGCTCCAATTTGTGTAGCAGTCTTCCATGTGCAACAGTATCAAAAGCCTTTCTAAGATCCAAGTATATAATATCAAAGTTATTCCCTGCATCCAGTTCTTTTGTGACTGCATCATAGTATCCAATCAAGTTGGTCAGGCAAGACTTCCCCTTGAAAAAACCATGCTGTGTCTGAGCTATAACTGAAGTCTTGTCTAAATGATCCTGCAGTGCTTCTTTAACCAGTGCCTCCATTAATTTTCCTGGAACAGAAGTTAAGCTCACAGGTCTATAATTACTTGTGACAGCCTTACCTTTGATCCTCCTTTGTGAATTGGGGTCACATTTGCACATTTCCAGTCTATGGGTACCTCCCCTGAGTCCAAGGAAGCTCTCATAATTATGGCTAAGGGTTTGCTTACTTCCTTTGCTGCCTCCTTTAATATAACTGGATAGATCCCATCCACCCCGGGTGCCTTTCTTGTGTTTATCTTCAACAGCTTCTCCTCCACTTTACTCCCAGTTATTTCAAGATTCTGTAGCTTACTGCTAGAGTTGAATACACCTCTGGCATTCCCCTCGCTGAATAACTCCTCATGTGTGAATGTCGATGCAAAATATTCATTTAGTTTGTTAGCTACCTGAGCAGGATCATCAACACTTGACCCATCAATATCAAGTGGACCAATCTGATTCATCCCTTTCCTTCTAGAGTTTACATAAGTAAAGAACTCTTTGCTGGTTTTCTTTGCATCCCTTGCCAAGGATTTCTCGTAATCTGCCTTCGCCTGCCTAACCTCCTTTGTAACTTGGTTGCATATCAACTTGTATCTATCATAGGCTTCTGTGTCATGTGTTAATTTGTATGTATCCCATGCATTTTTCTTCTCTGCCATATGCCTCATTAGTTCATCTGACATCCATTTTGGCCTAAACCTTGAACAATATTTCTTAGTTGGTATGTAAAGCCTAGTAGCTTCCAAGATAAGTTCTTTGAATGCTTCCCATTTTGAATTTGCTGTTGGTAACATCATCAGTTGGTCCCACTGTATAGAATTTAAATACTGTCTCAGTCCATCGTAGTCGCCTTTACGGAAGCAATAACCCTTCCCTTTACCCCTAATGGTAGTTACCTCTTTGAGTAAATCCCACTTCAGCACACTGTGATCACTGCCACCTAGTGGTTCATTTATCTGCAGATTCTTAATGCATGAAGAATCACTGCTGATAATCAAATCAAGAGTATTACTCCCTCTAGTTTCCTCCCGAACATGCTGATGTAGAAAACAATCATCCAATAAATCCACAAAAGCCCTGCTAGTGTGTGAGTATCCAGCCCCCAAATTCCAGTCAATATCTGGGAAATTAAAATCTCCCATTATAAGACACTCTGATTTACTGGCCCACTCTATTTCCCTGTATAGTTCCTTATTATACTCATCAGAGCCATTAGGCCTATAGCACACTCCTACTCTCAATTTTGATCTCCCAATGTTTATGTCACACCAAACTGACTCCACACTGCACTGTCCAGCGATGTCGACTGGCTTCACTTCCTTGGTTTTTATGTGTTTCTTAACTAATAGCATAACACCTCCCCCCTTCCTATCCTGTCTATCCTTTCTGTAGACGTTGTACTCCCCAAATTGCAGTTCCGCATCCCTTATATCTGTGTGACACCACGTCTCTGATATCCCAACAATATCTGCCTTCGATGTTTTGAGCAATACCTCAAATTCATCAAATTTATTTACTAAACTCCTAGCATTGGTGTACACGCAAGTATACCTGCACCTGTTTCTATTCTTAGCTACCCTAACACAACCCATGTGTTTATTTGTACCGCAATGGCTCCCAGCAGTCTCTGAAATACCATGCATCTTGTTTTTCAGGCTTCTGCTCATTCTAATAGAAGCAGTGCAAGAATCTCTTTTACCTCTGCCAGTGGCTACTGTCAATCTATTGGTCTTTGTCTCCCCCCAAGCTAGCAGTTTTCCGACCCACCTAACACTGCCTCGATAGCATCAGCAAATATTCTTGCACCCTTTCTATTTAAGTGTATCCCATCCCTGTAGAAGCAATCTCTCCTGTTAACAAGTACAGTCCAGGCTGAAAAAAATTCTACCCCTTGAGCCTTGCACAGTCTTTCCAGGGCCGAATTGATCGACAAGGCTCTCATCATATACTCCCTCCTATCGTGTCTGGGCAGAATTGCAGACACTTTCAAATTCAACCCTAATTCTCGGCTTTTGTTCAACAGTGACCTGTACTTGTTAAGTAATTCTGCTGGTCTCCCACTGTTAATATTATTAGTGCCAACGTGTACAACTATATCACCTTTTGTGCCCTTAAAAGATGATATTCGCTCTACAACGTCATCAACCTTTGCCCCTGGCAGACATACCCTGGTCCTGTTCCACCTATCTTTTTTACAAAGCATGTTCCCCGTTTCCCTGACAATAGAGTCACCAACAACTACTAGTTCCTTCGGGACCAGTGCATTCTGCCTTGGGGGTTGTCTCTGTGTCACGCAATGCCCAAGTGCAAGCTCTGGCGTTGATGTGGGCAGCTGAGAGCTTGATGGGCCCCTCAATTTAGTTTCTTCGAGGGCATCCACCCTGTCCTTCAAGCTCTCATATAGGCCCATAAGAAGGCCGAGTTGTTGCCTGATATCGATACACTCCTTGCATCGCGCACACACAAAGACATCCCCCTTGGCAGTATCATGTCCCGTACCCGATTGCTCTGCAAACATCAAGCAAACAGTGCATTTTATAAGGCTGTGAGTCAGAGGACAACTGCCCCCCTCAGTTCTGCTCTGAGCCACAGCACTTCCATTAGCTTGAGCCTTTTGCTTTGCTGCTCTGGTCTGAGTCATGATTCTATTAATTTATTAATTAATTATGTTATGTTATTAATTATATGACGTTTGTAATCTAAGTCGTTATATGTATTTATTTAAACGTACAATTTAACTGCTAACGAAGTTCAACTAACGCTATCTAGTACGGTATCACAATGGCGGGAAAGTTAATAACGGTAGCGGTAGTTACGAACACGTGGAAACCCTTACCGATACTTTTACAAGGCCGAGTAAAGAATAAATACACCAAATTAATCAAAAAATCACAAAATAATGTTATACTACTAAATTTAAATCAAAAGTTTTAGAAAAACAATAATTTCAAATCAATAAATAAGAAAAATCCACTTAGCGGCTTGGAACACGACCGTCACTAGTAGCCTCCTTTTATGCAATTACAAGACCGAGTAAAGAATAAATACACCAAATTAATCAGAAAATCACAAAATAATGTTACAATACTAAATTTAAATCAAAAGTTTTAGAAAAACAAAGCCAGCTTGCTCTTTCGGTTGATTCTCATCAAATATTCTTTCTAATCTGTTAGTAATGACCCTTGTGAACAATTTGTAGATGTGGGATAACAAGCTAATTGGTCTATAATTTCCAATTTCTGATTTATCTCCTTTCTTATGCAGCAAAACTATGATTGCATTATTCCACTGCTTAGGCATCACACCTTTTCTAATGCACTTTGTGAAGAGCCTTGCCAGTTTTTGTGTTATGTCTCTTCCTCCGAATTTTAACAACTCTACAGTAACTTCATCTTCCCCCCGGGCTTTCCGATTCTTCATTTTCTTCAATGCATGTTCTACCTCATCAGGAAGAATATCGGGTATGTCGTACGTGTTGCTACTTTGCAATCCATCTTCCCCACTGCTGGTATCATTCCCTCGCTCCTTGTATAATTCTCTACAGTAGTCTTCTGCTATTTGAATTATGCCTTCTCTGCTGTTTATAAGTACACCATCGCTATTCTTCAGTTTCAGTATCATTTGTCTTTCTGTATTACTGCTGATTTAAATCCTTTGTTTTCCCTTAATGCTTGTTCTACTTTTCTTGTGTTAAATCTTCTCATGTCCTCTCTGAGTCTCTTTCTAATGGCTTTGCATAACTCAGTATACTCAATTTTCTCCCTGTCAGTGTTTTTCTTGCTCTTCATTTGTCGTCTTCGGTTCATCATGACAAGTGTTTCTTGACTAATTTTTTCTTCTTTGGATTTCTGTTTCCCTATGGGTTTCTTGGGCTTTATCACTTTCAGAAAGTTGTAATATTCCTCGTCGATATCTTGGTCCTGAGCAGTCTGCAGAAGCTCAAACTTGTTCTTAAGTTCCAGTACATACTGCTTTTTCTCCTCCTCTGTTATCTCAAAGACCTTTGTATTATTTACTCGAGTCAGTTTTTTCCTTTCCTTTCCTACATTTATATCAAGTGTACATCTTACCATTCTGTGATCACTTCCAACATTTACCTTATTCAAGACGGTAACATCATTCACAATATATCTTCTGTTAGTGAGGATGAAGTTGATATCATTAGTTGTTAATCCATTTGGACTCTTCCATGTCCACTTTCTGTTCACCCTTTTCTTGAAAAAAGTGTTCATTACTGACAGTCCTTGAGATTCTGCAAATTCCACAAGTCTTTCACCTCTTTTATTTCTTTTGCTAATTCCAAAATTTCCTATAGTTCCTCTTTCTGCGCTGTTTTGCCTTTTTCCAACCTTAGCATTGAAGTCCCCCATAATAATAGTGTAGTGGGTTTTCTGCTCATCTAGAAGACTCTCAATTTCGGTGTACATTTCTTCAACCTCTTCATCATCATGGCTTGATGTTGGTGCATAAATCATTATAATCTTTAGCTTGTACCTCTTAGAAATCTTGAGTATTAGTCTTGACACCCTTGGTGATGTACTTTTGAATTCCAAAATGTTGTTTTTAAAATCTTTATGGACCAGAAACCCAACTCCACCTTCACTCCTTTCACTGTTTCCATTGGTGTACAGCAGATTTCCACTTGATAAACTTATAAGTGATTCATTTCTTCTTCTTGTTTCAGCCGAACCGATGATATTCCAATTCACATTTTCTAATTCCTTTTCCAGCTCTAATATCCTGTCTTCACCGATGAGTGATCGTACGTTATAACAGGCCAAGTTCAGTTTCCGTGCATGGCAGCCTGGTCGTACCCAGAGATTCTTAGCACCCTCTGCTTCCACTCTGATTCTCTCGCTGCCATAAGAGGGAGAGTGAAAGCTGCTGGGGACTGAGGGCCATTTGTATTGTTGTGCTCTCATGTGCTGGAGGGTTTGGTCTTTTCCTTTTCACGCTGACCAGGCATCTCTTCAAGACGCCTGGTCAGTGTGAAGAGGAAAAGACCAAACTTCTCTATATAACTAAGCTATTTATCTCTCTAAAAGGTCATTTTTATAAAGTAAATTGCACCAGCCTTTTATTGTTATCATATGTTTCATTGTAAGAATCAAAACTGATTCTTACAATTGCCTTTGTGATATTTTTCTAAAACACATTTCTGGAGGTCACTACCATAAAACAATAAAAACAATTTGCCCTTTCCAGTTTATTGGGCTTTTCTGTTAGTGCATCTAATTATAAACGGGTAGTAAACTTGATCTTATTGCATTTACGATAATACCGATAACTGGAATTCTGTGGGGTTTTATGTTACGGTATTATGGTGAAATGAGTTCCCCTTCACTGAAATTTGCAATCATATAAAAAATATAGATAATTTTTCAGAATCTTCTCTTCACTCCTATTTACTCATTACAATGGGGTGAAGGGAAAGGGACCAATGGAAAGTGCAAGTGCTGGCAGTGCTAGGAAACAAAGCAAAATTGATTTAGAAATGAAGATTATTAATTAAGAAGTACGGAGCAGGACAAAGTTTGTCATCTATTGCACGGAATTAGGTCTCGCTGCTTCAACAGTGAATACTATTTTAAGGGACAGTGCACCCTTAAAATAATATTCACTTAAAATAATATAAAAGAACATGTTAAAGGATCAACAGTGTTCACAAAACAGCGTTTAGGTGCTATATCGAAGATGGGAAAGCTATTAATAATATGGATAGAAAATCAGATTCAGAAGCAAGTCCCTGAATCCAATGGCTATTCAAGCAAAAGCAAGAAGTATTTATGAAGATATTAAGGATAATTAAAGCCAAGTTCATGGCAAGCAACATGGTGTAATAGGTTCAAGCAACGGGTGGTTTAACAGGTTCAAGCATCATGCTGGTTTCCAAAACATTAAAGTATGCGGTGAAGTCGCCAGTGACAATTCTGCAGCTGCAGAGAAATTTTGTGATGTGTTGGAAAAAAAACCCTTCTAAATCTCCACAGCCCTCAACTTCTGCAGTGGCGTGCTTATGAGCTGGAGAGTTGATTCTGGCAATGATGCTCAAAAGGTAAAATTTTCTGACATTATGCCTGTCTGCTCTCTCTCTTTTTGTAATTTTATAATTTTTAAATTTTTGTAATTTTGTACACTTTTGTAATTTTTGCTGCGCATGAGATAAAAAATTGAATAAATAATTCTATTTACGTGTTTGTTAAATATTTCTTTTTTGCTTCAATCAAATTCAGTGCACATAGGTGCAAGTGCTGCATAAGCATTCAGGGAAATTCCGATTTACATAGAGTTCCGTGGAATGCAACCCTTACGTAAGTTGTGGGGGTGGCTGTATTGTCTACATTTAAGTGGCAACCATGTCACATCTGGTTGAAAGATGATGGACGTGAAGAGGCAAATGAGTGAGAGAAAGTCATGTTACAAGCAATTAGTTTGTTTGCCCTTAAATGCCATATTATGGGTGGTTTCAATTTGCCTCTAATTCACTGGAGTAAATGGGAAGGAAACTCGACATGGGGAACAAAATTTTTAAATCAACTAGATGACAGTTATTTGTATCAAAATGTCAGGGAAAGTACTAGAGAAAAGAATATCCTAGATCTCATCATCACACATGAATCAGATGACATAACAGGGCTGACAGTAGAGGAACCAGTAGCAGGAAGTGATCACGGAGTTCTAGGGTGGATGATGACGAGAGAGAGAGAGGTAGCAGAAGTAAAACGCAAAGGAATGGGTTTTAATTTCAGAAAAGGAAATTACGATGCCTTAAGGTACTACATGGCCTCTATTAACTGGGTAGATATCGTGCAGAAAATGAATACATTTGAACTGTGGTACGCTTTTCAAACATTAATCACAGATGCCTTAAATGCGTATATACCATTAAAAAAATACTCCACGAGGAGAGTTCCAAGTTGGATGAATAGTGAAGTTGCCACATTACTTGAGCAGAAAAAGGTGGCATGGAAAGGTTACAGAGCAATAAAAAGTACTGAAGCCTATAACAGCTACAAGATGATCTGTAATAGAGCCACAGAAAAGGTTCGACAGGCAAAGGCAGTTTATGAGAAATCACTAGCAAACAGAGCAAAGAGGGGGGGGGGGATAAAGAATTCTTCACATATATAAATGCCAAGAAGAGCAGGACAAACCAGATCAGACCTTTACGTAAGGGAAAGGGGATAGTATTAAATACACCAGCTGCCGCTGCAGATGAACTGAACAGTTATTTTGCATTGAATTTACAAATGAAAAGCCTTTTGTGGCAATGGGAAATTGTGGGAGCAAAGTTAAAAAATATGTAATTAATGATATTGAAATTTCGCAAGATTATTTAATGAAAAAAAACTTTCAAGCCTACAGGCCAGTAAGGCTCCTGGAGTTGATGGAATATACCCTATAATCTTAAGGGAGGCGAGTGCATTGAATAGTTACTACATACTACATATTGAGGCTAATTATGGGAGCATCACTAGACTCTGAGGAGATTCCCTTGGATTGGAAAAGTGCAAATGTATCTCCCATACATAAGGGTGGCTCTAAAAGTGAAGTTGGAAATTATCGACCTGTCAGTCTGACTTCAGTAGTAGGGAAAATCATGGAGGCAATGATCAAGGGTGGAATTCAGGATCATTTGGATTGAATTGAAATTCTCAAGAATACTCAGCATGGTTTTGTAAAGGGAAAATCATGTTTAATAAATCTGGTTCGCTATTTCGAAAGGGTCACTCACGAACTGGATTTAGGGAATAATTTCGACATTGTTTATTTAGATTTCAGCAAAGCTTTTGACTCAGTCCCACATGAGCGGTTGCTTTATAAACTGGAACAGGGTGGAATCACTGGGAAAATCCTTAGATGGATAGAAGGATGGCTTCAGGGCAGGAGGCAGAGGGTTGTGATAAATGGCTATTCCTCAGATTGGGTTGATGTAAGAAGTGGGGTTCCCCAAGGATCAGTATTAGGACCACTGTTGTCTTTAATTTTCAAAAACGACATCGATGAAGGGATAGAGGGTGTGATGTCTAAATTTGCAGATGATGTTAAAATTGGTAGAGTAGTTAATGATCATTGTCAAGCTGAGCTTCTTCAGAGAGACCTAGATAGACTTCAGGAATGGTCAGAAAAATGGCAGCTGTGCTTTACTCCAACAAAGTGTAAGGTATTACACCTGGGAAACAGTAATCCCAAAAAAACTTATTCACTTGGTGAAGTTCAACTAAACCCAGTACAGTAATACCCCGACTTACGCTACCCCGACTTACGCGAACTCGGAGTTACGCGGTTCTTGATTTTTTTCGTTTGGCAACGCTGCCGCCCACTATCTTCAAGGTCGTTTTTCATATGTTATCGATATATACGGTGCGACGGCGGAGAATGAGAGCGAAAGATGAACAAAATTCAACTTTGCTGCTTTTATGTTTTTTATATCAGTGAAGGGGAAACACATTTCACCATAATAACGTAAAAACCAACACAATTCCAGCTATCGGTATAATCGCAAATGCAATTAGATCGAGTTTACTACCAGTTTATAACAGATTTCACTAGCAGAAACGCAACTGGATTTTTATTGTTTTATGGTAGTAACCCCTAGAAATGTGAGGTGTTAATAGTGTATCTCTGCCTTTATGGTGTTGTTTATTCAGTTGCTACATGCGCGCAGCTTTGTTTATGCGTATCAAGCGTGCCTCCTCGTTTTGTAATTGTGCTTTATTCCCTAAAAATGAGTAAAATACTTAATTAAAAGGTGTGAAAAGGAAGCGTCCTGGTGAAGACACTGCAGATTCAGAGAGAAAAAGAAAAGCAATTATCGATAAACAGAGGCGGACTGGGTCAAAAATTCTTACCCGGGAAAATTTATAGTGGCCTCATACTATGGTTTATGGCCAAAATCACACTGGCCCACCGGGGTTTCCCCGGTAAGGCTTATGGCCAGTCCACCTCTGTCGATAGAGAAAAAATATGAAATTGTGAAACGCTTTGAGCGAAATGAAAGACCATGTGATATTGCACGTGCTACAGGCCTAAATGAAGCAACGGCGAAAAGCACATGACAATTGCAAACTTGACAGGTTGATAATTGAAAAGGGCTCAATTGTAAAGGGCTTAAAAATTTTAGAAAACATAGACTCCAACGAAGAACGCGTTATAGCTACAAAGCAAGGAATAAAAAAATTATTAGCTTGCTACGAAGAAATTCTGCGTGAAAAAAAGAACGCGCTGTGTCGTCAGACGAATTTGTTAGATTTTATGAAGCCATCGACATCGAAATAACTTTTTTACGTAAGTCATTTGTTTTTTTTAATACATATTTTGTATTAATATGTATAAAGAACTGCAATTTTATTAATATTTTTCTTCTAAACTAGTGTTTTTTTAGTCCTTGGTCCCAATTAAGCAAAATTTATGCAAAGTTGTACCCCGACTTACGCGAATTCGACTTACGCGATTTTCGTCGGACCCACCTATCGCGTAACTTCGGGGTATTACTGTACTGGAGGAAAGGGACTTGGGTGTTACGATACGGTCAGACATGAAATTCTCTGAGCATTGTAAACAGGTTGCAAGGAAGGCCCATGGTGTCCTATCGATGATCTATCGAACTTTTGCAAGTAGAGATAGGGACGTAATAATCCCATTATATAAGGCTTATGTTAGACCACACTTGGAATACTGTGTTCAAGTATGGAGACTGCACCTAAAGAAAGACATCGAGCTTCTTGAAAGGGTGCAAAGACGGGTAACTCGGCTGGTGAGATCGGCAAAAGGGCGTCCTTATGAAGAAAGACTTTGAATATGTGGGTTGCAGAGTTTGGAAACTAGACACCTTAGAGGAGATTTGATTGAGGTGTTTAAGGCTCAGAGAGGCATCAGTAAAATGAACGAGGACAAAATTTTCAAGATTATAAATGATGCTAGAACTAGGGGACATAAATTCAAGTTATGGGGGGAAATGTTTAGATTGGACTGCAGGAAGTTTTATTTTAGCCAGCGAGTTACAAATTACTGGAATAAGTTGCCTTCATGGGTGGTAGAGGCCGACAGTTTGGGGAAATTCAAAGGTCATCTAGATAGTACTTTCGGGTAAGGAAAGCGCATAGGATGATAGGTTTAATTTCCTTTTTTTTTTTTTTTTATTATTATTATTTATTTATTTTTATCATTGTTTTGTTCGGATTTTTTTTTTTTTTTTTGGCTGGTGCAGCATAAGCCATAGGCTTTCTTGCACCATGCGGCCATTACTAATACTAATACTAAATATATGTTAGGTAAAAAAAAAAAAGGAAAGTATCATTGTGTAGAATAAGTGACAGGGAAGTGAGGGATCAGACTATGTGTATTGTGTTTGTTCTGACAGCCCCCAAATTAGACCACAGTAGGGCAACCTACTTTGATGACATCATGCTCCCCCTACCCCTTTGGAGGCATGGCAAGTGTGGGATTTTTACCACATTGCACTGTGTGCCCACAGTGCAATCTCCCCCCCCCCTCTCCATAGAGCATTTTGACCCTATGACTTTACTCCTCATCTGAAATCCAATCCTTTTCCCACCAACCTCCCTTTCAAACATTTCACCTGTGGACCCTAATACCCAAAATATTTCTATGTTCATTGTCCTTCCCCTGCAGAAAATGGGCTCCTATCACAGGGGTGCCCCTTTATCACTTTAACTTCTGTTTCCAGGTGGAAGTCTCTCTACCATCCACCTTCTTTACATTAATGTACTCCCATACCCAAATTGCCCTCCCAGTGCTCCTTTCCAAAAAAAAAAAAAAAAAAAAAAAAATTTAGGGGCTTCCCTGGCAAGCTTTACCTGTGTTTGCCCCATCCAGAGAACCTTACACTCTAAGACTTGACTTACCTTGACCCTGCAGCTAAGTGGCCAAGGGAACAACATATCAACATTAAGCAGACTATACAATAACTCTCACTATCTCTGTTCTTAACAGAGTTTGTACTGCAACACAGAGTATACTATGTGGAGTTGGCAGAGATGGATCCCCAGTGCCACAAGACAAACTACACTATGTCCTTCCTGCATACAATGTATTCTCCATTTTCAAATTCAGCATTGCTTATATATAAGTGATACCATGTCTTCAATATCTCTACAATGTCCACATGTGATTACTTAATCAATACTTCAAATTCATAAAATTTTACAATTCCCCTAGCATTAGTGTACATGCAAGTATACATGCACCTATTCTTACTCCTAGTTACCATAATACAGCTCATGTATTTTTGAGAGCACAGTACAATTTTTTTTAGAGAAGTAGGCCTTTAATGTTCCAGCATCAAATGGTTAACTAGATAATAATCAGCTAATAAATATCAAATTCATTCGGAAATGGGTAATATGATACAGTCACTCATTTAAAACATTATTATGTAAGAGAGTGCAGATTATTTTAAGTGGTTAATTAGTTAATCTTACAGTGCTGGAATATCAAAAGTCCACCAGCTTAACAAAACTGGCAGAGTGTATGTATTATAAAGTTGTCCAAAACTTCAATATACCATATAGTGCACATTGATTTTCAGCACATGATCAATGGTCCTGGTGCAAGCCAGAATGCTTACTCCTCCAAATTTTGTTGCTATGATAATGCACAGTTTAGAAGCCATGTTCATCAAGCATTCTCCAATCCCATACTCAATAATCAGAGCTGAACATGATGTATTCTGTTCACTCCACAAGACCTCTTTTCAATGTTCCAAAGCCTACAAAAATGTGTAGACTTTGGAACGTTTAAAACTCCATAACATACTATATTTATTGGTTAACTATGAAAAACCAAGGTTCTCGATGCTGGTATACCATAGGCACCTTATATTCATTTGGAGAGTCTGGGTTTGAATAATTTTAGAGAGTATAGCCTCTTAATCAGAGCTGCAGTTAGATGAGAGTTTGAGCAGTGAAGTGATATCCATCCCCATGAGTTATTCTGCTAATAGTTATTTTCTCATAAGTTATTCTGTGGCTTTTCAGTCCACAAAATGCTAACATATTTATAAATATTTCTTAAAAGACTCATTTATTCATTAATTGTTAAAATAAACATTATGGATTTTCATTCTTAGAACAATTTTTACACATGTTCAATATGTCCTCTATATTGATGAGCAAGTTTGTAATTACAAGATGACATGTCTTCATCATTTTCATGATATAGTTGAACAATCATGCTTGAAGTCCATGAGAGTAGCAAATTTCTTGCAGAAAAACTCCTTTTTTAAGAAACCTCACAATAAAGTCACATGGATTTAAGTCCAGACTCAGAGGTGGCTAAAAATACCCAAATTTATGATGATCAGGTAATAGCTTGACAATACACCAGGGTGGGCAAACAAATCCAACAAGACATTAGGCTGTATGTCACAAGGCACTGCCATGCATAAACCATTCAGTGTCTATGGGAAACTGAATTGACATGAGCTGCTACAGAAAGTTGTTGTGAAGCATATACAGGTATTGCTGTGAGTTAACAATTTTGCTGAAAAAGAAGGGTTCATAATTAAGCTATGATTTGACAGAACTATCCATATACTTTCCTTTCATGACTAACATTTTCAGGAAGCTGGCAGTTCTGTTGCCCAAGACAGGGTGCTCTCACATAGAATGCAGGTGACCTCTTACTTGGAACCAGCAGCGACACACAGCTGAAGCTTCTCACACTGGGTATGAACACATAGAAAGCAGTGACCGGTGCAACTTCTCACTGGGGTAGGTTTTACGGGCGCTACTGTATTGCGGAACGGTAATCCCTTTAGCTCTCAGGTAAACGGCTACCGTAAAATTTCCGATTATCTCTTCCTGCAATTCAGCGGGTGTCCCGTAATTTTCAGGTGAAAACTTATCAATAGATAAATAATTAGGGGAAAAGAGAGGCAGTGGGTTGTTTACTAATGCCCATTGCAGGACATTCGATTAAATATTCGTTGGAATGAGCACTGAAATAATTGAAAGCGGAAGGGAATAATGTTTCTGTAGGGGAAGAATTTAAAATTTATCGAAGGAAAAAAAAAAAAAAAAACACGCTAAAGTTGCAAAGTGTTCAGAAGTTACTACATATGAATACATGTTATGTATTGACAACAGTTGAGGAGAATGAAAAAAAAAAAAAAAAAACTGGAAAGATGAGAGGAGGTAGCATAACTACAAATCGAAAAATGAAGAAGCATAACAATCAAAGACAAAAAATAATATATTTTAAACATAAGATAGAATTATATTCATAAGTATATCGTCCAATGCCGAGCAATCCTGCAGTCTCTTCCAGTGTAAAACACCAGAATTGCACAGAAAAAAAAAATAAATAAATAAATGCCAATATCGGTTTTCTTGCAATCATTCTTTTTTTTTAAGACTTATCTCCGAAAGGCGGGGGGGGGGGGGGGTTACGAGATCTAGATAGAATTAAAAAACTAGGACACTTTTAGTTTTAAAAACGATAACATTTTAAAAATGATATAATTATTATTAAAAAATTACAATACATATTTATCCTTACTGTCAATCATTTTCAGTAAGTTCGGATTACAAAGTAAGTAATTATAAAATGTTTTTCAATCCATTTTGAAATTATATGCGCGAAAAAGTTATTAACAAAATACTATTCACAGTATTTGTCTCCATATTATTTATAATGTTGCTCCATTAATGAAAATACATGTTCTACGTTCCATTGTGGGCAATATATATATATATATATATATAGATTGAAATGAAATGTATATTTAAAAGCTCGGAACATATCTGGGAACTCTTGCATTGATTAAAGTATCCAGCCCACTTTCTATGCAATTATCATCTTTCTTCTCGTCCAATTATCATCTTTTTCTCAGAAAAATTCCTTAAAATTCATAATTTGGTCAAATAATCTAATATCATAGATTTTCGATTATACAAATGATGATACAGTACACAAAAATATTTATAAAAAAAACAAAAAAACAGCAAAATACAAATATTAACCCGGTTATATAATTCTGTGCCTCATACCATATACATATATATATATATTTATTTAATATTAAATAGATTTCATATATATCAAAGTATTAAAAGATATTTTACTGGATTTATACATTATCATTATTTAAATATATATATAGATGTTATATAGCTATATATATTTATGTAACGCACTGCGTACATAAATCAACAAATTGTTATAGAAATATATAGTGATTTTTTTAAATTTTAATTGAGTTTCTGTTGTAATTAATTTTCTTGGCTTATTTCTTTCCAACATTTCTTCACAGCATTCCTGTTCGAATGTAATTTTTCTGTTTTGTCCCATATTGGTCGTCGAAGATACACCTTGGAAATAAAAGCTTCAATGTCCATGTTGCAATGAATGTGTGGCGTCGACAACCAGCGAGCTTAAATAAAAATTCATTTAAGCAAGCAGGTGGATTAGCACAACTAGCACCAACCAATTCCGATACGTTTTTGTGGACCCCACTGTCTCACGTGACTTGGTGGAGAGGGGGATGAATCACATTTTCGATTAACGGATTAAATTTGGATGATTATCAGTGATTTTTAGGTATAGCTTAGTAATGAAAATCATACAACATGCATTTTTCAGATTAATTAAGTTTCATTTAATGTTAACTGCAGAAGGGAAACTGAGATTAATTAGAAGGGAGGAAATATGAAACCGACAGGTGTTATCAGTTACTGTCTTCTTTAAGGTCTTCATTTAAAATATAATGCATATTTTACGCACCGTGCAGGCTGCAATTTGTTGTACAAAGCAAAACAATAAGAAACTTTTTTTAAAAAAAGTTTCTAATTGTTTTCAATGATAATAAAATTTAATGTGATGTTCTTAGAAACAATAAGTATAAATCTAGAAACTGAAGTAATGAAAAGTTCATTTTAGATATTCCAAAACTATTTCTTCGTTGTCATAATGATTATTTATTTAATTTTTTTTTTTCAAGATTTGAAAACAATAAGGAACTGATAGGCATACCCAATGTCTGTACATTACAGTAGGCAAAATTTTGAATATCATAATTTATGTAATGAATTGGAAGTTTCTAAATATTCAGAATGAATAGAGAAATGCTATGTTTCCAATTCGAATAATAAAAACACTGACTGACCAACTATTTCTCCTTACAGTATTTATTAGCACTTTACAAATAAATATAAGAAGAAAACAAAGAATTGTTACTTTGAGAAAATAAAAAAATATAATGGTATTTTATTATTTTATTTACTTTTTTTAATTTTGTTTTTTGTCAGCATTTCTCCATGGTATTCCTGTTTAATGCAGTTTGACACTTTTGTCCCATATTGCGCATTTGACATAAATCCATAAAAGTCAGTCTGAAATCAAAATTTCAGTATCCATGTTTAAAACTTTTGGATTACAAGTTTTCTCTACATCTCCGTGAATTCGTGCTTTCTACAGCAACAGCAGTTCTAAAAATTGCCTGAAGGCCAGATTTATATCAGAGGTGTGAACATTGCGTACCCAGTTGAGTGACATCTGTACTTCCCTGAGACCAGTAAGCTTAAATTGTCGAGGTAAGCTGGGGGATTAAAACAAGAAGCAATGCCGCTGTCCACACGCTCTTATTGCATGCACTCCCATTGACTTACATTGTTCATTTAGGCTGCTGATTCCAAGTAAGTGGTCACCTGCGTTCTACGTGAGAGCACCCATAGTAAGTGGTCACAGTCCTAGTCCAAATGAAAACAAGCTTCATCTGAAAAACAGGTGTTGTGTGAATCTGAATTTATGCCCATGCAAATGAATCGAAGTCATCTCAACTTAACATTTTCAGAAATGTTTAGGCAGCACTGTGACCTTGTATGGGAATGTCAAGTATTCTCCGAACACAACAGGATATTCCAAGTTCACAAGCTGAACTCAGGGGGCTTCAGTATTTTCTGGAAATGAACATTGACTCGTGCAATTATTTCTTTATTCACTAGCCATTTTTATTCCTTTTCATAGCCTTCTTCTTCAAACTGCTGGGATAAGCAAAGTATCATCTTTTATCCAAGCATTCAATGAGATAAAACACACACACACACACACACACACACACACACACACACACACACACACACACACACACACACACACACACACACACACACACACACACACACACACACACACACAATCTGTGTAGTAGTTTTTTTTTTTTTTTTTTGCTTGGACAAGGAAAAAAAAGA